>NW_023425404.1:71461345-71961345 GCF_014108245.1 Pipistrellus kuhlii
ATAACAAGAACCCATTATGTTTTAATTTGTAATTAAGAAGTTATTAAAGACATATATATGTTAAATATTTAGGTATTATGTTACCTTTTCTGATACAGTGGTATTAGAAGGAAGGGCTTGGTACTCTATTGACATTATGTGTTAGTTACATTACATTACTTTCCTCTAAAATATGATAGATTTCTTAAATACTTTTTTTTTTCCTGAATGAAGAGATTGAATTTGAAGAAAATGGTCAGAAAACTCTCAGCATTTTTATATCTATAGTGGGGAGTCTCCGATGAACTTATATGCTTAAGTACTACAGACCAAAATTGTATGTATAAGCTTTTCCCCTCTTTTGCTTAACTGCCAAGAAACCCCGAGCCACTGTAATCAGCTCATCGCAGGTGCCTGTGAACATCTAACCCGCGCTCCTGACCGTCTCCCTTGTGTTTTCATCCCTAATTGGGTTCAGTTCTGAATGCTGTATCATGTCCTTTTAGAAGCCAGTAGTATACAAACTATATAATGTGGATAAATCTGAAACATATATTAACTTTAGTAAGGTTCTATGTCTAATTTATAGCTGCCTAAAATGATAATGCATGATTGAATTAATGACAATCCTGTAACAGAAAAAAACTAATGACATTTGTTTTGGGCATTTCCTTTAATCATGGGAATTGTAGAGTGAGTTAAGCTTTAGACCTTATGTCTTTATTTTCTTCCACTTTTATGACTCTGATGTTAAAAGATTGTTTTTGTTCTGATGAAGAACTGAAAGGTTTTCTTTGCTGCAGGTTCCTAAAAGTGGAAGTTAATGTTCTAAAATGTATGTGCACACTGCAGTTATGTATATAAGCTGAAAAGCATAGAAAGAAAACTATAGTAAATTTCAACATACTTGTTATCCTGCATTCCAGTTCACTGTAGAGAACCTTAAGTCACGTGTATCTGTTTTTGATGCCTCTACAGAATAACTGCCCAGCATCCTCTGCCCAACCAATCTGAATGTAGGAAAATCTACAGATATGACGGAATCTACTGTGAATCTACCTACCAGAAGTATGTTGAAATCTTTGTGAGTCTTCCTCCTGACTCGTGCATCAGCGTGTGGTTGCCAGCTATTAAAAAATATCCTTGTATTGAAACCTTATATTTTTCTAATTTAGTGGGGGCGGGGGGAGGGGGAACCAAAACCAAATAGAATAAAAACAACCAAAAAATGTGTCTCTGGAATCAGACAGAATAAAAAAAAAATGTGAATGCTTTTGGAATTCTAGTCTAAGAGTTTTAAAAAATGACTATATTAGAGCTTTTAGGTAAGCTTCTTTTTATTGCTATAAACAAATACTTATATGCAAGAAAATCTCAGCAAAATACATTGCACAGGTGCTGTGCATCTTAGGGATTTGAAAGGTGTGTTATGTATAAATTAGCTGTCACTTTTTTTCAGTCCTGTAATGGAATGATGAGTTGTAATTTGCATAATCCTTTAAGAAGTCAAATTATACTGTCATGTAGCAGACTTAACATGCTAGCTAAGATTTCAGAGCTTTGCAGCTAATTACTATGTACCTTACAGGACAGTTAAATTGAAGTTGAGTCTTCTGTCTTTGCTGCCATTTGCTTTGTCCATTACTTAACAGAATCTGCACAGTTGGTAACAAGGTGTTGTTACTCTCTGATGTGAACGCTGCTCTGGGGAGGAAAGCATTTTACCATATCACAGCTTGCCTTGTATTGCTTTTACAAAGAAGAAAGTTTCAGTTTTTTGTTTTGTTTTTAAAAACAATAGTCTAAATTGGAATCTCCTCAAAAAGGATAACATTTATGCTTTTCACAAAGTTATGGGATATTACTTGTAGCAACATTACCTTTACTTAATTAAGTTTTCTTATAAAAAATGTAAAGTTAAGGTAAACATTATTTCATTGAAGCATTAGTATTTCTAGCTGTACTTTGCAAATAGAGTTTGGTGTGTTTTGTTCAAAAACTCCTAACTTCTTTTGCAGTAGTTTCATTATTGAAAAAAAAAAATACCCCTTTTCCTTAAAAATGCTTTTGAAAATAAGTTGGTTCCTTCCTTCCCTCCTCCAGTTGCTCACAGGGCATCTTCTTTCATGGTTTCCATGTTATAAACGATCAGGAGATCCTGGAGCCAGTGAAGGTTGCTCCCTGAAATGGGCGGTATCCCTGTCTCTTTGTCACTTAGTTGCCTCTCGCTTTATTTCTTCGTGTTTTGCTGCTTAGACAGCATCATTTCCTTCACCAGAATCGGCGTAATTATATGCAAAATTACTTCTGATTATTACTTCAAAAATTCTTGTTGCCCGTGAGTCACATGCATTGTTGTTACTGGAATCACTGTAATTTCTAGTGATTCTGTGGCTTTGTTGTGATTAATGGATACTTTGAAGAAGCCTTTTGTTGTGTAAGAAGGGGGTCCTATAAGGACCATCTTAAATCAGCGGCTGATTATTGACCATTCTAGTAATTGGAGCCCAACGGCCAACTGTGGTTGGTTTGTAATTAAGCCGGTTTCACGTGTCTGAAATTACACTCTGCTCCGAGGCTGGGGTTTGTCTGTTTGAGGTCAGGAGCCCGGAGAAGGTCGCCAGGAATGCAGTCCATGGCGAGGCTTTCCTTGTAACCGTAGGTATCCTCTCCAGGGCTGGCTTTGTAAAGAATTGGTGTTATTTGTAGTCAAGGTAGACGCAGTAGGCAGCACAGCTGTGACTGCCAGGCAAAGTCACTTGGGGGATATTCATAACAAGGAAATATTGGCAAATAAATGATGAAGAAGGGGAGGAAATCCCCAAGATGTTAAATTGGAGCACTGTCACTGCGATGATTAATGGTGTTGTGTATTTTAGTGAGGATGCTTATCTGGATTGTCTTGAAACTATAGTGTACGTTTAATACACCTATAAAAAAATAACACACACACACACACACACACACACACACACACAAAACGGGGCGCGTGAGCACAGGGAGGAGAAAAGGCCATGGGTTCAGGTTTTATTTTCCGGAGTATTTTCTCCAACTAAGTCTTTGGTTTCTGGTTATTAGAAAGCTGGTCTTAATGGATATTATATACATAAAATATGTTTTTATTAATCAGCACTTACATAGCATTTCCCTAGAGGATTGAAGATGTTTTGTGACAAAGTTAGGTATCTTTTCAACACTCTTGAGGGATGAATATTATTAATAGAGAAATGGGTATCACTGAATTTGCCTAGTCATCCTAGGCCAGTGGTCGGCAAACTCATTAGTCAACAGAGACAAATATCAACAGATATTTGAGAGCCAAAAACCGACTTCTGTGCGCATGGGCCACGAAGTTTCAATCACTTCACCTGCAATCCCACATGTGGTGGTATTTTGTGGAAGAGCTACACTCAAGAGGCCAAAGAACCGCATGTGACTCATGAGCTGCAGTTTGCCAACCACGGTCCTAGGCCAAAAGGCAGGCTTGGCCATAGGGCTCTTTGTAGTGTAAAGGGCCGAACTTTCATCAGTACAGTTTTTACAGAACTTTTCTGTCAATTTCTGGGGAAGAGGAAGCTGTCTTGGAAGGCCTTTTAGCTTCCAGTGTCAAGCCGTGAATATCCTGATTCTGAGTAATGAATTCGCTTTTGCCTGGAGGGATCTTTTATCAATGATGGGAGGTTCATATTTGGGCAAGTATTTAACCTTCTGGGACCTCAGTAAGTATTACTAGACAGGAAGAGATACAAATGAGTTTAGAGGCTATTAGATCACTGTTTTGTTTTGTTTTTGTTTTGTTTTGTTTTTTGTTTTATTTAATTTTGGGGGTCCTAACCAAATAGTGAGATATGAATCCAATTTAGTGGATCAAGTGCAGAATTTTTAAAATGAAATGGAGGAGAATAGAACATTCTCTTATCAGTGCATTGCAATTAGTAAGGGTGTGTTTTATCTTGTGAGGCTTCTATTTTGGTTTTATGCATCTGTGTGTGTACAGAAAACTGCACGTATGTGTGTTCACAGGGTGGGTCATGAGGTAAAATGTGTTTTTTACTGTTCTAAGTCCAAATAAAGATTTAAAGCCACTATAAAGAGGGTTCGGTGGATAAGCATAATATGTAGTTTTGTCCTATGTGTTCAGGGTACAGTAGCTTATAAAGAAGTGGTCAGCTCTGTGGAAAGGGCTCAGCAGTGAAAAGGCTACACTCTCTGGTCTCATATCCAGATGTGCTGGAGCCATTCCGGATGGGCACATTTTTCATCCCTGATTCCTGACGGATGTGAGTAAATTGAAATTGGGCCAGTACTTAACACTGTGAAGATTGGAAAATGCTGCAAATCAGGCGCCCTCCCACCTCCAACTGTTTATCTGCTCATTCTTTTCAGCTATAATTCTGTGGCTTAACAATTATTGTGAATTTCCACATTTTAAAATTTATATTAAATTTTATATGTACACACAGATGCATAAAATCATTTAAAATTTTATTATTTATATTGTGTTTAGATGTTTGATGAATTATTGAAGTAATTAAATCATTTTAATAATATTAAAAATTTGAAGTACACAGGAATTAAAAAAAAACCCTCAAATTAATTATTTCAAAATGTGTATAATTTGAGTGTAAAATAATTGTAGTTACCCTCATTTCTCAAATATGTGCTTATGACTGGCTGGCCAGTTTAAAATTTCAAATTATAATTGGTGATACTAAGTTTCTTGGCAAAGGGTAAGGAATACTGTGTTTCCAAAAACACTAACCACATTGTAAATATTTTACAAATTTCATTGTTTTATGTTAAGCAGTCAACTTGCTAAGTACTGACATTTTTAGGTCCCCCTCCCCATTTTCAGCTGTCTTTATAGTTTGCAGTGATATCTCTGGAATTTAGTGAACTCATCTATAATATAATATAATGGATTTGATTGGGAGATGCTAAAGTTCTTTCCAATTGTCAGTTTAATTTTTTTTTTTTCTATTTTCAATATAGAAAGACTGGGGGGAAAAAGAGAAATGACACCCATCTCTATAGTAACTGTGATAACTTTGAACTTGGCTCTTAATGATAGGCAGAAAATATTTGAGTCAGGAAAAGAAACTTTTGTGGACATAAAATAGAATGATAGCAATAAATCTATCGAAAACCACCTGTATTAATATATGGTAGTGAGGAAAATTTACCAGCCAGGAAGGAGTCAGCTGAGATAGGGCCTTAAAAAACCTCAAAATTTGTCTCCATTCAGCCACCTGGTTGGACACTATTGTAGAGGTATTTGAAAAGGAGAGTGATCATCTTTAAAGCTGGTTCAAGAACAGTCATTTCACCAATATTAGAAAAGATTAGCTCTTGGGGGTACTAGAACTTAAATCACTAACATTGAGCGTATGCTATGCCATTGCAATGGGCACTGTGGTACCGATTTTTTGAAAAGGGGTTTAACCCTGGGTTTCTAGTCTCAAAAGTGCAACCAAGATCCAAGATCAGAGGGAGTGTTGAGTCAGTCATTACCTTAAAAGCAGAAGAGGTCCCAAGCACAGCTGTGAGGTGAATCTTTGTTTCCTGTATTCTCCATCCCAGCCCCTTCTCCTGCTCTGTGAAAGTCCTTCCATCTGGATGCCTGGTTAGTGTGTCATGCCTAGGGCCTTGTCTCCCTGGCCATTTTTGTCTCTAGCCTTCATCAAGTGTTAAAGGGATAATGTTAACACTGAGGGTCATTTGCATATTAATACACAACTCCAAGTGGAAGAATTCAAGGGGAAAAAAGGGAGTCTTCTTTAGTAGAGTCATTTCTGACACCACAAGGGGGTGGAGGAATTAACTTGGGGTGTGTCTGTGTGTGTGTGTGTGTGTGTGTTTGTGTGTGTGTGTGTGTGTGTGTGTGTGTGTGTGTGTGTGAGTGATTATAGTGTGTGATGTCTCCCCCCTCGTCTGAAAAGAACAAACCTAGAATGTGGCTGTTCTCCTACTCAGTGCCGTGTTGGCCAAGAAGTATGGGCTTGGGAATGGGAACATTCAGGCTTAGAAGAGAGAAGGAATTAAGATGTTCTGGGCATTTGAAGAGAAGAATGAGTGAAGGAAGGAACTCACCAGTTTTTAATCATCTGTGTTGTGCCAGAGTGCTAACCACATGCACATATTATCCCAATTAAGGAGAACAAGACAAGCGCCTTGTCAGGCAGGCTGCTCGGAGGCTGGGGGCTGGGGTAGATGGTCACCCTGCTGAAGGGGAGGGAAAGGTCAAGGAGGCTCCAACAGCAGCAAATTCCTTGGCGGTTGTTTAATCTGATTGATTGATTGCTATTATACAGTCTTCTCCCCCCTCTGTTAGAATAATTTATGCCATTGTGTTTGGACCAGTAAATAAAGAATTGAAAATAGGGAAATATACAATGAACTCTTCATAAAGAGCTCTGGTGGAATCTGCATGTTAAACAGTCATTGAACTTTGTAGCAAGAACTGCTTCAGCTTTTCAACATCCAGATGAATTCTCATTTTCACATCATGCTTTTCAGACCTCTGCATGGTTTCAGGTGGCTTCTCCTAGTTAATTTTAGCCTCACATTAATGATTTTGCCTGTCAATGACTTGAAGTGGCATAGCTTGGTAATGTGGATGGCATGAAAGTGTACTATTTAGGGGCAATATTAGTCTAGCTTACCAGGCGTTAATAATACAGATTTTGTAATCAAAGAAAATGCGACAATTTCAAGAGAAACATTAAAAGTGCTTTATTCAAAGTAATGTCCATTGCTAGCTACACATTTCCTCCATCTTCCAGGTAATTTGTGGATACCGTCCCAATAGCACTTTTTTTTTTTTTTTTTTTTTTTTTTTTTTTTTTTTTTTGTGAACCATCCAGAGACCCAATTTTCCTCCTCTTTGTATGTTTGAAGTGCTGCTCAGAAAGTACATGTGCCATCGATTGGAACAAGTGGTAATCTGAAGGAGCAAGGTCTGGTGAATACAGTGGGTGGGTTAATACTTCCCAGGCAAGATGTTTTAACGTGTCTTTAACTTGTTTTGAAGTGCATGATGGTGCTTTATCATGAAGCAAAATTACTTTGCTATGTCTTCTGGCCCATTCTGGTTGCTTTATGATCAAAGCAAAGTTCAAATTGATTATTTGTTGTTGGTAGCGATCAGTATTAATGGTTTCACCTGGTTTTAGAAGCTCATAATACACCACACCTTCTTGATCCCACCAAAGTGATTTGGCCTTGCAGTTGATATTGATGGTTGACCTGGATCAACCCATGAATTTATGCATTTGGGATTCACAAAATAAATCCACTTTTCATCACCAGATGAATTCAGTGCAAAAAAGACTTTTGTGCTATTGAAGCAACATTTTTTTTCTGATGACTTTTTGGTTTTCCATTTGTCTTTTGTTCAGTTGATGTGGTACCCATTTTCCTTCCTTTAATATCTTTGTCGTTGCTTGTAAATGATCAGAAATTGTTTGCTGAACAATGTTTAATCTTTCTACAAGTTGTTTTTGAGTTTGACATACATCTTCATCCAATGTTTGTAATTATTGGTCTTCAGACTTTTTCTGTTGACCTGGATGTTCTTTGTCTTTCACATTGAAATAATTACTTTTAAAGTATTTAAATCAGCGTTCAAAAGTATATTGAGATAGAGCATGCTCACTATAAGCTTTCTGAAGTATACCATAACTTTTAGCAGCACTTTTTTTCAAAATAAAGTAATGAATTTAAACTTTCCACAAATGCTCTTTTTTGGGGGGATGAAATTCAACATTTTTAAGTGTAAAAATATCTATGATAATACTGTCAGCAAATTTGATATATGATATTTTGGAAGCTTGCTGTCAAAACAACAAAATGGCATACATATCAAATCGCATATGTATCAACATATGTGTAACTCCATCTATTGAAAAATATCTGAATTATTAGCTGGTACACCCAGTAGAAAGTCATTCATTCATTCATTCATTCATTTAAAAAACATTTTGATTGTCACCCAGGGGTCAGGTGCTACTACACATAAACTGATTTATCTTGAGGTGATTAAGAAAACCTCTGGCATCTAGAAGCTGGGAATAAGTAATTAGTATTCTGTGCAAAGTACCATCAGTGAAATGAGTGCAAATTATGAAAGTGGCACCACAAAAAGTTTATTTTAATAGTCAGGGTGGGTCCTGACATCCTTATGGTGGAGGAGATACTTGATTTTTGGGGGAAGGGGACACTTGAGGTTGTTACTTGGGCTTAAAATAAATATTTCTGGTGTAGCACATCAGAAATGGTACATGTCAGTCCATAGGCAACAAAATAGCAGACGTATGTTGTAGCTACATCTTTATAGACACAGCTCCTTAGGGCAATGGAAATTAAGGAGAAAATAAACAAATGGGACTATACCAAAATAAAAAGCTTCTGCACAGCAAAAGAAACAAACAACAAAATAACAAGAAAGCCCACTGCATGGGAGAACATATTTGACAATGTTATCTCTGATAAGTGTTTAATCTCCAACATTTATAGGGAACTCATACAACTTAACAAAAGGAAGATAAAAAACCCAATCAAAAATGGGCAAAGGATTTAAATAGACACTTTTCAAAAGAGGACATACAGAAGGCTCAGAGACATGAAAACATGCTCAAAATCACTAATCACCTGAGACATGCAAATCAAAACAACAATATAGCACCATCTCACACCTATCAGAATGGCTATCATCAACAAATTAAATGACAAGTGTTGGAGAGGATGGGGAGAAAAAGGAACCCTCCTGCACTGCTGGTGGGAATGCAGACTGGTGCAGCCACTGTGGAAGATAGTAGGGAGTTTCCTCAAAAAGTTACAAATGGAACTCCCATTTGACCTAGTAATACCACTTCTAGGATTATATCCCAAGAAACCAGAAACACCAATCAGAAAGGAGATATACACCCCTATGTTCATAGCAGCACAATTTACAATAGCTAAGATTTGAAAACAGCCTAAGTGCCCATCAGCAAATGAGTGGATTAAAAAACTTCGGTACATCTACACAATGGAATACTTAAGCTGCTGTAAAAAAGAAGGAACATTTATCATTTGAAACAGCATGGATGGGACTGCAGAGCATTATGCTAAGTGAAATAATCCAATCAGAGAAGGATAAGTATCACATGATCTCACTCATTTGTGGAATATAATGATCAATATAACTTGATGAACAAGAATAGATCCAGAGGCAAGTGGTGGTGGTGGTGGTGAGGTGGGTATTATAGAGCAACCAAAGGACTTGTATGCATGTATATTAGCATAACCAATGGGCATAGACACTGGGGTGGTGGAGGCTTGCCTGGAGTGGGAATGGCTGAGGTGGGGGTGTCAACTGGGGAAAAAGGAGACATATGTGAAACTTTAGACAATAAAGATAAAATACAAAAAAGAAGAAGAAATGGTACATGTCAGGAGTGGAGGTCTGGAAAAGGGTTACAGGAGTGGAGGTTGGAGAGAAAGGGGCAGCAAAGGTGTGTGTGTGGACTGTCCTCTTGTGAGACCCGCTGCAGGGGTTTTCGGAGGGGAAGAGTGTGGCACAAACAGCATGTTAGAGGATTTTTCTGGGGGTAAATCTGACCTGACACAGGAAACCTGCCCATGGCCTTAGTTTCTCCTTCATTTAGAAACTCATTTAGTGTGCTCTAAATGAAAGAATGTGCAATCATGCTGTTTTGTGGTGTGGAGTTATTTTTGATTCTTGGAGGACTCTCCCAATCGGAAGTCCAGTTCAGGACCTGTCTGCAGTCATCACTTTCCTGACTGGAGGTGCTCCATGGCTGCTTTCGCCTCACTGACCACTTGTAATTCAAGATAAAGGCATGCCAGAGAGTGAGAACGGACAGCTCCGGAGGCATGATTTAATGTGGAAGAATAGTAATTGGCTTCACCAGAGTGTATATTTTCATTATGAGAGAAGTAACTGCCTAGATTAAAAAAAAAAATTGGTTAGTGACCTACCTGTAGTGTGTATGAGAACTCAGGAAACTTGAGAGCAGACAGTAAAGATCAAGATGAGAGGAACAGGGTGACAATGGACCTTTTGTAGGCATACTGTTAAAACTGTGTTCAAAATCGCTAATGGGTGGCAGAGAGACTAATGTGCTTATGCCAGGTTTGAAAAATAATACAGCAAACTGATAGCATCCATAAACTATGGCTTTTATAATTTCTCCTCTTAAGAACAGTTTGGTCTGGGTGTGAGTATGTACATGTGTCTTTAATGAATTTTGAACTTAGCATATGTATGAGAGAGGGAGAATTATACTTTAATCTCTGACTATGAGAAACCTATTTTGAGAGATTTTTCAAGTCCACACGATAGTTTGAAATCATTGCTAGAGATGGTTAAACCTTCTGGAAATAGACCTGAGTTTGATCCCAGTTCTACAGCTCTCTATTAGTTGTAGGGCAGTGACTAAGCTACTTAACTATTTCAGCTTCTGTTTTCTCACCTCTGAATAGTCATTGTGAGGATCAATGTGATGATGAAGATGATAATGACTAGCATTACTAATCTTTTACCAAATACTGCTGGCAGATAGTGGGCTAATGGCCTCACATACTTAAAAAAAATCCTTATAATAAACTTATGCCACGAGTACGATCATTACCATCATCCACAGGTAGCAGAGCCTTACAGAACTGAAGAAGCTCACTCAAGGTCAAAAAGGTAGAATATGGTGAAAAGCAGCAGGAAGCTACGTGGGTAGCTTCTGGACAGAAACGGTGTTCTGCCGAGATTTCCTTTCTTACAAGACACGTTTTTCTCTGATGTAGTTTGTATCTCTTTTCTGAATTTTTACCACTTTCTTGTTAGGGAATTTTAATTCTTTTGTTTGCATTTACATTTCCTCCAGCAAGTACTAGTGCTATACCATCAGTGGCATTAGTGACAAGATTTAAGACTTTCAGCATAAAAATCCTTCCTTACCACCTCCATAATTTCTGGTTAGGTAACCCATCATTTAAGTGTGGAAATAATTTTGAAAGTTATAGGATGAATTTAGCAGTAAGAAGGGTAGTGGGCTAAAGAAAAATAGATGCTTTTTTTTTTTTTTAGGTCAGAATATGTATATGTATGAGAAGTAACTGTTAAGTGATTAGATGGAATTTTCTGGCTGCTTTACAAACTCATTCTTTCACATGCCACGTCTGCTGTGTCATTCTCTAGGTTGCTTAAAAAGAGAACTCTATTTACTGTGTTCAGCTTTGAGATGTTTTGATCTGGTTCTCAAAGCAGAGAGAGGTCTGAATCCTGTGAGGATTTTGGTTCAATGACCAGCCTATAAGGAAAGCATTCTTGAGTGATTTTCCATTGGCAAATTCAAAACCTTTGTGATTCCCATATCAGTGTGAGGATTCTTTGGAATTGAGTGCTTGAGATTTATGTGACTATCATTGCATCTTATTTAAAACCCAATTTCCCTTCCCCTCCCTCAGCTCAGTTATCAAGGATCCCTGCAGTAAATACTAAATGCAATAATATTTATATATTTGGTTCTATATGCAGCCTCACTCTTAGCTCTTTTTCACTGGGTATCAATGAGGAGAGGCCTATTTCCGCTAGCAGCTTTCATTGCTTGCATTTCAGGCAACATAAGCTTCCATAACAGCATCGTTTTCTTGACTTCTACATGTCAAGGGTGCTCAGAGTGAATCACAGCCAATTGCATGCCTTGGTCTTAAAACTAGGAGGTGCCTAGTGTTTTTGATGATTCTTCTATTTATCTCCAACTTGACTAACAAAACTATTTTAGGAGTGAAATCGAGTTAGCATGGCTCTGTGAGGCACAAAGCCACCAGTCTTGTATGTTTCAGATACCGGCTGGATCTCCTGGTGGAGACCCATTTACAGGGAAGCTGCTTGCTCACTTCTAGGGAGGCGGCATTCTTTTCCAAAGCGTGCCTAACTGCTTAAAGGCCTGTACAGGGGTGGGGAACATCTGGGCCATGGGCCATGTGAGGCCTGGGACATCATTTGCTCTGGTCCTACCAATGCATAGGGGTGAGTTAATTAAGTGTTTGACCAAATATAGCAGGGTAACTTTTAAGTTGATAATTTTGTATGGCTTTCGAATGATGTTATAAATATCCAAGTGGCCCTTGACAGAAAAAAGGCTCCCCACCCCTGCAGTGTAAGAGGGTAAGCAGCAGGCTCTGATCCTCATTCCCTGGAGAAATTCATCAGGTGTTCTAGGTCTTGAATTAACGTCAGTGAAAGCAGTGGTAGTCATGTCAGTAGGTTTTTCAAAGGAGAGATTCTGAGGTCTTCTAAAATTGACGACCAATAAACTCATTTGATAGGAAGATGATTTATGCTCTTTTCTGAATGCTGCTTGCCAAGAACTAATAACAATTTATACGGGGATGGTAGGAATAAAAAATGCTTATTTTTTTTTTAAAGAAAAAATTTACCGTGGTATTTGTGAAATTCCTCAGGGAAGGGGAGAGTAGAAAACTAATGAGACAGAAGATTTTAAGTAAAGTATATTTTTACAGAGATCTAGGGGCAAGTTCGGTTTGCTTGCACAACATTGGGTCTGTTCAAGAGAAATTTGCAGGACGCAAATGATTGCTGTGGTACAGAGTGTTCTTAAAATGTGAGGCTCTGAGATACAGACAGAAGAGAATGAATACAGCTACTCATTGATGCCAAAGCCTTTCATTGTGAGGCTAAATTGGTCCTTTTGGGTACAACAGGAGTTTTAACTCTTGACAGTGAGTTACATTTCAGCTTTACCATCCCTGCATCTGTGGTGGCTGGTTTTCCTTATGCAGAAATGTAGATGAGGCTGAAATAGATTTTAGTAATTGATGAGGCTAAGTCAGAAGAAAGGAAGCAGCGTGTTGTAACTCTGCTGTTCTGTGGTTTCCAGGTATTGTCGTAATTGACCAAAACAACCATGTTTGAAGTAGGTATGTTATAGACTCACTTTGCACTCAAGAAAAGAAAGGCTCAGAGAGGTTGCTCACTGTACCCAGTTTACACAGTTTGATCTCTTGACTATTTATTGCAGATAAATCCAGGTTAGTCTGGCCCAGCAGTTCTTTCCCTTTCAACCAGATGACAGAAAAACTTCCATCCTCTGCTCAAGAATAGTAGACTGAAATCAAACAATCCAATTTAAAAATGGGCAAAGGACCAAAATAGACACTTCTCCAAAGAGGACATACAGAAGGCTGAGTGACATATGAAAAAAATGTTCAAAGTCACTAATCATCAGAGAGCTGCAAAATAAAACAACAGTGAGGTACCAGCTCACTCCTGTCGGAATAACTACCATCAATGTATCAATAAACAAGTGCTAGTGAGGTTGTGGAGAAAAGATAACCCTACTGCACTGCTGGTGGGAATGCATACCAGAGCAGCCATTGTGGAAAAAATAGTATGGAGTTTTCCTTAAAAAATTAAAAATGGAACTGCCATTTGACCCCCTTCTAGGAATATATCCTAAGAATTCCAAAACACCAATCAGATAAAATATATGCACCCTTATGTCCATAGAAGAAATACTTATAATAGGTAAAATCTGGAAACAGTGCTCATCAGTAGATGAATGGATAAAAAAGCTGTGGTATATTTACACAGTGGAATACTATGCAGCCATAAAAAAGAAGGGTATCTTACCTTTTGAGATAGCACAGAAGGCCTGGAGATTATTCTGCTAAGTGTAATAAGTATCACATGATCTCACTCATATATGGAATCTAATGAACAAAATAAACTGAGGAATGAAATAGACCCAGAGACATAGAAGCATGGAACAGACTAACACATCTCAGAGGGAAGTTGGTGGGTGGATTGGGATGAGATTAACCAAATAATTTATATGCATGTATGCATAACCCATGTACACAGACAATAGTGTGGTGAAGGCCTGAGAGTACATGGAAGGGGGGGGGTCAATGAGGTATATAAGGGGACATCTATAATACTTTCAACAGTAAAGATAAATTAAAAAAAAAGACCATAAGGAACTTAAAGCCTTATCTATAGAGGGAAGTTGGTATATTTGAACATTAGTCATTCAGTGTCTGTTCTGTGCAAATCAGTGTGTTCTCCAATATGGGGTCAATTAGGTCTCTCCTTTGGGATTTCACCTATTACACTAAAGTTATCTCACAAAAATGGATGAATCCCACATTTTTATCTCAAAATCTGCCTCTTTCCAAACTCAAGTTTTATATTCTTAGAGTACTTAACATTTGTACTTGTGATCCATTTTACTCAACCTTAACATACAATGATCACGAAATTTGTAGACATTTCCATGGGCATTGCCAATTAATCCTCAAAGCAACCCATCCAATTTGCTTTTATCTTCATTTTACATGGCAAAAAATACCAACCAACCAACTAACCAACCAACAAGATTACATGATTTGATGAATTTCAACAACTTTGGTGTGACATGGTATGACCCAGTTTGCAAAGTGAGACCGTGATCTCCTGGTCTCTGACTCTCTCCAGGACAGAGCAGCCCCTCTCTCCCAACAGAACTCCACAGCCTTCAGCCATAGTATCTTCCTTAGGATGATGCTCTCCTGCCCTGTACTTCCTTTGCTTTCTCTTAATCTTTCTAGTCATTTTGGAATCTTCTTCCATTCTGCTTCTCTCTTGTCTCAAATACCCTGTTCGTAGAATGGTTTCTTTTAAAAATAATTCTCTTCTGTTTCCATCTCTCTAATGTAAACTATTCATGTCTAGATTGTTATAGTCTTAGTCTTATGTCCTATGTCATTCAGTTTGATTATGTTAAATAAACACTTTAGTCCTACCACATACAAAGTACTATGCAAGAGAATGCACAACTTTTTATTTCTGGGCTACCTTATAAATAGTTACCAGATTAAAATACTGTTTCTAATGTATTTCCTTGCTCAAAATCATTGACTCTCATTCCCATTGCATGGTTTCTGTAATATTGACTTAGCCACCTGCCTTGCACTAGTTGGTTTTTCATTCTCTCCTTCTCCCTCAAGAAATTTTTCAGCATGAGCTCTCTGCTCTTGTCCCAGACACATGCTCAGTAACTCTTGGTAGGCAAAAGGTACAACTCTGTGCCTTTGTTCCATCCACAGTAGTTTCAACACTTTCATCAGGTATCTTCTATAAAGGACCTATATTTTAATGAACAAAGGTGGAAAACTGCCTTTAAAGTGAGATGACATTAGAGGCAGGCAGTAAACAACAAACATTAAAAACCAAGTAAACCATATATTCTGTTAGAGAGTGGTGAGAGGGAAGTTTAAGAAGGAATTGGCAGTGCTGGGTAAAGATGTGTCGGCTATGGATTCAAATAGGGGAAGTCCCATTTAAAAAGGATGGGATTTGAGCCAAGGCTACAGAAGTGAGGGGGTGAGGCTTCCGGAGAGCCAGGGGAAAATACTCCAGGCAGAGTATTGCTGCAAAGGGTTGCTGCAAAGACTCTGAAGCTGAAGAGTTCAGACGTGTGTGAGGGCCACAGGGAGGCCAATCTGAATGAGCAAGGAGGGCAGTAGCAGGAGACAGGCCAGGGAGGTAATAGGGAGCCAGCACACAGGCCTTGTACCTGAACTGGGGCCATGGAGGGATTTTGACTTTAGTAACTCACTTTTTAGCGTTAGTCTGACTGCTAGCTGAGTATACATGTGCTTCAAGGGAAGGCGGGAGGAAGAAGGGAGACTAGCTTGGAGAATGCTGCCATAATCAAGGGGGCTCAGACCATAGTGTAGATGTGGAAGTGGTGAGAAGAATTTGGATTCTGATGTTGTCTGAGGAAAGATCCAACTGGATTCCCTGATGGAGTGGATTGAGGGAGGATATAAAAAAGAGAGAGGGAAGTGGATAGTGAATCCAAGATAAAATCCTAACGCATCATTTACTCTGTGTCACATGTGTGGTGGCACTCAGTGATATATGTGCAAATAAATACCTTTTAGGAACCAATAAACCGAAAAGTGAGACATGATATAAACTTGCAAAGTTTAAAGGATAAAAGTCTGTGTGTGCATGTGCGTATAATATATTCTCAATAAGATTGTAAGTGCTTTAAAGATATTTGTGTATGCCATGAACCTTCTTAAGGTAGTATTAAAAGCAAACGATTGTCTTATGTAGTAGTGCTGAATGCAGTTAGAGGCAACTTTAATGCAGTGGGTAAGTGCACAGACTCAGATGGAAACTGATGAATTCAAACCCTAGTTTCATTTTTTATTTGCTGGGTAATCTTAAACAAGTTATATAAGCTATCTGTTCCCCATTCTTCTCATTTGTGAAATGATAATATTCTCATAGGGTTTACTGTGGTTGAGTAAATGAACTGACACATGTAAAGTACTAGAAAAATGCTTGGTCCATAGTCAATGCTCAGATAGTGTTTACCATTCTTAAGTAAGTTTTAGGAAAAATCAGTTAAAATAATGGCTTTGCTCCCTTAAAACCCATGTTTAAAACCTGCCAAGCCGCATGGATAATGTGAATAATATAATCTACAGTAAGCATTGCTTTCTGCTGGTGGCTAAAAAATAACATCAGAGAATTGTATTATGATCAGCCTGATTAGCTGTCTGTCTTCAGGAGTGGACATGGAGGCTGGTCAGCATGCCTCTGGGTACATTTGATTGACAGCCTGGCAAACAGCATTTAAATACCTAACATAGAAGAAACAAAACAAAAACCCCACAATGTTTTCTTATTATTTTTTAGCTTAAAATGTTGAATGTATTAATATATTAAAATGAGAAAAATAATTTTCAGGATAGATATGACTTTCTTACAAATAAAAGCATGAGATCACATCAAGAAGAGAATGTTATTTTTTTTTGTGCCGAAATACAGGAAATTACTGTTTTTCTCTCCATGTTTATATTTTGATACCTAGTATCTCCCTCCCCCCTATTATGGGATGGTTTTTCCTTTAATCTCTTATTATCAGCAACTAATTTGGCCTCCAAATCCAGGAAGGAGCAGTTTGTGGCAGCTGTGAGCTCATGCAGATGTCTTTAGTGTCAGAGGTGGTTGGAAGAGCAGCCTCATTCTGCTTTCATTGTGTCTGGTACTTCAGCCAGGCCCTCACATTCTGTTTGAGCTCAGCGTTCCTGATCCCATTCTATACATCCGAAGGGGCGATGCAGACAGTAGCTGTCAATGAATAACAGGTAAATATTGAACAGGGAAGCCCTTTTGATTAACTTTGTGGATCATCATTTGAAAGTAGTTTGCAGTCAGACCGACTACATCACTCATGATCATAGCTCTGGCATGGGGGTCAGAGCATCAAGCTTCTGGTCAGAAAGCTGCTGCACTTGCATTCCTTGTTCCATGTCTGGTCCTGCATTCATGCAGTGTGGGATTAGATACAAGTAACCAATGAGCTATTGTGATGACTAGCACAACAGGAGTGCAAGTTCTTTTAGAGGATGAAGCACAAGGAATGCTCAAGAGGGATTTTGTGCTATGTGGATACAAATAAATTAAAGCATATCCTATATAATAATCCTATATAATAAAACTCTAATTTGCAAATTGACTGAACGGCAGAATGACCTGAGGAGCAACCAGTCACTACGACGCTCACTGACCACCAGGAAGCAGACACTCAATGCAGGAGCTTCCCCTGGTGGTCAATGCGCTCCAGCAGGGAGAATGATGCTCAACCAGAAGCCAGGCTCAAGGCTGGTGAGAGCAGTGGCAGTGGCAGGAGCCACTCCCCCCTCTGGGCAGCGCTAAGGAGCAGTGAGCAGGTGGGCGGTAAGGAGTGAGGGGTCTCGGACTGTGAGCTGGCAGTCGGACATCCCTCGAGGGGTCCCAGACTGCGAGAGGGTGCAGGCCAGGCTAAGAGATTCCCCCTCCCCAGGGAACAAATTTGGATTAGTATACCAGTAGGGGTGCTTTTCTTTATCCAGATCCAGAAATCTTCTAATATGAAAATGTAGACAGTTAGGGAAGACTGAAATGAATATTTGGTCTCTACTAATGTGTGCTGAAAAGAAATAATTTTAGCATCTATTCACTTCCATAGATTTAGTCTCTTCCACCTAATGGGCACAAGTTGCCCCATGATACATTTACTCAGAAGGTTGTACTATCATCAATGAGCTGTTTATTAAGTGATTCAGATCCAACCATTTTACCTCATGGTACATTAATGTTTTATTGTTATTTGGAACAATACCATTGTCATTACTAATATTTTTGAGCTTCCATCAAATAATATGAATGGACCTTGGTAAAGAGACAGATGGGATTGAATAGAAAAGATAGCTTTTGGCTTTCAAGAAACATTTCTAGGTCAACTCTTACATAGTCATAAAGAGATACAGATAAATCATGATTAGGTTGTTCAGGCATCTTTAGGAGAGAACCAATTCAGTGTTCAAATAGGCAATTCCAAAATGTTTTCATAAGACTAATGTTTTACAGTACACATTTAAGTTGTCTTTTAATCATTTTGAGATATAGAATTATTCAGAAAACCAATTGCAACAATTAAGATTATTAAAACAACCAATAACAGCAATGTAAATCTACCGTCTTATCCTTATCTAGAGCAACAGTTAAAATGTAGACATTTTATGACATTTTTAAATGGGTAATTACAACATTTTAAATTTACTTAATTAGATGGATTAATGCTATTGTTACTTGCTGTTTAACATTTATGAAGCTCTAAAGTGACAGAATCTATATAAAGAATATTGAATGGAGTCTTAATTTTATGTGTCATGTAGTGTTAAGCCCATATAACCAAGTCAAAATAACATCTGAAAAATAAAAAAAATATATATTCTGAAAATTATGTCAATAAGAAGTACAATATAAAGTAGTTATGCTAACTAGAACTGGAAACTAAGACTAATATATTTCTGAGGAGGAGATTCTATGTTGGTATCTTTTTAAAAATGTGTTTTAATTTGATTTTAAATAAACATTGCAAATTATTAATATTCTTGCTCTTTAATTGTAATATTCTAGAATAATTGATTGGAACACCATCCCCGCCACCCCAAAAGTGAAAGGATTTAAAATTTCACTTAGAAAGTCACTTCAGTTATACAAGTTTTATTTATAAATTAATGCATTAGAAATCACTATTAATTTTAAAATTTAGGTAAACCTGTATTATGCAGGAGACACAATAAATTGAAAATATAATTTATCAAATAGGAAATGTCTTTACAATAGAAATGCACTGAATCATGTCATTTACAGCATGGGCTACTGTGCTTGTCTCTTTCCCCAGGTGACCTAGGATCTAATTTGGAACATGTGTAAGGTTCCCACATTCTAACCCACACCATACAACTAGAACAGAATTTGACATAAATCTTTGTTTAGAACTGAAGTAGCAGGAATTTCTGTGGTTCACGATGGAATTGGCAGGGCTGTGTGGTACTGTGTGCACATGCCATGGTATCTGGCAGAGCCAGAACTTTTTTGGTTTTCTTCAAGTGATAGTTTGTGAATTCAACATCTAATGGGACAAGAACCTTGGCACATAACATGCTTTGTGTAGACTTATTTTCACTCATATAATTGGTATTTTAGTTATTAAAAAAAATTAAATGATATATACATAAAATAAAAATGTATGTATATATTTCAATGTTTAAAATTTCCTAATAATTTATCCAACCTAAAAGGAGTTTTATGTTATATTCATACTACAACAGAAAATAGAATGCATTAGACAAGGATTGTTTAAATGATGGTGACATCATTGTTGGCTATTACTATTCCAATTTAATTACTAGACAACTTGGTGATGTTTTATTTGGAAAAATGCAGTATACTGGGGGAGGAGGTGGTAGTTTTGCAAGTGATTTGGCTCCATTCAGAAAGAAGTATCATTTGTCAAGGAAATATTTATCATTTGTGAGAAACCATAGACATTCCTCAATCTCAGGGAAGTTTTAGGCCAGCAAAGGAAGTAAGATATATAACAATTAATTGATATAATAAATATTTACTGAATATCTATTAAGTCTCAGACATTTTTCTAGACACTAGGTATTCAGTGACAAATAGGACATCCAGAGTCCCTAGAGCATGGAGTTTATTCTTGATTGAGAAGGGCAGAATATTTGTAGGTGCATATATGGTAAAAAAGTAGTGCTCTATAGTAGGAAGGAAATTAAGTCAGGGCAAGGGGCTGGAGCATGACAAGTGCCTTAGTTATAAGACAGGGCATGCTAAGGGCCTTACAAATGGCAATAGTCCCTCAGTTCTCTGTGATCCAGAAGAACAAGATCATGTGTGGCTGTGGGGAACTGGCCAACTCTTCCTGGGAAAGTAGGACTTAGGCTGGATGGGAGTGAGCAAGCCAGGCTTGTACATGACAGGGGAGGGAAACAAGAGTTTGTATTGAAGGTTGAATAGAAATAAGAAGATGTAAGATTAATGGGAACTTGAAGAAGAACACAGGAATTTGGATTTGGCATTTGATATGGTTTTAAAGTTTTGGCTGAGGAATAGTGGAGTATGTGGGATTTTTCTAGCCTCTGTTTGCATGGAGTGGATATGTTATGGGAGTGTTATAATATTCAAGAAGTGAGAAGACTATATACATTTTCTATGTGCACAAGCATTGACTATTTCAAGATTTCTTAAAGTGCTATTATGTGAACATAGGTTGAGTAGAAGGATCATGTGATCCTCAGACTCATGAAAGTGACTTGCAGACTGGAAAGTTTGAGAATCACTATTTTAGGGATTCTCAGTCCAGTATGCTAGCTGTGGTTACATGATTGCCTGCATTCTTCAACAATATTAACTCACCGTTAAAAATGATATGTATTGGTAGAGCTCAAGAACTCATGAGATACACAAATGTAAGGACATAAATAGATAGCCAAAAATGGTTATAGATGGGTTAATTGTAAGGCATGGCCCCCATGTAATTAATATATTACTATATAAGAAACAAACACATTTTAACATTATGGGGCAGGGATGGGTAACATAAACTAGTGATCAACAAATAGTGACCTTCAGCTCTGTCTGTTAGTAAACGCTGCCTGTGAATCAAGGTGCCAATCAAGTACAAATGTGCATGTTGCATGTTATGGTGCAGGAATGATGAGGCATCATTTCTTAAAGGTAGATTACTGCCCGAGAACAACAACGGAGATGTGTTTGCTAATAGCAGAGCCAACTGGTGGAATGAGTAGTCATTTTTTGATAGCTACCATTCTGAGGGGAACTTGCCATAACATTGTTCCCATTTGTTTATTATGAACTCTAAGATTCATACCTTTATTAGGTTAATTCCTACCTTCATCTAGACAAGTAATAGAGAAGGAAAAATATCCCATTTTAATTATAATTTTCTTAGAATTTGTAATTGAAATGTTGTGTTTTACTTTCTGCCTCAATATATAGGCCTCTCTACAGAGATGTTCCATTATGTAAGATGGTTTGCACCTTTTAATTTACAGGGCACATTAATTATTGAAACGCAAGATCCCAAGGCTAACCCAGTTTTTGTAGAGATTCTGTGTTAACTCTTTTATGTAGTTATGGCTACAAATGATGTTTGAGTTCTAAAACAATATTGAGCTGCCAGAATCTTTATATAGTCCTACATTTTCATCAAATTAGATGAATTTAAAGAACATTAGAAAGAGTATCCTGAAAGGGAACATGACTCTATTATTAGCAGTATCTTAACTATCTTCGCTTGTATCATTTTAAAACTTTTTAATTCCTTGTTTTAAAATATTTTCTTCTTAATTTCATAGATAGTATTATAGGTATACCATTGAGGCTTTTCATGACCTTCATTAATTTCTAAGGTATGTCCAAAACTTGCTATCTTTTTTCTCTTCTTTTCTTATGAAACTGACATTACCATAATGCATAATTCCAAATTCTTAGTTGAGTTTGCCACAGCCTCTTTGGTCCACCTGCCAGTCATTGCAGGATGCTTCTATTAGTCAACATAAAGAATATCATTTGTGCTAAATGATAGCTGCATCATTTATGCTAAATATTGGCCACTGGGCTGGCATAAAGTGGAGAACCTACAACTATATAAGTTAATTTCATATTTTTGAAATATTTATTTAGGGAGGCAATAATATAATGAATGTTGATAAATAACTTTACAACTTAGTAAATATTTAATAAACTGTATTTATAGAGTCCAAAGCATCTGTATTTTATTTAACTTCTAACATTTTAAGATTTAGTTTTGTATATTGTTAATTAGTGGAATCAGGCTGAGTTACATTAAAAAATTAAACTAAAAATTTTTAAATAGATTTTTATTGATTTCAGAGAGGAAGGGAGCTGGCGAGAGAGATAGAAACATCAATGATGAGAGAGAATCATTAATTAGCTGTCTCTTGGACACCTCGTACTGAGGATCGAGCCCACAATCTGGGCATGTGCCCTTGGCTGGAATCAAACCTGGGATCCCTCAGTCCTCAGTCTGAAGCTCTATTCATTGAGCCAACCAGCTAAGGCTCAAATTCAATTTTTGAATCATTCACAATTTTGTGCCTATTTATATCATAATATGTATTGGTCTTTAAAATTCCCTGCTAATGAAACAGGCAGACAGTTTTGGAAACAATATGTATTTTTACATTTTTCTGTACTTCCCATCAGACTTGAAATATCATTATGAGGGAAAATCCATTCTGTTGTTCTATCATTATTTCTTCCATTCCTCCCCAAAACCTAAAAACAAGGGTCTAGGTCATCTAATATGAGATAATTTATAACAAGCAGAGGTTGATTAGCAAAAACAAGGCCTCCCATCCTGAGAAAAAGGCGCAGGAGAATTGCAGGATTGCACAGAGGATGGCACAGGGAATCCTGTTTGGAAAGTGCAGAGCTAAGGATGCAAAGCCACCTGGCGCCCTGGAGCTGGGGAATTTTGTTTGCCCGTAGACACCATGGCACCAATTACACACAGAAGCATATAGACTTCTTGTTAGTTGATAAATGGAGATGGAATCATTTACTAGGTTATTTTCTGGTGTTTGTTAACAACATTTACCTTCTTAAATTGATTCAGTGTAATCCTTACTACAGCTTTCTTTCATTTCTGGAAGACATATAGATAATGTGGTAGTTTTATAAAGCCTTACATGGCACCGAAAAACTGATTTTTGCCTTAGCTCAACAGAGCAGCAAGATTATATTAGCATAGACTTTGGAACATTTGAGTTCCCATAGGGTACAGTGTGTGGCTGATATGACACGACTTGCCTTCAACAGTTGTTTTAACAAGATATTCTTCATATGCAATATACTGAGCTGACAGGCATAACTGAATAATGTTAGCAAGAAACACTGTTGGCAAAATTCTTGACTTTCATCTTTATCTGATTAATTCAAAGCAATATGTTACTTACAAAAAATATTTTCAACTGAATATACATGCCAGATACTTATTTTTAAAATGTCTGTAACTTTACAAGAACACTTTTTAAGTGTGTGATACATATTTTTTTCTGCAAGAGTTTTTCTCCATTCATTCCAAAGCACACACAGAAAGATGTCTAGGACTTTGGATGCCTGGTATAAAGAGGCTGGATGTTCCTTATTCATCAAGCTTATTCATGTGGTACCGATGTATTGAGTAACTACCAGGTGCCTGGCACTGGGGGATAAAGTAGTGGATATAATAGGAAAAGATATGGGTCCCTGTGGTATTTACATTCATGTGGGATTAGCAGACAATAAGAAAATGGATCCATGGAAGGGTGTGTGTGTGTGTGTGTTTGTGTGTTAGCAGGAGAGTGGGCTGAGGCGACCCAGAGATAGGGTGGGACTTGTAGCTTTAAATGGGGTGGCCATTTGTGGCCTCACTCAGAAGTTGACCATTGAACAAAGTTCCCAAGGAGATGCTAGATTCACTGTCTGCATCTCCCCTTGATTCATCATCTGGAAGTGCATTAGTCTGGGCAGCGGATTGCACTGCTCATCGTCTCCAAGGAGGTTCTGTTCTGTGCCCTGTAGTTGAATGTCCTCTCTGCTGCCTTACATTCTATTTCACTTTTTTTTTTTGGGGGGGGGGAGGAAGGAGTAAATATGTAGTCTACAGAACATTGAACTTATTGGTTGAAAGGCGCTGTGAATTTTATTTAAGGAAACATAAATCAGGCTTCCGTAAATATTCCAAATTGTCCCTTAACAAGAAAGTTTTGTCAATGTTTAAAAGTGAAAAAGAAATCTTTTTCCACTCTAAAAATGGTATTTTTACTAATGCACTAATTAGCACTTTTCTTCTACTTAGCACTTGCAAGACTTGATTTAATTACAGTTTATAGTACCTTAAATAGTGTTTTAGAGTGAGTCAGTGTTGCTTTGCTTAAAACATTGCAGATTTTTCCCCCTTTTGGCTTCAGTTTATATGAAATATGTCTTTTACTTTTACTGCCAGAATCCTCATTGAAAATACATGTAGTACTGTTACTTGAATGATGGAACTGTGACTAATCAGAGAAATATTAGATGTACATTTGCTTCATAATCCCAAGGGAAGAGTTAATTGAGCAATTTTTCCTTAGTAATATGCAGGTAGTTTTTATTTGGCTCCAGGCTTAGAAATAAAATGAATTCTCCTGTCTATTCTGAGTTTGAAGACTGCATTTGAATTGGCTCCCAAAATATTGTGATGATCCTTTCTCTGGAGAGGTGCCTTCATTGCTCTCTGTGCAATCGTTAATCAGTGGATTTAGAATCACTGGGAAAAGCACATACTCATGTCTGCCCAAAACTTAGAACCATGTTAACTATAGATTTCTAGAAATCATAGAAAGTCAGATATAGATTAAGAAGGACATGGCAAAACTGTAATATTTTTGCCAGAGAATTTTTCTCTATGAATGAAATGGCCTTAGAGGAACACAAGTGATATAATATTAAGTCTACTTGTATTTAAGGCGGGCTAGAAAGAAATTCTTGGAGAGCAAAATGTTATTTCTCAGCATTGCTTTGTTACTGGTAGAAGTCACATCAAAATAGGGAGGAATAGTTTTTTGACACGAATGGGCAGTGTCACATTTCTCATGTTTCTTAAGCCAGTAAAATTTTGGGGTATTACTTTAGAATAAGGATTTCTCTTACAGAGTTAATTAGATTTAATGTCAGAAAATAATTGGGAATTACTTAAATCAATATTTCTAGCAAATTGCATGAGATCTCTAGAATTATATTGCCAAAATGTAATGGCCTAACTGCTATTGTGCTGGCAATATCTGCCTTGTCTATGAGTCTTAAACCCGGTTTGCCTGTGCCAGTAACTGTGCAGGCACATTCAGACACAGAGTACTCGGAGGCCGTCCACATTGCCTTCTTCGGCACCCGTTGTGAGGTTATTGGCAGTGCCATTCTTCCCTGGAGGGAGAAATAGTTATTTATACAGAAAATGCTTTCATTTGATTGCCATGTTTTCGTCCCTCCATAATAGAATGAACTCTTGATGTACACACACACCCCATATATGCATATATTTTCAAGGTTCACTACCTTGAATCCTGAATTGGGCTTTTTCTCGAATTGATTCTTCTTGTATGTATAGTCCCATTGAGCAAAAAAGATTTAAATTTTAAAATATGTTTCTCATCCACCCGAATGTTACATATTGTGTTACTGGGAAAGCAAGATTTATATATGATTAGCATTTTGAATTAGGCATACAGTCCAATGTAATATTTCGATGAATAAAGAAATACTCCAATACATAGTAATGACACATAGTTGGGAAATAAGTAATAGCAGGTAAGGGAGTAAGTATGGAGTGCTACAGGGAGGCTTACCACTATTCAGAACAGTGAGTTCAGAGAAGAGTGAAATCAGTGGAAAGTCTCTATAGAAGACCTCAGAGGCTTTGGGATTTGGGGCAAACATTTGAGATGGGAGAGCCACATGAACAAACACTTTGAGGTAAAGTTGGGCGTGGTATGGTGACATTCCAACATGGAAAGGAGGCAGCATGGGAGGCTGTTGCGTGGGAAATGAGTGACCTCCCAGGAAAAGCTTGTAGGATCTGAAAGAAGAGCCTGCATGTAGGGAGCCCACAGGAGGCTATTGCAGTCTTTAGAAGCTTGCTTATTCTGTTTACACTTTACTCTGGCTCTTGGTCAAGCCTTGCTTAAACAGAGGACAAGTTATCATCATCTTTTCACCTGCTTTCTTTTTAAAAAAAATATTTTTATTGATTTCAGAGAGGAAAGGAGAGGTTGAGAGAGATAGAACATCAATGATGAAGGAGAATCCTTGATAGGCTGCCTTCTGCACGCCCCTCACTGGAGATCAAGCCCTCTATCCAGGCATGTGCCCTTGACCAGAATAGAACCTGTGACCCTTCAGCCTGCAGACCAATGTTCTTTCCACTGAACCAAACTGCTTTCTGAATACTGTTTTCCAAGTGTTTATCCCGTTATTTGAAAAATGGGTGGTGATTTGGTAAACACTGGGTAAAACAAAATGAAGGGGCTTCTTTACCAGGAATGTGCGTTACTGATGAACTGAGGCACACTGAAATTACTGGAAGGGGGCTGTGTCATGTAGCATTTCCCTCAATAAGTTTGTCTACAGAACTCTTTTGTCTTAAAGAATTACTAATAGGAGTAGTGTTCCTTGAACATACTCAAGTGGTAGATGAGAAATCACTGTTATCACTTTATAACTTAAAGTGCAAGCGCGCGTGTGCGCGCGCACACACACACACACACACACACACACTCACAGGTCAACACAGTCCTATGGAACTGAAACATCTTCCCAGTTTAAGAGGAAAAGAGGCCAACTTTTTCTCAGCTTATTCTCAAGTGCTACAGTGTATGTGGGCCCATTAGCAGCCAAACAGGAGGAGCTGTTCCAACCCTAATTTTAACTTGCCACCTTGCATTGTTGAATGTCAGTCCCCACTTACTACAAAGAGGTTGTTTTGTGTAAACAGAGACTCCTCCTACTAGGCCAAGGGGGAAGGAATCATCACCAGGCTTTCCCCCCCAACTTGTAGCCCATCTACATAGCTACTACCTGATGAAGATGGTTTTCTCAAACCTGCTCATCTCCTGATTTAACCCTGTTGTATCTGCACCAAGGATTGCTGCTGTCTGGGATTGAAAACTCTGGATGTGACTTTTCTCTCTTGCTCAGCCCTCCTTATTCACTACAACTGGATGGCGCTTGTCTAGTTTCATAGCCAAGGGGAACCACCTCTTTGCAGCCCTTGGTGTCCATGAATCAGTTTGTATTGAATCAGTTTGTACGGCAATCCTTGGGGCACACTTGTGCATTTTGGGTTATTTTGGTGCTAGCAAAATGGGATGCTCTGGAGAGCAAACTTACATTGTTACCTTAGGCTGATTTATAGGACTTTTTCCTGGAAGGCCACACTTGCAATGGTTTCTCTTTAAGATTTATTAAAAGATCAATTGTCCCCAATGAGTGGTCATGCCAGTGAGAAATAAGCACTGCTATAGCATCCGTGGACAGGAGATTTGTGTTATAAATACAGTTGGTACTCAGTGAGCAGTAGTGACTGACTGGTTTATGGATGGCCCAGGAGATTCCAGGAGAGTCCAATGAGAATTGGACTGATTGAAAATTTAAAAATGCTGTATCTCTCATCGTGATCCTGGAAATAATCACATTGATAACAAATCTTGTTCTGTATGCCAGAGAGGCACGGAAGGCCTTAGTTATAAGAAGGGAAAGCCTAGCCGGCGGGAAGGCACATAAGGCTGAAGTTGGTTAACAAAAGGTAAGATTTAATGTAAGACTTTGGCAGGTCATGTAGACTTTAGTTTTGAAAGTCAAGTTTTTTTTTTGAGCACCTTGAAGATTTGATTTCAAAGCATTTTCTACACCCTATACAGTGTGCTATTTTTAAAAAAATAACTGTTTTCATTGATTATTATTATTTTTTTTTAGAGAAAGAGTGGAAGGATAAAAACATCTATTAGAGAGAAACATCAATCAGCTGCCTCCTGCACATCCCTCCATCCCCTTATTCCACACCTACTGAGGATCAAGACTACAACCTGGGCATGTGCCCTGACTGGGAATCAGACTGGTGCATAGGACAATGTTTAACCACTGAGCTACGCTGGCCGGGCCCAATATGTTCTTTTTGAACTTTTGATTCATCATAGTATATTTTACCACTTGTGCTTCACTATGTTGATTTATATTTCTCTCTTGTAGATTTTATGTCATAAAATGTAAAAGACTGGACTGAGTTGTGTTTATCAGAATTCCAGCACTTAGCACTAGACCTCAAACAACCAGCTGCTTAAGAAATGACTCTTTGGGACAGGCAGTATAAAACAGTGGTTAGAGACACCAACTTGTGACTGGCTCATATTCCAAATCTCAGCTTTGCTCTTTATTGCCTTTCTGAATTGGGGCTTGTTGCTGAGCCTTTCTCAGACTGTTTTCTCATTGGCATAATGCAAGTAATAAGGCCTGCCTGACAGCATTGTGAGGTTTAAACACCATGCCAGTGTTTCTCAGTGGTTAGAGTATGGCCTGTGCACTGAAGGGTCTTGGGTTCGATTTCCGTTGGGGGCACCTACCTGGGTTGTAGGTATGATTTCTGGTCCCAATTGGGGCTCGTGAGAGGAGGTGGCCAATCTATGTGTGTTCCTCACAGTGATGTGTTTTTTTTTCTCTCTCTTCCCTCCCTCCCTCCCTCCTTTCCACTCTCTCTAAGATCAATGGAAAAAGATATCCTCGGGTGAGGATTAACAAAAATCAAAAGATAACACTACGTTGTATTTAAATACTTAGCACAAGACACCTTAAACTGCATTTAATACTCTGTAAATTATAGCCGTTATTATTAACCAAAGTAACTTTGCCTTCACTCCTCTATAGCAGAGAAAAGATGAACTGCTTATGTAGTCAGATGAGGTAGAGGTAATTATATGTGGACATATGTGCCCAAATTACTGAAAATCCAGCTGGACCTTAATAGAAGTAGCCGCTATACTGACAACTAAGGAGTTGTGTTCTTGAACTGTGGAGACAGTGGGACTATCCAGTTTCTAATCCTATGCCTCTCTTTCCTAAGTTAAACATGCCTTAAGTTTACTTCCCTTTAAAAAGGTTGCTTCAGAAGGAGGGGTTGATGAGCTGGTCTTTACTTCATGGAAATGAAGCAGAAAGAGGGTGTACAGGCGGCATTCTGAACAAACTCTATTCTATTTTTTCCTATAAAATATTAACACTTCTTATGTATTATTCATTTCCTCTTGGAGAAGGGAAAAAAGCCATGTTTGGTATTTAGGAGCCTCTCTCCAGTTTTACTGGGTAGTTAGTGTCTTCCTGAGCACAGGATCCCATTGGGTTCCCCAGCATGAAGAAACATCTGAGTAAGGATGCCGATTTCTCCATCTCACATCTATACCCACAGCAACTGAGCAAGGAATCTATGCTCTTTTTTCCCCCCTCTGGAAGACCACTGACAGTTCTGAGAACTGTGGTTAATACTGTCATTCCCTTGTGGTGATATAGTTGTAGCACCAAAAGCAAAAACAGTTTTGTTTATTCTTCCCCAAATTTATCTCTCTATATAAAAGACTAAGATACCATTACAAATGGTTGACCAAGCAACCAGGACGCCAGTTGTTATGACAATGCACTGACCACCAGGGGGGCAGACACTCAGTGCAGGAGCGGTGGTCAATCTGTTCCCACAGTCAATTTCCCAGGGCCAATCCAACCTCCCATAGTACTACTCCCTCCCCCTCAGCCAGCCCTGATCAGGACTGGGCGAGATGGGCAGAGGGAGCCCACCTGTGTATGAATTTGTACACCGGGCCTCTAGTTAGACTATAATATTTGTATTGAATTGAATTTTTAATACTATCAATACCACCATCAGTTTGGATTAAATAATATTAACAATATTTAGTAATACAGATTAATAGAGTATATAGCTGAGATAATCTCAGAATTTTCTCTTTATCCTTAGATCTATATTAAGTGCAGGTTTAGGGACCAGCCTTGTAAGTTTCTTGGCTTAATAAGAATTTCACTAAGGTCAGTCCAAAGGAAGGCCTGCATATGAATGGGGGCATCGTTTTTTCCAACAGTTAGTTAAATCCAGTACAAGAAAATCTCAGTTTAGGAATGTGTTATATTCTATGAGTTAGGAAGCTAGTGGTTTGGAATCCTAAAAGAATTTTTCCCACAAAACAGTTTATTGGTGGAGGTAGACTAACCCATTAAAAAAAATATTAAAAGTTCTTTGATATTCCCTACCCTGAGTCTCTTGGCAAAGATATCCTGAGAACTTTTTCCTAAGCTTTGGAATAAGCAAGAAGGGAGTTGGGAGGAAGGAGGAGAGGCCCTTGAGGCTACTTTGAGCATAAAGAGGGAATAGCTAGAGTGTGGCAGTGAAACTGGTAAAAGTGCAGAAGGATATATCAAATGCCTATGGAAACCATCTGCCCTCATATGGAAATGTGTCTCCTAACACATGGTATTGGAGAGCACAGTGTTGATTCCTTGGGCAAATACCTACCGTGTTTTCCCGAAAATAAGACCTAGCGCAACTTTGGGAGAAAAAATATAAGACACTGTCTTATTTTTGGGGAAACAGGGTATTACAATGATGAGAAAGCAAATTACCGGTTGTGTTCCTGAAGGTGATGGCTTTGCCATAAGATATTAAACATATTTGGCGCCAGAATGCTGTAGTGAGCTAAAGGTTGCCTTCATCCAGAAAGGTCTTGTAGTTCTTCACTCAATTCTTCAATATTTTTAGCATATGAAAAGAGAAAAACACATAAATATGAAAGTCATTCTGTGCTGGCTTCTCCCTTGCTTACTTATTTGATATCAAATTTGATTAGATTTATACATTCCAAGATAATTTTTTTATATTTCAGTTCCTTCCAGTGATGAGGAAGTAGGGCAAGATATTAGAATTATTTTTTAATATATTTTTTATTGATTTTACACAGAGAGGAATTGAGAGGGACAGAGAGTTAGAAACGTCGATGAGAGAGAAACATCGACCAGCTGCCTCTTACACCCCCCCCACTGAGGATGTGCCTGCAACCAAGGTACATGCCCTTGACCGGAATCGAACCTGGGACCTTTCAGTCCGCAGGCCGACGCTCTATCCACTGAGCCAAACAGGTCCCGGCTAGAATTATTTTCTTATTTGCTTTTAGTCCACCTGACCTGTTAAGTTTAAAATGAAATCCCTAAAATGTACTAACCTGGAAGAAGTTATGAGAATGAGAAAAAAGAGTAATTCTTTGTTCACAACCAACTGATTATGCTTTAGAGTTCTCTCACCCCCAGCAGCATCACAGCTTCTTCAGAAGAGAGGGATTTATTGGGCATTCTTAGGAAACTCACTGGGTTGCTTGATTTTTCCAATTTACATAGGAAAATCCTCTCCTGGAGTGATTCATCCTCAGTGGCCCCCGTAGACTAGTTGTGTCATTAAACCAAAAGGTTCTTGGATCTTTAAAGCAAGTGGAATCCCTTTTTTCCTCGCAGATTTATGCTACAGAAATTGAACTATTAAAATATTAAGTATGCAATTTTTCTTGTGAAAAGACATTTTATGTTGATATTGTTTCATTTTTTAATGTAGTAAGATACAACACCCAACACTGGTGTGTGAACAGACATTTTGAAGTGAATTCATTATCTTCTATTTTAGATTTATGTTGAAGTGTTATTACAATTGAAAGGATTATAGTTACTTCCCCATGAGTTAAAACTCAACTGTAACAATTCATTGACTAAATATTATGATGGTAGTCAACTTTCAGTTGGAAGTGTTAATTATTCACCTCATAATGCACTCATAAAAAAGATTTACCAACAGCCTCCTAGGAGTAGAAGGCATATTGTCTCCTGGCATATTTTACAAACATGCTTTCCCTGTACTCTCTGTACAAGGTTAATACACTTTCTTTTCGGTGACATTCAGAAGGGCTGTGATACTCACAAGATTGGACATATCATTCATTATATGTTAAAAAATTATGTACCTTTTTTATGGTCATTGGAGGTTTTATTTAATTGGCATTATGTGTTAAAAAAAAAGCAACATCTTAACTAAGCAATTACAAAGAAATCATGTACAGTAAAATCTATTCATGCTATGTTTGATTTAATGGCTATCTTCCCTACATTCTTCTAATAATATAAAACTTAAGTAAATAATTGTTTCTACTTTATTTGTATATGGTTATTTGCATTATTTGATAGTCTTATTACTTGAAAAAATTTTCTTTGTCTTCTAATCTAGTATTTTGGATGCTGCTTTGAATTTCTCATCCAGAGACAGGGCCAGGGCCTCAAGGCGAGTGGTCTTGCAATAGTCACACTGCAGTCAGGTCTAGGTACATGCTAGGGACAAAGCCAAACATTTCCAAAGTCAATGTCAATTTAAAAATTCCCATTGTCTTGTGCTACCTTTTCCTTTTCTTGACTCCAGAAGTTGCCATTTTTTTAAAAATTTTTTTTTGTGTGTGAGGTTTCCTTATTTAGGTGCTGCTTCCCTATTATTCAGTATGTCTTTCTGAAACTATCTCCTCTCATTTGTTAATTTCAGACAATAATTGTAAAGATCCTTCTCAAGTTTTGTGTGCATTCTTGTCTCCTTTACTTTCTTCTGAGATTCCTAATGTTGGAAGTTATTTCTTCTTGATTCATTTTTTAAAAAGGTTCAGTTATGTTTGAAAATGAATATATTACCCAATTATTAATTTGGTTTTGCTTGTTTGTTTTTTGTTTTGCTTTTACTCCACTCACCTGGTCCAATTTATTTTTCTTCCTATTGTTCTCCAACTTTTAAATATCTCTTTCCTTTTTATTACAACTCATATCCTGTCGTGTTTGAAACCCTCTGCTTTTCCCTGTAGTCTACATATCTACCTTTGTTTTTCTCCCTTTTCTTTTATTAGCAATTGTTCATTTTTTTCCTGTTTGTGTTCTGTGTTTTTGGCAAAGTTGCATTCTTTTTGTTGGGCAATTAAATTTGTAATTCCCATATTGTTTTGTGGAGAACTTTGTCAGTCTGCCTATTTTCTCCAGTTACAATGCATCCCTCTGGACTCTTTGGGTACCTAACATGACATAAAGGGATTTTACTATTCTAAAATATAGGATTCTGTTCCCATTATAGAAAATGTGGAGATTTTTAGGTCATAGGGTATTTTATTTTTAATTGCTTTTAAAGAGAGAGGAAAGGAGAGAGAGTGAAACATCAATTTATTATTATGCATTCATTGGTTTGATTCTTGCATGTGCCCTGACTGAGGATTGAACCTGCAACCTTGGCATATCAGGCATGCCTTGGCTGTAACTAACTGAACTACCTGATCAATGGATCTTTTAAAAATTATGTATACTTTTTACTGATTTTAGAGAAAGAGGATGGAGAAAAAGCAAGAGTGAGAGAGAGAGAAACATTCCTGAGAACCAATAGTTGGCTGCCTCCCTAATGCCTCCTACTGGGAACCGAGCCTGCTACTTGGGTATGTGCACTTACTGGGAATTGAACTGGTGACCTCTCAATGCATGGGATGACACTCAACCAACCGAGCCATACCAACTAGGGGTAGGCCATTGGGCGTTGATGGGACTAGAGCATCTCATAAGCACAGCTCTGTTGGTGTGGTCTGGTTTAGTTCCCATAGGACCAGCACATGGACCGATTTGGTTTGTCCTTGATGACATAGTTGTCCATTGTCCCATTACTATTAGTTATTATGATGGCAACTTTAAGATCAGAGTTTGGGAATTTCTGTGGGGACCCATTGTCTCAAAGAGGTTCACAATTTGCTCAGGACATTTGTCATTGAGCTAGGATTTCCTCAAGTGAGGATTTTAGTTGTTAAATACAGAAGTGGTAGAAATGAACAAATCAGTTAATAAAAGACAAAGAACAAAATCCAACAAATCTTAAGGATAATCCCTTAAAATCTGATATGTAGATTTATAAATCCTTTTACCATTTTGTACCCAGTATTCTTTATTCCAGTTTAAAATGAATTCCAGTATTTGACCTTAGAAGATTTTGTTTCATTTTGTTCCAACCCTTTTTAATGAAATGTAACCTTCCCATCTCTTCTCTGATTCTACCATATAACCTCTCCTATTTAGTATGGCATGGTGAACATAGGCATTCATCTGGGGTTATTCTAAGAGAGAAGTTATAGAAAAGGTTTGTCACTTCTGATCCCCCATGCACTGCACAGAATTTAGCATTCCCTGAAAATAGAGCCCAAGGGATGAGGCCAGGGCCTCAATTTGCGTTGTCTCACAACGGTGGTACTTCAGATAGAGCCAGGTTCATGCTGGGGACAAAGCCAAGTATTTTCAATTTCAATTTCAATAGGAGTGGCAAAAACATTAAACATGGCATAGGAAACTGGATAAAATTATTATTATAGGTAGTCTTCTTCCATAAAAAATATTTAACATATATAGGATATAATTTCAATATATACAAAATATACAAATATATATTAAATAGATTAAAATTAAAGAGTCTAGGTTGAACATTTCTTCCAGAATAAATTCAGCCAAACTTAACATACCATGTTAACTTGATATAGGATATTTGTTTTCTAATAACGTAACTATTAATAATTAGGAAATGAAGAAAGCTAATGACTTCAGTATAAATGATCTCATTAATGCTAGGAACTACTAAGTACCTCACCTCACTGCAATGCAAAATTTTAAATCGTTTTTGTTTATTCAAATGATTAATTGGAAATTCATTTATACTTGATTAGCTGTTTTAAAGTAGAAATAAATATCTGATAAATAATATCAAAGTTTTTCATGAGATAAATTTATAAAAAAGCAGTATTATGTTGTTAATGATGTTGAGAGAAAGGTAATTTTATGCAAATATTGAACTGTTGTACACACATAAATATGCTCTTCAAACAAAAGGGTAAGAGTATCTCCTTACATAGAGTCAAGTCTGGAAGTTTAAAGTGTGCTATGTCATTCTAATGCACACTTAGCATGTAGACATAGATCAATTTTCTTGGCAGGAGTATATATTAATAAATCTATAATGTACTCACACTCTAAAATAAAAATGTGTTTACATTAAAAGTTGTCTTCATACGTCAGTGAGGTTTTTATGATGACTTTAGTGAGGGCCTCACTATTCTAGTACCTCCTGCATGTAACAGTAGTGAATATATCCACAATTTAGGGTGGTTTAGAATGTGCCTACCAAAAAAACAAACAAACAAAAAACCTAAAAACCGATTTGAACTGGAGACGAGAAAGACAGTTTAACAAATATTCCATAGTGTAGAAAGCTAGTCAGCCTCTATTAAAATCACACTTTGAAGATAAAAGAAAAAATCAAGGTATTTTCATTCTTGGATACAACTTAACTAAATTAAAGGCTACTCTATCTTCATACCGTCAACTTTATGGACAATACATAATGGCTAGAACATGGGAATTAAAGACATGCATTCAATTTTGAAATTATTCACTTACAATTGTTAAAAACATTTGTTTTATATATTATATATGGCAAATCATTTTCACTGAAGAGCTTCAGTTGTAGGTCTCTGATCTTCCCTCTGCATTACTGGCCATACATTTTATCTTGCTCAATTAGATCATGAAGAGATATTAACATATATAATTATTAGCTGCAAAAGAAATTAGGAATGTGCAAATTAATTGCAACAATGTTGCATATTTGAAAGCCTCCAAAACGAATTTTTGCTTTAAATGTTGGTTCTGCCGAAACCTGTTTGGCTCAGTGGATAGAGCATCAAACTGCGGACTGAAAGGTCACAGGTTCAATTCCTGTCAAGGGCATGTACCTTGGTTGCGGGCACATCCCCAGTGGGGGGTGTGCAGGAAGCAGCTGATCGATGTCTCTCTCTCATTGATGTTTCTAACTCTCTATCCTTCTCCCGTCCTCTCTGTAAAAAAATCAATAAAATATATATATATTTTTTAAAAAACACCTTAAATGTTGGTTCTTCCATGTTACCACATAGGTATCTTGTTTTTGTTGTGCAGTAGATGTTTTTCAGAAACATTTTAATGGCTATAGTTCTTAGAATTTGCAGTTATTCACACAGATTTAGGATTGTGGAATTATTTTATTTCAAGCTTGCAGAAAAGTAGTAAATTGAGTGTTTGGACATTAAACAGGTGACGGAAGAGGTCCAGATGACCATCACAGTGATGTTTAAAACACTGAGTTTACAATCCTTGTGTCTAAATCACTTCAAAATTGGAGGTGGTGCATTGTGTTCTGTACCTTTCGTGGTTGGAAGGTAGGAGTGCAGTGCGTGTGTGGTCTGTTTTTGTGGACGTGATCTGCATTTAATCTGGGGAAATTAATTCCCTAAGCTGCTGGCAGGCGGCATGTACTTGTTAATTATTCAGGTGGATGACAAATGCAGAGCAGAGGTTCTCGCAAAGACAAAGTTTGTATGATGCATGTTTAGTAACTGATAGGCCTGACATTCCGTGGTGTCTTATTCAGTGCTAATCCTAATAAGCTGCCTGGTGAGATGAACGCCTCTCCTCCTATCCTCAGAGAGAAAGCAAAGATCTGAAAAAAACTTCATTATGGCAGTAAATCCTGGGCTTCATGGTATTCTTGGTGAAAAGGTGCCTTGTCCAGATGAATATCAGCAGAAAGCCAGGGTGCTGGTGAACTAAGGCAAACAAAGCTTTCCAGGAAGGTGCGGTCGTTGTCTCTGTTGGACAGTGAAGGTGACTCCAGCTTACTTTTATGGATCCGGTGTTCATAAAGTGGGGACCTTTAGATTGAATCAGGGGCATAGCATCAGCCGTGCTATGGTTCATCTCAGTGTCCAGTGGTAGGGACCCTCTTCCACTTCCTCGTCTACCCTAATAGGGTGAGACTTAGACAGCTTTCCATGCATCCCCATGCCAGTATGTTTTATTAGACGGTAGATTTCTCCTGGGGATCTTGGCATTCTCTTTTTAAAACTCTGAGACCTTCTCTCACAGCCTATCTGTTCCCTTTCTGCAACTGCCAAGTGAACTATTTAAAGGGCTCCTTGGGTCAGATAGAAAGTGCTGCTTGACCAACTCTTAGATATTAGTTGTCATGACTGTACTTAACTCTTCCAGTTTGCATTCCCTCTTATTAAATGTTCAGACTTGATCGATGTAAGCCAGTTCAGTTTCAAAAAGTTCAAGCAAGCCTGTTTTTGGACACTAAAAAGAGGCAGTGTGGTTAGTGAGAACTGTGAATGAAGTTAGTATTAAACACAAACCAGTAGCCCAGTCTTCTAGCGGAGGTCTTGTCATTAGTCAAAGTCTTGACCTCCTGTATTGACGCTGCCTCTTTGGGCCTCATTTCCCTCAGATGGGAAATGATAGGGTTGCACTAAATACACAATCTAAATTTCTTTGGCTAAATTGATTCACTTTCTTTTCTTGTCATTGTGAGCTCATACCCATGATTTGGCAATCTTAAAAAATGAGTAGTTTATAAGATCAAGGGTTCTCTCAGGTCCTGCAGGTGTAAACGTTCTGGAAGGCAGAAGGTGGACGGTCTCCTTCCTCAGTGGTCACTCATGACCAGAAGAGCGTCCTCGGCAGCTCCTCTAAGTTCAGCTCTTCAACTCGTTTATATTAGTGTTTGAGTGTTTGGCTTACGACTGAGTCATATTTTAAATGTCACGTTGATAGTCATCTGGAACTCTGCTGACACTTGTTTCATGTGCCAACAGTTGTGTTAACTACTTTTTTTCCAAGCTTGACATAAAAATAGTAATGCCGTGTGGAACCCCAACCTTAATCAAGAGATAAAATATTACTCACACCTGGAAGACACTCTCCTGGCCCTTTCTGGTTATTTTCCTTTCCACTCCAAGAGTAATTCTGTTTCCTCTCAATATAGATAATTTTTTGCTTGTCCTTGAACTTCAGATAAATGGAATCAAATAGTTTGCATTCTTTTGTTTTTTTACTTCTTTTTCTCAATATTATGTTTGTAAGATTTAGCCATATGCTTATATATCATTATAGCTAGTTCATTCTCATTGCTGTGTGATTTTTCATTTTGAGAATGTACCACAGTCGATCCGTTTTACTGTTGGTCAGCATTTGAACTGTTGCTAGTAGTATAGATATGAATATCTTTGTACAGGTCTTTGGAGTACCATATGTCCTCATTCCTGATAGGTATATATCTAGAAGTATAATTGCTTATACTGAATGCATTTGCTTATCTTTTGTAGAAGTGGTTATACAAGCTATTCATTCACTGGCAATATATAAAATTCAAGACATTGGCTCCATATCTTTGCCAATACTTGTGTTCTGTCTTCAATTTTCAGCCATCTGGTAGATATGTATTGTATTTTGGTTTTAATTTATAATTTCCTGATGACCAGTGAAGGTGAACACATTTTTAGATCTCACTGGCAAATAAGTATCAGCTATTCAAGTATTTTGCCCAATTTTTTTTTCTGTTGGGTCATATATCTGTCTACTTTTATTCATCTGTAGGAGTTCTTTATATATTTCAGATAATAGATCTCCCCCAATGACTCTTTTCTTTTTACTCTTTTGTTTGTAAATGACAGGAATTCTTAACTTTGATGAGTATAAAATATATATTCCTTATTGGTTAAGGTATTACATATGTGTTCCTATTTCCCCATTGCCCCCCACCCCACTACTCATACCCCTCTATCCTGGTGTCTGTGTCTATTGGTTGGGCTTATATACATGTATACAAGTCCTTTGGTTGATCTCTTCCCCTTACCCCCATCCTCCCCTACCTTCCCTCTGAGGTTTGATGGTCTGATCAATGCTCCTCTGTCTCTGGATCTGTTTTGTTCATCAGTTTAGTTGTTTATTATATTCCACAAATGGTGTGATATTTATCTTTCTCTGACTAGCTTATTTCACTTATCATAATGCTCTCCAGTTCCATCCATGCTGTTGCAAATGGTAAGAATTCTTTCTTTTTTACAACAACATAGTATTCCATTGTGTAGATGTACCACAGTTTTTTAATCCACTCAACTGCTGATGGGCACTTAGGCTATTTCCAAATATTAGCTATGGTGAATTATGCTGCTATGAACATAGAGGTGCATATATCTTTTCTGATTGGTGTTTCTAGTTTCTTGGGATATAGTCCTAGAAGTGGGATCACTGGGTCAAATAGGAGTTATACTTTTAGTTTTTTGAGGAAACTCCATTCTGTTCTCCACAGTGGCTGCACCAGTCTGCATTTCTACCAGCAGTGAAGGAGAGTTACTTTTTTTTCTGCATCCTTGCCAGCACTTGTCATTTGTTGATTTGCTGATGATAGCCATTCTGACAGGTGCGAGATGGTACCTCATTGTCATTTTGATTTGCATTTCTTGGATGACTAATGACTTTGAGCATGTTTTCATATGTCTCTTGGCCTTCTGGATGTCCTCTTTCAAAACGGACCTATTTAGATCATTTGCCCATATTTTTGATTGGGTTGTTTATTTTTCTTTTGCTATGTTGTATGAGTTCCCTGTAAATGTTGGAGATTAAGCCCTTAGCGGTGATAAGATTGGTAAACATGTTTTTTTTTTTTTTCATGCAGTGGGCTTTCTTGTTATTTTCTTGATGGTTTCTTTTGCTATTCAGGAGCTTTTTATTTTAATGTAGTCACGTTTGTTTATTTTCTCTTTAGTTTCCATTGCCCTAGGAGCTGTACAAGTCTTTGGGGTGAAGATATTACTTCAGCACATGTCTGAGATTTTGCTACCTGTGGATTCCTCTAATATTTTTATGGTTTCCTGTCTTATGTCATCCTATATCCATTTGAGTTTATTTTTACAAATATTTGTGTCCTAATTATGAAGTCATTGCCCTCTTCAGCATTTTGAAAATGTTTATATGTATTTTCTTTTAGAATTAGTTTTGGTGTGTGGCAAGAGGTCAAGGCCCATATGGTTATCTAAACAATTTGGCACCATTTATGGAGATGACTGATTCAAAGATGATGATGGTGATGGCAATGGTGACAATGGTGAATACCAGATATTGACTTCCTACTTTGTGGTAGTTCTGCTTAATTATTCAAAAATGATCCTTTTAAGACTCAGACATGGGAGAGGTATTAAATGGACAAAAGTTGACTCTAGCCCAGATCTAATTTCAAGTGCTATTTATAATCAATATATTGAGCTCATCTAAGATGATGTTACCAAAGATCAGGTCAACATAATCTAAATTAAAGCTATTTAATTAGTTTTAAAAAATGAAAATTATCAAACTAGCTTATCAGAATAGATGTTTTGAATGTCACCTAACTCGATATACAGAGTTTAAGACTCTCAAGTGAGACCGACTTAGAAATAAAGCCAGGAAAGCCTGGGAGGTTGCAGTGGCCTTCCCTTTCCCTCAAGAGGGATGCGACAAGGAAACTGGTGTCTCCGTCTTTAAATTGTCTGAGCCCCAAACCAGCTGTGCAGTTTGTGTTCTGCACACCTGTGTGCAGCTACTGCTGGCAACAACCAAACGTCAGACCCTGTTCCAGAGGCCCAGCCCTGCGCCCATGAAGCAATCTGTCCAGAGAAAGAACCTGGGGGACTTTTCTAGTTTACACAATAGCCCCTATTGGCAAGGTCAGGTGCAGTTCAGTTTGGATCCTCAAATTCCACCTGGAACAGAGGAGGTTCCCTGAGGAAGGCCCCAGGCAATCCCCCTCCCCTGAATTTGCAGCTCGTGCTGCTGAGCAGGCAGCCAGGCCACCTCTGCTGCTGCTGTCCACTGCTCTGCTGTCCACTGCTTCAATCCAAATAAGCAGCATAATTCACCCAAGGGTTCAGTACCACAGTTCACTTGTTACTGAATCTGAGGACATAGATGCTTAAAAATCTAATGAAAGCTGCAAACATTTTATGGCCACCTTTACATATTTTTACTACTTGCAAAATTCTGCTTGTATTTCACGGGCCCTGTGAACCCTAGGTTCAGAACCCTGGCTTTGAAATTCTAACTTACATAGAATACAGAAAACATAGCTTGAATGTAAAGATGTGATACTGGGATTCTAGAGTTTGAACATGCTTTGTGTAAAAGAAATTCTCTCCTCTAAAAGAAATTACTTAAAAGTAAATGAAAACTAAATAGTATTTATAGTCAGTTTAAGAAATATACTGGAGGAGGACAAAGCATAGACAAAAATGCATACAGTTTGTATAAGGTATTCTAAATCAATCTGGGGCTTGTTGGCAGTCTGTCGTAAGGAAAAGGCAAAATGGGAAGAGCTGATGTTTAGAAATTTTGTAATGAAGTATATACCTAGCTAACTATCTAGGAATAACCAGTTTTACACTTTTTAAATAAATGTGGGAAATCGCTAGCAGACTGGCAGTAGCCATGCCTCAATGTGGCTTCTACCATAGATTCTTATATTTGTGACCACTGGCATCCAAACTGGGAGGGGGGAAACAGATAAATAAATAAATAGTTGGGTTTTTACAATCCAAGTTTCCCCCTGTTTGTTGTCCTATATAGAAAGTTTTGGTTGATGAGTATCTTACTCAACTAAGAATTTTAAAATATTTAAGGCAAGTACATGTCACCCTACTGATCCCAGAACTGGCGGAGTCACTCTGTCCCTTTTGAAATGGCCGGTGGTCAGTGCTCTTAGTGACTCTCTTTCTTCTGTGTTAAGAAAGCAGTAATTTATTTTTAATTAATTTTTATTTATTTATGAGTGACCTCCATCCAGGTTCTTTATGATTAGGTGGTTTTAAACATTTTGAATAGAGGCTAATAAAGAGAAGGTAATTTTTTTCTTATTTTGAATATTCACTTCAGCTTTAAACAACCAATTTCCTTACCCTGGCACTTAAGATGCAAAGTTGCCAGAGAGGTTTTGTTCTGATCCATTAGTAAATGGAACCACTCTTTTAGAACAATTTTAGTTGTGACAATTTTTAAAAAATTCATTTTTATTGACTTCAGAGAGAGGAAGAGAGAGGGAGACAGAGAGAGAAACATCAATGATGAGAAAGACTCATTGACTGGCAACCCAAGCATATGTCCTGACTGGGAAGAGAACAGGTACTTCTGGGTTCACAGGTCAATGTTTAACCACTGAGCCACACTTGGCCAGGCTAGTGACAATTGTAAGAAAGTTTTACCTAGCAAAAAATAAGCTTTCTGATGTATGAAAATAATTGATATCTACAGAATCACTTCCTAATATATTTTATAATCATTTATTTGCTTTATTCATAACAGAAAAACCTACAAGACAATTGTAGTTACATTTATATTACAAGGGACAAAACAAAAATTTTGGTAAATTATTAATTTTTTATTATATGTCAATTAATAAACCAAATAATGCTATTAATGTGACTTTCAATTAATTCATACTTGTGAAATTTTCCTTTATCTGGATGATATATCAGTTTGAATTAATGAACGTTCTGGAACATAAATTACTTTTAGTGCATATTGTCCCCTGATCTAAATTTTAAAGTATAAGCAATTAGGTTCAGTTTTAATAGATGTGGGATTATCTTTAATTACACTACAACACCAGCTAAGTTCCAGCCTCTGGGTTCATTGTATTTCTGCTGTTGATTATAAAGTGCTGAAATGTGTTTTTCGAATGAAGGTAAATGTTTACTGCAGTATATTTTTTCACATTATTATATAATGTGAGGCTGAACTTCAAATGACCCTCAATTATCAATTATTCTGATTTACTGTATTCTTCATTACATTTGAAGGGTCATCAGTAAGGTAATAAATTGTAATGCTGTGTTCCCAGTTAGGGAGTATTCAGAATCATGTGACTAATTCTTCCTGAAATAGCTACACTTTAGGTCAATTTCACCACACTTGCCATCACCACACATGTACATACACAGACCTGCAGGCACACACATATGCACACAAATGCTCATACACCCATGAATACAGATCTTCGTGCCAGTATCTAATACTTGAGCATTTCAAATGCATACCAATTTAAGCCTTTCCTTTTCAGTCTCTTCTGAATTTATAAAATGTACTCTAGTAAAAAAAAAAACTAACTTGCTAGTGGCACTGTTAGCAAGTTTTATTATAAAAGAGAAGCTCAAATCTGTATCTTAATACACATACACACACACACACACATTACGTGTGTGTGTGTGTGTGTGTGTGTGTGTGTGTGTATGTAATTTAGAGGAAGAGAGAGCACAGATGTGTTTTAAACCTAGACATGTTCAGAGGGCAACATATCAATGACGATAATGTAAAATAGTAAAACCGGAATACAAAAGTGTGGCCCAGGGCTTTGTTGATAGTATATGCAGCAATTGAAAATTTATTTTTTAAGGTCTTAAGAACTGTATCTTTAAACCTGTGTCTACTCTTAGAAACTGTATTTCTAAACTAAACACCTCATTAGAGGAAGATGAATGATACAGTGATCAGATATGAAAAGCGTTGCTGGTTGAGCCTGTTGACCCTCTTAGTGGGGAAAAAAGTGCCTAAAATTAGAGCCAGACTTAAATTATGGGATCTGAACCAATGCCATTCACTCCTATAGCTTACATTGTTATGCTTAATGTGGCCAAGTTTATTTCACTGTCCCAATTTTCTTTGCAGAGCTTCAGACATACTCACCCCAATCCTTTTGTTCATGAATATCCAACAACCCCCAGTGACTTTCATTACTAAACGGAACTCTTTAGATCCTGCTACAACCCATTTCCTCTTTCCTGTTCTCTAGTTCAAAATATGGCTTCACCATTCACCCAGTTTTATAAACTATAAACGGAGCTATCATTCTTGCTTCCCCACCTCCTGTTCTCTTACCTATATTCAATTGGGCGCTACACTATGGTGATACTACTTCCCCTAATAGATGTCACATCTGCGCACATCTCCACTCCCACTGACATAGCCCATGTCAGGCCACCGTTATCCTGCCTGAATCAGCCTCTTCTTTGTTCTCCCTTCCTGGAGTCTTGCTCACCCCCATCCCCAAATCATTCCCTATTTGGTCATCTGCTCTTGGGACTTTATTGTGGACATGTTTATGAAGTTGCCTCTCGTTTTGACACTATGAGAAATCTAGGTAGGAATAGAACATAGTGGACAAGTAAGAGTGATTCTGGAGTAGCAAATGAAGGAGAAAGGGGAGGACTAGGCAGGAGGAGAACTTGCCACATAAGGTTATACTCGGGGTGGGTAAGCCTTCTGGCTCATTAGAACACCTGGTTCGAATCATGGCTCTGCTGTTAGCCACATGGCTGTGAGCAGCTTGCTTTGCCTTTGGAGCCTTGCCTTCTTCATCTTTAAGACCAAGATAAAAATAGAAACTAATTTATAGGGCTGAGTAGAGGACTAAGTGAATAATCATGTAAAGCACCTAATATATAGTAAGTATGCAATCAATGTTAGCTGCTCTTATTATCTTTTTATTTTAATTGCCTTAAAATATAGGAGGGAAAGATTCAGGAAACACTATGAGACCCCTGCCTAGTCTCATAGGAGGGACACAGGGAACAGAGACGCTCCCATTGCCAGCACTGCTAGGAATGGAAATGGGCCTGAGGAGGGGAGGAAGGCACAGACTGTGTACCTGGGTGGCTTCTGAAGGTGGAAGTTGTGTACATGACAGTTTTTCCAAGATAGGCTCTGAATCAGATAAAAACAAAGAAAACTTACCTCAATTACATGGATGTTTCTGACCCTCCTCCCGCTAGAAAATCTGATTTATCAAGGTAACTTCTTAGCTTCTCCTGTGTGTGTGTGTGTGTGTGTGTGTGTGTGTGTAAAAAGCTATTTGAAAATGGTAAATTATTGTTTTTCAGTTTAGCAGTCTCCGGGTATTTCTAAAGTGTTTACTTTATTTAACTATTTGGGAAAAAATGGGCATTTTCTTTTAAACAATATGATGATAGTAGTGATATACTTACAAGGACTTTAAGCTAGAAGAGACTCTAAGCACCAGCACCTGGTGAGGAATGTGTTCCATGTATGAAGCTTCAGGTAAGCTCATGCGGCTATGATGGGACGGCAGGCCCTGGTTCTGCAGGCCTGCAAATGGTGCTCCGGTGACAAAGGGAGCACTTCCTGTTTCACTGTCCAAGGGGAAAACCAGCTACTCATTGGCCCCAGAAGGTGAGCTTGTTTCCATGTGCATTGCCAGGGCTAATCCTGGGGCCTGGCCTTGGGTCGCAGTGCCCCTGGCCCTCTGCTTTCTCCATCCTTTGCTGTCCAGTCCCTGGCTCCACCTCCTCTGGACCATGTCAGGGTCTCACCTGCAGGCAGCGGTGCCATTGCCTGCAGACTTGCCCTCAGCCTCTGACACAGCGCTGTTCTGTCTGCTTTGCCAGTACCCAGGTTAGTTAAGGGGTGTTACAGAATTGGATGTATTCTACATGTTTCTGCTTTTATAAGTTATATTGTCTGTGGGGCTAAAAAGGTGCTAAATACCATTTATAGTGAGGATCAGTTGTAGAGAAATAACATCCTTGAAGATAGAGCCAAAGAGCAATTGGCAAGATTTATTTGCACTGTGAAATTTTAATTGCCTTAGCTTTTGACTTTAAAGTTTTATTTTGAGGTCAGCCCTCTCCGTCATGGACGAGCAGAGATTTGGCTGTGCTGAGATTTTGGCCGTGGCAGTAACTGAGGGAGTTGGAGTAGCATCATCTAGAAATTAGCTCCCACATGTTTGGGCAAAAGCCAAGGATGGTTTTTTTCCCAGAGACTTTTCTGTGTTTGGAGGGAAGCAGGAGTACGGATGATTGTCATGTTTAGACTTCCTGTGATGGAAACCACGCCTTTTGAGCTTCATGAGGGATGAGTAGCAGCAAGATCAGATCAGCAGTGGGCATGCAGCTCCTGGGGGGCAGAGAGAAAGAAGGGGTTCACTTAGAGAAAAAAAAAAAACAACTCCAAAATTTATATATGCTGTGGAGGAGAAGAGCTCCTGTTTACTTTATGCAATGTGCCTTCAATAAGAAACATACACACACAAAGGAAGAACCACAGAACTGTATAGAAAAATCTACAGGATGTGCACCGGCATCTCAGACTCACTATAGTGCTGACCATTGCATCCCAGAGTGCAGTGCGTTCATTTCTGTAACCATCGGAAGGACCTTGCTCTAGCACTTTCACTTAAGACAGGGTCCTTGAAGCATCAAGTCGAGCTGAGCATTACAGTATGGCTCTAGTGTCATTCCAAAAATTTATTGAACTGCCGTGATTTTTATAAGTCCTGTGCTTGTTTCCCTTTTATGTTTCTTCTACTTCTGAGGACAATTCCATTTTAGTTCATATGGGTAGAGGCCCATAAGTTATTGCATTTGGCGACTAATCTTATTTGAGACTCCTCTTTACCCACACTGTCCTGAGTCGGAGAAATTTTATGTGCTGTGAACATGTGAGAAAGAAACTACAGATTTCTTCCCTGGCTCTTTTTATTTTATTTTTAAAAGCTGCTCAGTATTTTAGTGCAAACATCTTCCATTTCGAGAAAACATGAAATAAAAACACATTAGCCAGAGGCCAACATGGAACTCTAGTGGCTTGTGTGCCTCTACTGAGATAGTTATGGATGCCGGTTGGCCAGGCTCAGGGACATTTAGATTTTGTTTCTGAGAGGAAGCAGTACATGGCCATAAGCCACATTAAGTTCATTAGGTGCAATTGCTACATGACACAGTTAATACGGTGACAGAAATGAACTCTTCAGTGACTCAATTCTAGTGGCAAATTTCAACCAATTTATCAGACAATTGAGTATGTTCTGCACTTGGGATGGATTTTACAAAGGATAGTGCCCATTTTTTTGTTTGGTTTATTTGACTTTGCAGACAGTTCATTTTATAAAGATGAGGCATGTCAGCGTGGATAATGGGTTCGTCTGTTCTGGTGCTTCAGGGAAGTTTTGCTAAGCAAACAAGGAATGCATCTAGAAGATGGTTTACAATGTGGGAAAAGATCTAATGCACTTGAAGGAAGAGTGTGTGTGTGTGTGTGTGTGTGTGTGTGTGTGTGTGTGAGAGAGAGAGAGAGAGAGAGAGAGAGAGAGAGAGAGAGAGAGAGAGAGAGAGAGGAGGGGGGGCAGGTTTAGGCTGAATGATCTCTTTCTAACTTTGTATATTCCAAGCCCGAAATCTGTATGTTTGGGTAAGAAATATAAAGGTTTAAAATTAATCAATCATGACATCATACAAATTGGGTTAGTCATATTTGTTAAATGCTGAGATAACAATCTGTGGTGTATCTGTCTATGTTGCAAATAATCACATGACTTGGGGATATTGCAAACTGGCACATAGTTTTTTCCAAGGAGCAGTAATATTATTACATATAAATAATCTGAAGCATGACTTCCTTACTCCATTTTAAAGATGAGAAAACTGAGTAAGAACAATAGTGAGAAATAGAGCAAGGAACTACCACAATGGTGGTAATCCCAAAATCCGGCTTTTTATTGTCTAAACTTATGACTTGAAAACAACATGTTCAATTCTCTATTCACCTCCATGTTCTGAACTGGTTATCCAGCTGCTTACTGTTATCATTTCAACCTGGTTTTAAGTAAATCTCACAGTTAGCTTACACGGTCTGCTGAGGCTCAGGACAATTACTCCTTGACTCAGGCAACAGTAAACAGATATGCAGATAAATTGTAGGACCAGACAATGGTGTTAACTAGTCTTGAGTTAGTTCTAGTTATAGCTATTGATGCTGTTTATGGTAATAATACAGCCATACATATTGACCATATATTATTCTCTAGAAAAAAAATTGATCGAGACCATGCTCCTAAAACAACAAAAACAAAATCTTAGTTAAAATATAACCTGGTAATGGCATGGTCAGACTTAAGAGTCTTAGTTTGCATGGCTAGTGTCTTTCCAGATCATGCCCATTGGGGATGGAGATAAATGTCTGTTACTTCTTTCTGGAAACTTGGATATTAAAGATATATTGACTCTCTTGTCTGTGATTTTGGATTAGTTACATGAAATAAAGTCAACCAAAGGTGGATCCAGACTCTGAGTGCAGCACTTTCTAGAGATAGGAAGGCCTAGACCGAATGATCTCTGTTACATTCTTGCATGCTTCAAGTCCCAAATTCTTGTTAAAGATATTTCTTTATACTGATAACGCAAACACATTTAAGCAAAACAGACTTTTCTTCCCCTTTATAAAATTTTAAAAATTGTTTTGTAAGAAATCTGAGTCCCAATTTCTAAAGATAATGGACATTATTTTGAGGAGAGTATAATTTTGGGGGAGTAAGTACATCCTTATCTCTAGTTTATGAATTGGCTACAAAGATTGTCCCAAGGATAATAGCAGCAATTCAAAAGAAATTTTCATTTCTACCTAGCCTACTGCCACATGCCAACTTGTTGGCTCAGGTCCAGCTTTGGGGTTCAGTGTGAGTTCATCCCAGGTTTGTGAGTCAGGGTGATCCTAATTGGATTACAGTGAAATTTTCAGGATTACTATATATCAGATGTTTAGTTAATAAAAATAAATCGATAAGCCCTGGCCAGTGTAGCTCAGTTGGTTGGAGCTATGTCCTGTACTCAGAATGGCCTCAGATTTGATTCCTGATCAGGGCACACACCCAGGTTGTGGGTTCCATTCTCATTTGGGGTGCGAATGGAGGCAACTGATTGATGTTCCTCTTTCAAATGTGTATTTTTCTCTGTCTCTCTTTCTCCCTCCCTTCTTTCTCTAAAAAGATCAGTAAAAAAGTAGAAAGATATCCTCAGTTGAAGATCTAAACAAATAAATAAATGAGTAGAAGGGGAAAGAAATAATTTGCGTAAATAGTTGAATACTTTGAGTGATTGGGAATATGACTGTGCTTCAGACTGCCTTAATAAGAAGTCTGCTCTTAAACGAGGAAAGCTATTGCTCTAAGCACAAGGTAATGATAATCTGTAATTTCTTAAAAATAATTTTTATTTCCAGGAAATAATTTGAAAAGGCAGATGTTAATTAGCTACTTACCTCAGCACTGATACTCAGGAAATCTAAACAACCTGTCTCAGTTCACACAAAATATTATAAAACCATATTACTGCCTAATATTTCAGTTCTGAATGCTTCTAAACCAGTGGACTGTTTCTCCCTTAACACTATATATAATTGAATACCTATTTGAAAATAAGTGTGTGTGTGTGTGTGTGCATGTACGTGTGTGCGAGCAGGCACACCTGCATACATGCACAAGCATGTACCTGTTTGTTTTTAGTTATTTGCCTTCAGGAGTGGGTTGGGGACCCTTTGAGATTGCTTCTGTTTGGGCGGCACTGGCCAAGGCGCTGTCACACACCTCTGGACAGAGTGAGGGCTGCTGGTGCTGCTCCTTGTGTACCAGGATGGAGCTGGGGTCTAACCAGACCTCTCAGGAGCTGGGGTCTAACCAGACTCTTTACTGGGCTTCCCTCTGGTTTCATTCTCACCGTCACAGGGCTGGATGATCCAAAGACCAGCTCAGATACCTGGCTGTGGCTTCATGCATTATGAACAAACATAATTTTCCACGAAGTAGTGGAAGTTTAAAATGATGTGTTTACAAATTAGCAAATTGGCTTTCCACCTTATTTCCCAATGTTCTTACACGGACACTTCTTGAGATTTAACATTCTTTGCCAGCAACAGGCATGGTTCTGGTATTGTGCTAAGTGGTCAGCAGCAGGGGCAGTAGTGAAAACATAGATGTGTGCTCAATGTCCTTTTAATTCTTAGGAGAAATAGAATAAATTCAAGATTCAATTGCTTTGTAAGTTCTTATTTTCAGGGCTTCTATGCATTGAAAGATGCCTGTCCTCCTTGTAGGCCTAGAGAAGGCAGGTCATCCATCCCTCCGTTTGCTGGTCTCTAATTGAACTCCCAGTGCAATTGGTTTTATGTTGCTGAAAGTCTCTTAAGACAATTTTGTTCTGTGGGTGAAAAAAAAAGTAATTTTGACAAATCCATGTCTGCTAATAGCTATTAGCTGTGTGTTTATTGTGCTAATGTGTTTTAAAAAAATAAATATTTTGGGCAAAACATTATAACTGCCTCATATCCAAACCATCTATTGAATTATAAAATGTAGCCAGTGAGTTTTCTCTTAAGAAACTACATTTAAGAACCTGCTATGGCAAATCAATATCAAAATGTGTACAATATTACAAGGACAAATAGAATGTTGATTTTGACTGGTTTGTTTATATTGAAACTATATTATTTTATGTGAAGTATGTGTAATAGAGCATTAGATTTGAAAACTCTGCATTGAATATCATTTCTGACAGCCTTTTTTAGGGTCACTAAAATTCCAATAATTCAGTCTAGAATTGAAGTCGATTGCAGAGAAAAATTTAATATAGTCCCCTTGCCTGCCAGCTTCAACACAGTTTCAGAGCATTGAAATGGTTTGACACATTGAAATATAAAGTGCATTTGTCATATCTATTGGTGGAGTATTTTATGTGATCGCATCTAACAAAGATCAAGTTAGAGTAAAACTTATACTGTTTTTATGTGTTTGTGAAGTGGGTTTTGTTTTATCTTGTCTTGTTTTCTTTTTTTATGGTCCCGACGTGATTTATGACAGTCCCATAAACTATTCCTAGTAATAATAAAGAAGTGCATTCCCTGAGCCAATTTTGAAATGCAGTGGAACATCTCTAAATTACCACAATCATTGGCTATTTCAAAGACCCATATGAAGCCAGGGCTATGTGTGATGTTAAAATGCTGTTTCACATTCTGATTCCAGCAAATGAAAATTGTGTACTTGGAAGAAAACTTTTAAACATTTGTACCTAGTATTCTCATCTGTAAAATGGGGGTATACTAATGAGTTTGTAGGGCTTTTTTGTTTTGGTGAAGATTTAAGATGTTGTGTATATAACCCTGACTCAATGCCTACAACTTAGCAGCTTTCTCTGAAAATCTTTATTCTTATGGCTTCTGGGAATTACATTCATAGAACAAAATCTATGGAATATTCAAGTATTAGGATACCAGAAATATTGAAATGAGACTGTGGTAAGATATCTCTCTCTCTCTCTCTCTCTCTCTGTCTCTCTCTCTCTCTCTCTCTCTCTCTCTCTCTCTCTCTCTCTCTCTCTCTCTGTAAAATTCTGATTACGGCAAAAGTATTGTACTTTCCCTCGTACATATTCAGTGCTGCATGTTTATATTTAACATGCTATCAGGCTTCTGATGGTGAAGGCTGTAATGATATTTGTTTCTGTTTTGGATATCTTATTGAGCACAGATTACTCCGGGATGGACCTCACCATTGTGTAGCAATGCTGTTTATGAGAGTATACAAGTTTCTCTTCATTTTTTACATTTATACAGTCATGTACACATAACCTGTGGTCTATAATTCACATGTCCGTTTTATTTATTTTATTTTTTAAAAATATATTTTATTGTTTTTTTACAGAGAGGAAGGGAGAGGGAGAGAGAGCTAGAAACGTCGATGAGAGAGAAACATCGACCAGCTGCCTCTTGCACATCCCTTACCGGGGATGTGCCCGCAACCAATGTACATGCCCTTGACCAGAATCGAACCTGGCACCTTTCAGTCCACAGACCGACGCTCTACCACTGAGCCAAACCGGTTTCGGCCACATGTCCATTTTAATAGGTATAAAAACAAGTAGACCAACCACTTGAACAATAGTTCTTTATGAGAAGACTATTTCTGTGCCCTAGATAAGAGGTCCAGTAATAGTATTTCACTGGTTGTTAGAATATATTATGTTGAGTGAGAAATTCTGTGTTTCAGAAGTCATTTTAAGACCCTAATCACTTAATAGCCAATTTATTTAACAAACATCATCTGTTACATACACTTATACATAGATTCATAGATTAATCAAGAATACACGTTTTTTATATGCATTTATTTGAATACTTGAAAATATTACATAGTTTGTATCCAGATTTTTATGTATGACTGATGTTTCATAATCTATATAATAAAAAATTATTTGAAAAAGTTATAAATTGTGTATGAAATTAGTAACCAAGATAAACGTTTTCCAAAGTGTGTTCTACTGAATTCAGTATCCACAGTGTTAATAAGAGTTATTTGAAATGTTTCCAGGTTGAAGTAAGTTTGTAAAACATTGTGGTAAACAATTTTTACAGTAAGATTTCTTAAAGCTCATTGCTAGATTACAGAGTTATAAAACATAGGAGGATTGTGATATACTATTTCCCTAAAATTTTCAACACAAAAGCCTTTTTAAATTTTTTTAGGGTACCTTGCAGCATTAGTAATCATTAGAACATACTTTGGGAAATTCAAGTTTAATTGAATGTGCCACATGCATTTCCCTATCAGTAGGTCTAATCGGGATGGGAGCGATACTAGCTATTTGAACAGAGATGATGTAATATTTAAAAAAAATTGTCAACTAGGTACAATGTTGTTAACTAGTAATCAAAAGGCTAAAATGAGAAAAATGACATATCACATAGAGAGCAATTGAAGGAAGCAAGTACTGCCTCCAGGACTCAGGGGAGACAGACAGGTGAAGAGTTGGTCTTATTAAGAATTGAGTGTAGAGAAGAGATCCCAGGAAGCTGAAACTCAAACCTCCGCAGTAGGGATATTGGCCAGCTGGGGCTGGTGTCTCTAAAGATTTTGCTTTATCTTGTGACTAGAGGCCCGGTGCCCAAAATTTGTGTGTGGGGGCGGGGCGGGAGGAGGCGGTGTGTATGTCCCTCAGCCCAGCCTGCACCCTCTCCAATCTGGGTTCCCTCTCACAATTCCAGGACTGATAGCTCCCAACTGCTTGTCTGCCTGATTGCCCCTAACTGCTTCTGCCTGCCAGCCTGATCACCCCCTAACCACTTCCCTGCCAGTCTGGTTGCCCCTAACTGCCCTCCCTTGTTGGCCTGGTCACCCCCAACTGCCCTCCCCTACAGGCCTAGTCCACCCCCAACTGCCCTCCCCTACAAGCCTGGTCCACCGCCAACTGCCCTCCCCCCTGCAGACCTGGTTGGCCCCAACTGTCCTCCTCTGCTGGCCTGGTCACCCTTAACTGCCTCCCCCACCCCCCGCATGCCTGGTCCCTCAGAACTGCTCTCCCCTGCTGGCCTGATTGCCCTCATCTGCTCTCCCCTGCAGGCCATCTTGTGGCAGCCATATTGTGTCCACATGGGGGCGGCCATCTTGTGTGCTGGAGTGATCGTCAATTTTCATATCACTCTTTTATTAGGATGAGATTGATTCTGCAGGTATGAGAGAAATAACACACTGTGTCCAGGTACTGCCCTTGGAAGGAATTGCCATGATTGGGGTTAAGAAATACTGCTGGGGCGATGCTGATAGAAGCAGGCAGGCAGCTCACAGAGCAAATCCCTGGTTCCCCTCTCAGCCTGGCAGCCTCCCCTCAGGGCCCACAATGCAGAGCCTAATGTGGAGCGGCCGGCCAGGCAGAGATGTGGTTTGCAGAGTCCCAGCCCCAGAACCCCAGGGAAGGGCATAAAAGGATAGTTTGAAGCTGATAACAATGGCTTAATTGGTACAAATGCTCTATAAGAATCCATGCTCTTAGGAAAAAAGTTAGAAGGATTTTCAAAATGGTCCTTTTATCATTATAGATTAAATTTGCTATTGTAATTCACAAAGGAAACCCTATCACTTTATCATTTATATCCCCAGAAGCAATATTCCAGTATTACATTAATATTCCATTATTAATGTACAGGTTTCCCAAAATAAAAAGGGATGGTTTGCTTGAATTAACTTTGAATCATGAAAAAATATATTGTTGAAGGCCTGTGCTGTTCTTAACTTTTTAATGCTATTCAGCACATTTATTGCTCCTTGGGATTCATATGTAGAGAGGTGTGAAATCACATGCTCATGGATTCAAGCAGAAAGATGCTGTGCTGCTGAGAATCTGTGAGACATCAATATGGTGGTAAGGATACTTGCATCGTAGGGGTACTTGGGTATGTGGCAAAGTTTGTGGGTGATTGAGAGGGTACTTTTTAGGAGAGGCGTAAGTCATGATTGAGAATTTAATTACACAAATGCCATCAGTAGGTGAGAATTTCCTCTTCTGGTCCTCATGTTTGTTTAATGCCCAGCAACAGGAATGTTTTTCTGGCTTATTTGGGGTTTACCTTATATATTTGGTGTTAATGTTAAATTCTACTTATTGACAAAATACAGTTTTGACATTTCTTGATTTTTTTTTTCTTGATTATATACTGGGCTATTATGGGGATGGCGTGTCATGTAAGCTGTGCAGTCTTAGAGACATTGAGTCAAGAAAGTCCATAATTAATGGATGCCATTTAGAAATCATCCATATGAGTTACTGGAATATGAAAATAAATTTGAAAGCAAATTGTCGCTGTTTTTATGTAAGATGTCATCAGTCTATCTTGGTCATATTACATGCAATCAGATATTTGCTTTGATTCAAACTTTGGTTTCTCTGAGTTCTCTGAGTACTGGCGGTGATTAAGACATATATGAAAAATGTTATGAAGGTGACCTGCAGCTGTGTGATGAGTTAGCCTAACTCACTGTTAGGAGAAGTGTCCAAGTCCTGATATCTATTTCATAGACTTGAAAAGGTCTTTTTTGGTAAAGGGACTTCAGCTTTATAGCAGGCTCCAAAGTCCATATCATATACTTCAATGGTCCTGTTTCAGTACCTACTTTTGGAACATACACATGGGAATTTCATCCAAATTGTCTTTTCCTTTAAATAAAAAGAAAATGCCATGTTTAAAATACTGTGTGGGCTGTTTGAATGCCTTTAAGTGGATTTTTGGAGGAAACCATTCAGTAAGAACAGGTTTTCAGTTGAGCCACAAAGGGGTTACATCTCAATATTTCACTGAACTATCTCCATACATACTTAGCTGATAATTTAGAAGTTAAACAGTATACATGCTATTTTTTGCTACCCTTGTTCTATCTTACAGGAGCTAATCCTAGTTCAGAATTGTGTGTAGTGCTTTGCATAATTTCTCAAAAAATTTCCAAACCATTTGTTGTGGTTTAAAATGGAATAAAACATAATTGCTAAAATAAACAAAAATACATTCACATTTACACATATACATACATACATACATATATATATACACACACATTATATATATACAATTTATATATACATTTATAAATATACATATATGTAACTTCTCCAACTTAATTTAATTGATGGACTGTTTATGAATGTCTTCCTTTAAAATAACTTACATTACTGAGATAAATGTTATATTAGGACAATGCTAGCTACTTGAACAAACCTAAACTCGCTTTTTCCAGAATATTCCAGCATTCATATTACTGGTAAGAAGGAAGTTGCTTCTTCTAGACATTTTAGAAACTTAAATTGATGAAAGCTATGCCAGGCTTCTAGAATCCCTGTGAGTATTGACTCTGTCCCAGGTAGCTAGAAGCAGAGAAGAGCAAGTAGCATCACCTGGGGAAGCTTATAATGGGCCAAGCCTGGAAGTTCCAATACCTGACTTCTACTCGTACTTGGTTGGTCAGAACTTAGTCACATGGCCACATTCAATAGCAAGGGAATCTGGAACCTGTAGTCCAACTGTATACTCAGGAAGAGCAGAAAGTATTGTGGAGTACTGCCTGTGTCCAGAGTGTTTAGAAAGTGTTAATTAATCATCCTACCTAATAAGAGTAACATGCAAATTAACCATCACTCCACCACATCCACCAGCCACGACTGCCAGCCCATCAGAGCCAATATGCAAATTAACCACAACCAAGATGGCTGCAGCCACAGAGAGGTTTGGGTTTCTCTGGCAATGGAAGAAGCCAAGCTTTCCACTGCCTTAGATGGCCTAGGTCTCCACTCTAGGATACAAAATTTCAATTATAGAAGGTAAACAAACCCAAACAGAAATGGCTACAGCCATGGAGCAAACAGGAGGCTTGGCTCCACTCCAGGCTACAAAGTTTCAATTGTAGAAGGTAAATAAATTCCAGATACCAGGGCCTCCACTTGGGTCACTGGGGGCGTGGTTGGCCTGCAAACCACCACAGGCCCCTCGCCCAGGCCGCCCCACACCCCAAAGGAACCCCCACCCTGATCCAGGACATCCTTCAAGGAAAACCATCTGGCTCCACCCATGCATCAGGCCTCTATCTTATCTAATAAAAGAGTAATATGCAGATTGACCACCACTTCAACACAGAAGATCAAGATAGCTGCCCCCATGTGGTCAAAGATCCTGCCCATATGTGGATACAAGATGGCCACCACAAGATGGCCAGCAGGGGAGGGAAGTTGGGAGTGACCAGGACTGCAAGGGAGGGCAGTTGTGGCTGATAAGGCCAGCAGGGGAAGGCAGTTGGGAGGCACCAGGCCTGCAAGGGAGGGCAGTTGGGGGAGATCAACTCTGTAGGGGAGGGCAGTTAGGGATGACCAGGCCGGCAGAGGAGGAAAGTTGGGGCAAACAGGCTGAAAGGGGAGTAGTTAGACATCAATCAGGCTGGCATGGGAGTGGTTAGGGGGTGATTAGGCTGGCAGACAGAGTGTTTAGGGGCAATCAGGAAGGCAGGCAGGTGAGCAGTTGGGAATCAGCAGTCCTGGATTGTGAGAGGGATGTCTGACTGCCCATTTTGGCCCGATCCCACCAGGAGGGTCCTTGAGGGATCCCAGATTGGAGAGGGTACAGGCTGGGCTGAGGAACACCCCCACCCTTCCACCCCCACCCCTGTGCACGGATTTTATGCACCGGGCCTCTAGTTCCTTTATAATATAAAATGATATGTAAAATAATGATATACATTAGTATCTAAGCATTATCATTATATTGCAGTGTGGAGACAAAGAAAGATCAAGGCCAGAGGGAATTGTGACTAGTTTATGAGTCACAGTAAAAAAATGTTTGAGAGCTATTGCTATACATCTAGAGTTACTAGAAAGCATACTTGAGGACTGTACCTTTACTAAAGGGGGGTCACTTGCTATTTCTAAAAGTATCTACTACCATGACATAAAATAGCCTTGCTGTGGAAGGTTTACATTAACTGGGATGGTTGAGTTGTCTGTGTAAGGCAGTGTATCTGGGGTTAATGGTGTTTCTTTGAGTTACTGTGTTATGATGGTTGATTTGATTGTAGTAGCCAAATTAGTATTTTGCAAAAATCATGGGCTTAGATGATAATGAGGAAATATGCCTACAAAAGGACATAGATTTTTGAGAGAAAACAAATAAAAGCCTACTGAAATTATAATTTTATTTAATATAAATTCACATATTTAATAAGCTTATAATTAATCCTTTCATTGATATTAAATACCTGAAAATAATTTGTCATAATCAATACATGATACCAGTAGTGAGTGAAAGCAACCAATTAATTTTTTAGTTTCATAACTTTCCTTGACATTTTTGTATGCTATTTGACTCATTTTTCCCCTTTCACTTTCATATTAACCAAAGCAGAAATAGCCTAATTCTATTCACTTAATATTTCTACAATTTAGTCAAGATTGAGGAGTAGATAAGAGTTATGTTTATTTACCGGTGATAACTCTGTCATTATTTCTTTGAGGGCAAAGTTGTTATCAGAGAAGTAAACCTCAAATTTGGAGGTATAAATTTGAGTCAAATTTCCCATTTTCTCATAGAGAATCATGTTGAATGACTGCCACATAATGTATTTTTGTTTCTTTTTCTTGCCCAGTTCAAATACTATAAATCACATTCTATTTTCACATATTAAAAAAAGTTGAACATTATTATATAATAATATGGTATTATCAACATGAATGTGCAGTATTGATACCCTGAATGGCAAGCTGGAACTCTCATTATGGGTCCTTGTTCTATAAAGTTTGAAGAAAAAATAATCATGGGCTAAAACAGTTTAAGCAAAAGCGTGGAAGTTTATTGCAAGAGTGTACAAACTTCCCCTGGGGAGGGGTCCTCAAAAGGGAATAACCCGATCTGTGAGTCCCTTTGTCTCAGGGTGTATAAATGCTGGCAGCATCTTTGTCTGTACATGCTACTTTCTAATTGGACCCTTCCTCATTTCATATCTCTGTGTTTTTTCTAATTGGCCAATTTCCTCCTTTTCCCTGCATGGTATCAGTTTCTAAGTTTCAAGGCTCACCCAGTGCTCCCCTTCCCCCTTCTTCTCTTCTCCTTATCTAGCAACATTCTTCTGTTCTCTGTGTATGCAGGGTAAACAATCTGGAGGCTTAGAACTGTCTCCCCATCACGTATGCATTCCTCTCCCATGGACTCCTCCCTAACTGCCTTTCCCTGCCCCTATCAACAAGTATCTTTAGATTTGAGAGTTGGGATTGGCAAAATGTACTTAAAAGACCAAAAGAATCGTTTTTAAATTTAAATTTAAATTTAAAACTAGTAAACTTATAAATTTCAGAATGTTTATTGCTAGTCTCCACTTTTCTTCAGGTACACTTGAAACCTGTATGGTTTGGTGAACCAATGTCACCCCAATATATTCAATTAAAAAGATAAATAATGAAATATAACATAAGTTAAAAAGAGAAAGTAACTATAAGTATTTTACATGTTAAACTTGCAAAATACATTAGTCTTGCTCTTGAGTTCCTTTCTTCCATAATCTTGGAAACTTCCTCATCAACTACTGTTCTGATCAGTTTATCTGATGTTGGAAAAGGCCAGTGTATATTTCAGATTTTTTTTTTCAACTTTATGGAATCTGCATATCTACCAATTAAAATAACTCTCTGCTATACATAAGCTTGTTATTTGAATAAGATCAACAAGATGTATAGGATCACAAACAAATTCATTAATTATCTCTTGTATCCAGGGAAAAATAGAGCCTGTGATTTGAAAAATAAGTTGTTTCTTTTTGGAGAGGCTGGGAATAAAGAACAATGAAACTTCCAAATAGAAGTAGTTGGTCCTCTCTGCTGTGGATTTGAAAATAGGTCCAGAAGGCTGAGCTTAATATAACACGTGGCAGGTGGCCTGCATTTGCCTGAAGAATTCCTTTAGGGCAAGACAGCTCAGCAAACACATAAATCCTTTTTTCTCTGTTATCTGGTAGCACATTTAGTTGCCATGGGGATTTTATTTATGCACAGATCCTCCGCAGTTTAGTTTGTGCCTAAAGTTTAACTGTACAGCTGTTACCATAAATGCTACATGGCAATATTTTCCAAACAGAGACTCTAGAACAAAAAGAACATTTTTTTCCCCCAGCATTGATTTTGCTTTGTATGTTCTGAAACATCTTAGTTAAGTATTACTACATAGCAGGCAAACTTCAGAAGTCCCAGCCAAGCAGTTGACATTATTCATGTTACTTAAATTGTTCTAGTGCAAAGATGTTATATGAAAATATGGCAAATATATTTTCACGCAGGACAAAATTTGGCAAGATTAAATGAGTAGCTTCTTTTTACTCTATTTCAGGGGATTTAACCCCCCTTCTCCACTATGTTAGTTCTTACAAGAGTTTAAATCACATGATGAATAAGACAGAAATACTCCTTACTTCCACAAGTCTTTTAATACTCCTCCCTCCACCCCATTTTTAGTGGAGGAGGAGGGAGAAAAACAAGACAAAAAATGGTGATTGCTTTCACAGCAATCAAGGGACATGTAAGTTTCTCCTATTCAGGGCTAGGTCCTGATTTGGACTGAATTGCTTTTGGTTAGTCTTGATTTGTATTACACCAGATAAATCACCAGTGTGTTTCCTTTGTGTAAGCAGCAGGGATTGGCCAATGAAAAGGGGAACTGATGCTTTTAGACTGAATGCATAAAATTACCTCACACCATCTGTGTCACAGTGCACCAGGAAAATGATGAAAGGGGAACGTGAAATCCAGGTAAAAGTGCTCCCTTAGAAGGAAAGGAAGGCATTTGGAAGCAAAATATATTGTTCACATCTTGCTGCCCACATTCCATTTCTGGTATTCAATGTTGATGTGTCAGAAAACCATTGAGACATCATCCTTACAGATGGTGCAGCTCTAGTTAGAGGGTCAACATATAAAATTTGAAATGATAAACTAAATGAAGGCCTTCTGTTTAATGCCATATATTCTTGGCATTAACCAAACAGTTTAACATCAAAACTGCATTACTACAGTAGCAATCATACCCTGCGAGGAACATATATATACCTTTTAGATATTTTCCCCCATCTTTCATAAATGGCCACCTAAGTCTGAAAATGAACTTTGATGTGATTACTGGAATAAATTAGAGATTTTAAATGGTGACTATTAACAAGTTTTGTGTACAGCATGGATGCTATGGTCATTGGCAGCACCTCTTATGAGAGGTGATGGAATCTCTTGCCAGCCACTGCACGTTTTAGCAAGTGTTTCATGCCACTTCTTAAGGGGTACTGGAAGACAAACATGTATGTCCCCTGTACCCATATAAGCAACGCTGATTTCGGAGCATTCAGTTACCATTGTGAAGTAATTTCCTGAAAAATTCAGCTGTTTTATTGACTCATTGTGACATTGCTACTCAAATTATGGCCATTGGACACAGTAGCATTGGCATCTATCACCTGGGAGCTTATCAGCCATGCAGAATCTTGGGTCTGACCCGCCCCCGCCCCCACCCCCCGCAAAGAACCTAAATAAGAATCTGCATTCTTTGACATGATTCCCCAATTGATTCCTATGCTATTAAGCTTGAGAAGCATTCATCTTTATAATTTCTCACCCTTAAATTTGCTGTTTCCTCTTCTAGGACTGACAAACTTTTATTAATACTTAAAGATCCAGTTCCCAGGTTTTCTAGGTGAGGCATCCAATTCTTGGCAAACAATTAATTGCCCACTATGTAGGATATAGTACAGAGGGAGGGGCAAAAGCAGGTTTACGGTTGTATGTGAAACACAGGTTATTTTGTATAATTATTTGTTATTGTATTATTTTTCATACGAATGACTGTAAACGGACTTTTGCCCCACCTTGCACAGTATTTACACAAACCCCTGATGGAGTAAACATGACATTATATAATATCTTAGTTATTTACCTCAAGTCTGACTCCCTCACTAGACTAATTGCTCCTTGAGGACAAGAATCTTATGCAATTTACCATTGTATTCCCTATACCTAGGGGAGTATCCAGCAGGTGCTTATTAAATGGACTAGAGGCCCGATGCATGAAATTCATGCAAGAAGAGTTGGCCTTTCTTCCCCTGGCTGCCAGCACTGGCTTCCCTCTGGCACCTGGGACCAGGGCTTCCCTCACAGCCCAGGCTTTGTCTCGAAAGACTTCCGGTCTAATTAGCATTTTACTCTTTTATTATATAGGATGAGTGCCAAATCTATTTAAAAAGACACCTTTTTTCCTTTTCAGTAATCCCAACTGATTCTAAACTGAGACTTCAGGGTAAATCAGTTCACTCTCTCTGTGCCATAACCTTTCGTAAAAAATAAATCTTCCTGTTCTGAAAGAATCATGTCAGATATTGTGGAAATAGGAAGGATAATAGAAGGCCAGTTATAAAGTAGGATGTGAAAAGGAAAGGGCCTGAATTGAAAAATTACCAAAACTTGAATGCTCAATTGCAGAGAAACTGGTACACTGGAGAAACCCAAGAGTGAATAAAAATATGTTCTAGGGATTTGATTATACTTGATGGGAAAATTGTATCACTCTTATTAGAAGTAGAGGATTCATCCTTCTCTACATTGATACTTGCTTTAAGGTTAGAAGTTTATATTTGAAGTAATATACATTTCTGTGTGTACCTAAAACAATGTATTTTATTTTATGAGTAGGAATTCATATCCCATAGGCACAAATGATAGTGCAATGCTAATAGTATTAACATAGAGGGAAATAAGCATGTTGGATTTTTCTTCAGATATGAATGGCAGTAGTTTGCATCGATTATCTTCTGTTTATATAAGTGTTTGTGTAAAAACAGCACAGGCTGCATGCAAAGGAATACATTTATGCTTTTGGATCTTCCAAACTACTGAATGTTTTTACCTTGTTTGACTTATACCTCCTGCTACAGTTTAAATTCATGTGGTATTTCTAATTTCTGTGAACATATGAACTGAAAAGTTTCACTATTTCTTTGGTAACAATAAAAGCAGGAAATTTGAACTGCATTACCATCACCTTTCTTTTTCTTTTTTTAAAATATATTTTATTGATTTTTCACAGAGAGGAAGGGAGAGGGATAGAGAGTTAGAAACATCGATGAGAGAGAATCATCGGTCACCTGCCTCTTGCACACCCCCTACTGGGGATGTGCCCGCAACCAAGGTACATGCCCTTGACCGGAATTGAACTCGGGACCCTTCAATCCACAGGCCAACGCTCTATCCACTGAGCCAAATCGGTCCCGGCGACCATCACCTTTCTTTAGAAAATTTCTCAAACCTACTTTGGAAACTAACAAAAATAAGGATAGTAATGTCTGGGATGAAGCATTGCCATGGAAGTTAATGACATTTCTAATTCCTACCCAATTCAAAAGCTTTTTATTTCTAATCTATATTTTACAAAGCAAAGGTCACTAAATGAATGTTTTAGGTTTTGATTCTAATATAGCTGTTATTAGTAATGTTGGGCATGGGTTTTAAGGAATCTGTGGTTCTTAGAGGTCTCCGCCTGAGCTTATGCTACAGCCAGGTACCAACTTTCCTAACCTTATTTTTTACTGTGTCTTGGGAAGGAACTAAATATTTAATTGCCTACAGTCTCTTAACACAAAGCTGAGCAGGTCTGAAATGTCCTTTAGATATAAAGGTGATTGAGATGGTTAAGGGCCAGCAGGAGGAAGGAAGTCTGAGCAGAAGAAGATCCAGAATAAAACAATTTGGGGCCATTTACTAGAGAAATGTAGAGAACTGTTGTATTTGTTTATTTTGAAGAAGTCAGTGACGGATCACATAGAGATTTTTACTATGGAACTCTGGATAGTAAAATCACTAGGATGAAAGGTTTGTATTCAGTTATCTAGAAGATAAAAACCGAAACAAAACAAAATGAAGTGATACTTTTAAGTGATACTTTGCAAATCAACACTTCGGGAGTATTTGCTGTCTTTGGGGAAGTGTCTACAAGAAACCTGAGAAATCCTGGCTGGGCTATCACTGCCACGTAGGGCAGGGGTTCCTTTTGTTTAGAATGTGAAGGACTGGCAGAAATAGTGCTGTCAATGCTCAATGATGGTGTGTTTTAGCAGTTCCTTAAGAAAGTCATTGAACACATTTGGGGGTATGGGCTAGAGCAGTGGTCAGCAAACTCGTTAGTCAACAGAGCCAAATCTCAACAGTACAATTAGAATTTCTTTTGAGAGCCAAATTTTTTAAACTTAAACTTCTTCTAACACCACTTCCTCAAAATAGACTCTCCCAGGCTATGGTATTTTGTGGAAAAGCTACACTCAAGGAGCCAAAGAGCCCTTCCAAAGAACCATCTTGGAAGCCATTAGGAAAAAGAAAGAATTAAAAGTCAATTAAAAGTCAAATAAAATTGGTTCAAGAAGCAAAGGAACTACCTATGTTAATAGGATGAAGAGGAAAGAAGAATATACACTTTTCTTCCTCTAAAATATTAGCTTATTGAGAGCAAGGATTTTTTAAAAAATATATATTTTTATTGATATTTTACAGAGAGGAAGGGAGAGGGATAGAGAGCTAGAAACATCGACCAGCTGCCTCCTGCACCCCCCCCACTGAGGATGTGCCAGCAACGAAGGTACATGCCTTTGACCAAAATCGAAGCTGGGACCTTTCAGTCCGCAGGCCAAAGCTCTATCCACTGAGCCAAACCAGTTTCGGCAAGAGGCAAGGATTTTTCAAAAGAAGCATTATTGTTGACAATATTACAGATGCCCCCTTACACCCTCCCCCCCATTGAAACCCTTCAACACACGCCTCTCTGTGTCCATGGGCTGTGCACATATGCACATAAGTCCCCTAGTTAATCTCTCCCCATCCTCCTACCCCAAGGCCTGTATCTTCTTTGACTCCTCAGTGCCCAGCCCTATGTTTCGCATATAATGGACACTTACTATTTAATCAATTTATGAATGCATGATCTAATTAATGGATTAATTAACTTAATGCATTAGAGAATTAAGTTTGTTAACAAATAATTTTTATGAGCATTCAAAGGAAGTCAATCATGTATGAAATTTTATTTAAGTTTAAAGAAATGTCAAAATAAAATTTTCAGGGAACAGAATTATAAAATTCAATAGTCAAGTTAAAGGATTAATTGGGGATAATTTCTCAGATAAAATTATGCAAGAAATACTGAGAACATGTTTTCTGCTTAAAATACTATTAAATATAGAGGTGGTAAGGATTTAGAAGGGAAGAGGTTGATAAATTGAAGTGTCATATATGAGAAAAGGCAGAATTTATAAGTGAGGATGTTACTCACCTCTAAAGTTTATAGAGAATTAACTTTCATTGAAATATTTCCAGAGGTCCCCAGGGTGTGTTCCTCAAATGGGAAAGGATAAATGTCCATGAAACAGTAAAACATAGTCCAATGCTTTGTTTCATAAATTAAAGGCCCAAGATATAAAATATGTGTGGAAGTATGGTGACAACTAGGAGTAGGGTTTAGAGGTAAGAAACAAATCCTTAAACTATCTCTATTAGAAAAGAGAATCGCAGATGACTTAAAGAAAGGTAGTAATGTTATTAGATGAGTTATTTAGTCACTTTTCATTAAGAAAATATATTAAAGAACATGAAGTGTTGTTTTTTGTTGATTTTTGGGGTGTGTGTGTGGTAACATCCATTCAGATTATCATTGATTTGGGCAACATGCTTTGTAAGAGCATTGGACACAAATGGCAACTGCTGTTGCTAGTGAATTAGAAAATAATAAAAGTCACAAGGAGAGTCTCCACTGAGCTTTCAGCTGTATGCATGACCTCAGCTGTATGTATAACTCCATGTGAAGTTAACTGCAGAATTTAAGAGCCATGTAGCATGCTGGTTTTAAAAATACAGCCTTCTAGTGGTGATCAACTATTAAAATTTAAAAATTAGTGGAAGCTTTGCCAGTGTTATGCTTTTCTTTATATTTTCTTAAGTCTTTGATGTCAGCCACCCCTTACCTACTTGCAACTGACATTAGAGGACAAAAAAAAAAAATAGACTAAACAATATATGGTAAACTGCATACACCCTTTAATTCATTAGAGTGTCTATTCCATGCCATAAGGCTAACACGGAACACAGTGCATGCTGCCTCTGTTCTCTGATCTTAGTCTAGCAGTGGTCTTAAAGCTTCCCTGTGCTCCAAAGTTTCCTAAAAATATTAGAAATGCAGATGCCCAGACATTACTCTGAGATGGTTTCTGTTAGGTGGTGTTGGGGATGGAGAGGAAGGTGGTGGCAGCCTGGAATTTCTGTTTATTCATATACTTCGGTGATGGTGATGCATGTGGTTTGAGGAACACACAGACTCATTGGGCTAGTGGAAGATAGAGGATGACTGCTCTGCTGGAGAAAGGCAGGAAGTGGGCAGGAGTACAGAGCAGAGGTGTCTGTTCCTGGAGGTGGAGTTGACCATGGAAGGATTCTACCAGCAAGAGGCATCAACGTGAACCAATGATGGATGGGAAGGGCGTGGCCAGGATGAAAAGGTTTGGGTGGAGAAACTAAAGGGAGGGAAAGGTGGCAAAATAATCCAGGCAGAAGGAAAAAAGGTAGGAAGACTGACTATAGTTGGTAGGCTCCTCTTGCATTTAACATTGTACCAAGGTTCAACAATCAGGTGCTGAACAAATTACACTTACAGCTAAAGATTAGGCTTGTTCCCAACTGGAAAAGCTTGTGGTTGGGGGAGAGGTACATAATCATGTAGTTTAAATGATTAACATTTATGAAAGACTTGGTGGTTACAAAAATGCACATGTAAGCTATGAGACAATAAAATATATACCACTTTCTTCACCACCCAATATAAAGGGCCCAAACCTTGGCAAGGGTTGAAGTTGCCTGGATTTTCCATCATCCCATCTCCTACTGAGACCTCCTGATTTTTTTTTTTTATTGTTCCCTGTTAATTTTTTAAACTCTAAATAAATAATTTGGGGCAGATTCTTTGGGATTTCCTGTATTAACATCACATCATCTTTGCATCACAACTTGTTTTTTAGTTTCCTTGTTTCTGACTTTAAATGGGATTATTTTGATATTTAACTACTAAGATTTGCTATAGTTTTTTCATTGATATTTTTCATTTAGTGAAAGAAGTCTCCTTTTAGTTTGAGTGGACTAAGATGTGTTTTGTTTGTTAATTGTGAATTTGCATAGAGTTTGATCAAGTGGTTTTTCTGCATGTATTTATGGTATATTTGATTGTAACCTTTAATCTATTAATCTGTAAATTACAATGAAAGATTTTTCTAATATTGTAGTTTTGGAATAAAATCAACATGATCATGAGATTTTTCTCTTTTAAACATTGCAGCTTTCAGTTTCCTAAATTTTTGTTGTAGTGATGATTTTTAAACTTTATTTTTATTGTTGATACTATTATAGCTGTCCCATTTCCCCCCTGCCTTTGCTCATCTCTACCCAACATTGCCCTTGTCTCCCCATTGACTCACTGTTGTCCCTGTCTATGGGTAATACATATATGTTCTTTGGCTAATTTTGTCATTTATTGGGATTTTATAAAGAGACACTTTTTAAATGGTTTATTAATGGTCATATTCTTCTCACTTAAGTGAATCTCTCATATCCTTAATATATAAAAACAGGAATTAAATAATTTTACCAGTGGGGTTGGTTGGGCCTTGTAGGCCAACTTTTGTTAAAAACTCTTTGACAGTACACAAGTTCTGTACACTAGTTTTACATGAAAGTTATAAGCTTGTTGCTTCTATTAAATATTAAGCACACAGTGATTTAAAATATAGCAGTCATTAGGATTTGTTCATAATGTTCAAAATGTATGTATTCATTATTGAAAAGATACATCAACTGGGGAATAGATATAGTCTTGCTTTGTAGGTTAAGGGATTTCCTCTCCATGGACCTATGCTTTGCCCATGTCCAAATGCCTTCTCAGATCCCACCATTAACCAGTGATTTCACCCCCTCTCTTTGCTCAGTTTCTTGGCTGGTTTCCTCTTCTCTGGGTTGCCTCTGTCACATTTCTTTGAGGTTCTTCCTCAAAACATTCCATGCTGCAGAAAGGACAATAGTTTGCCTCTGCTCCTTTACAAAATGAGTTCCCGCTCTTTGCATTTTATAGGTTTTGGCACTTATTGCCTTAGAAACTTGGCAGGTCCTGACCACAGAAACAAACATGGCAAAGTTAGAAAGCTTCCTGAGTTCTCATCCTGTTGGTCCCTAGTTCTTTATTCTTTTCAGAAAAGAAAATGGAAAATCCGGGGCTTTCTTATTGAGGATGTGGCTCATCTCCCTAAATCCTTACTCTATAAATACAAGCAGTTTTCTGGATCCACTAAAATATAACTCCTTCTCCTTCTTCCATGGTAAATCCAAATTCTCAAAGCAATAAATAGGCAATTTGTGTTCCTAAGAGTCACCACTAAGTGATGCTTAAGTTTACAAGTTTCTTCCCAGACCAATAAATATCTGGCCTGGATCTTTGTTCATGTATCCATTTAAATGGATACCACCTGTGATGGTAGCAGAGAAATAGGTAAAATTTTGCTTTTTAACAACTCTTAGAAATATACAAAGTTGCCATGGTTTAATGTCAGCAATGAAATTTATAGTTATTACAATGTTAAAAAATACATAAAAATTACCGTGTTTTCCGGCATATAAAATGACCCCTAATTTTACAGTTGAAAAATAAGTTTAGGCCTATATTCGCTGTATAAGACTACCCCCCACTTCAAAGGAAAGACTTACTTTGCTGTCAAGATCTGAAGGTAATTTTTGTGCAATTTTGGTCTTATGCCCCCGATTTTTGGTTGACTTTTTTTCGTTTCAAAAGTAGTCTTAATTTTTGGTTGACTTTTTTTTCGTTTCAAAAGTAGTCTTATACGCCGGAAAATACGGGTAGTTATCTGAAAACCTCACTTGCTAGTAAATCCCAGTGATACTCTTTTTTTAGTGAAAGGTTGGAGACAACAACTAAAATAATTGAAGAATGAGCAGAAGTAAGAAAAAAATAAACAAAGAGAAGGATAATTAATTGCCAGGGTTCTTGTCCCAGCATTAAGAAGGGTTCAGCAATCTGGAGAAATGCTGTGCATAGAGATCTGGGGGAGATAAGAGATCAACCGAAGGACTTGTATACATGCATATAAGTACAACCAATGGACACAAAACTCTGGGGAGGGAGGGTATATACGGGAGGGGGGGCAAGGGTATATGTACAAAAATAATAATTTAATTTAAAAAATGTTAAAAAAAAAGACTAAGTGAAATGAAAAGATAGTTTTTAAAGGCATTGGGGGTGTGTGTCAGAGGAACTTCAGCTAAAGGAGTTAAAGACTTCTCCTTAATTCAGGACCTTTGCTTTTTATTAATACAATTTGTCCTAAGGCAAGGAGGAGATAATATACTTCAAAAGTTAGGGTACTGAAGCATTGTCAGATTGGGGAATAGCCTAAAGCTGTTCAAGTGTTTGGCTAACAGGAGACAATACCATGTAGATTAAGATGCCCTGAGCTGTCTGGCAGTAAACAATCATCCTATTCAGGTCCAGGGGAAGTGCCTTTCCATCAGGTAATTACATATGTGACTCAGCCCTTCTTGAGCCCCCAAATTTCATCAACCTTTTGATAGAACTCTTGTAATTATGACATGCTGGAATTGGCTCCCAACAATTAATCATTTGGTTGTATATATACTTAATACTAGTAAAAATGTATATCACATCTGTCTAATCAAGAAATATTTGTGGCATTTAGGTGGAATTTTTTTTTCAACTAACAATATAAGTTAAACCCCATTAGAGGAGACCTCTAGAGATTTTTCCATTCTCAGATTCTAGAGTTTTGTTCTGTTAAATGTTGCTGCTTAAATAAGGTGTTATGAATGAGTTAAAAACATCTATAAATATGTCCATTTTTATGATGAAAACAATATTTTGAGCAGATGTTTCAAAGAAATTATTTGGAATTATGATTTTTGTGATATATTTTCTTTAAAGTAGTGGAGGGGGGTTGGATTAATATCTGCATTAAGATTTTTCATCCGATTCCATCCCTTATGAATGAGTTCTCTGAATTTCTAATCTCTATATTTTCACAGCTAAAATGGTCAATGCTGGGTCCTCAATAAATGTTTGGAATGAAATAATGATTTAAAGATATTGTTTCTATAAGGCAATGTCGTTCTTATCCGTAGGGTGAATTATTTTCAGTGGGAGTGCCTTCTCAACAAGAAAAGTTGGTCATATTCACATCTTATGGAATACTATGCCAGAAAAACCTTCTTCATGTGTGTTCTCATTAAAATGGGAAATGGTTAATCCTCATCCTCCATATGCTCTTTTTTGTATACTGTCAATCTCTGTGTTAATCACTTTGAGTCTTATTCCAAAGAACCCCAACCCCATTAGGTATATTTCATAAAATTTTCTCCAGCTCTTTGTAACCTTGGGAAAAGCACAACAGGAAGCAGAGCCAGATTTATTGCCTCTGCCCTGGAGATAACTGGCAGGTCCCTGCAGCTGAGGGCCCAGTTCTTCATTGCAATCTCATTGATTGGGCCACACAATCTATAGAGTACTTCCCGTTTTTTAATTCCATGAATCTGAACAAAAGGATATCATTTATTAACTTATCTCTTTCTTTTCTAATGATGAAACTCTAGTAACAAGGAAATGAAGAAATCATTATGAAATTGATGTTCAGAGACTTATGGGCCTAACAAATGTAAATATCACTTGAAAGTTTATCTAAAAACCATTGCAGTCATTTCCTGAATTAAAGAATTTCATTTTTTACACTGGCTTTAGGGCACCTACTCTTCAATTTATAACCATAAGTAGATCTTCTGCATCATACTTTTTATACTCACAGGGATTGGGAAAGTGAAATATGTTTATGAGCTTATGAAGAAACCTAGTTAAGTTGCCAAATATGTTAATTTTTTATTTTTTAATTTCAACACACAAGTTAAAAATGCCCATGTGATTTCAGTCCACTTGGTTTTTACCAATTATAGCAGTTGTATTTAACTGGCAAATTTTGGGGTATAGCAGGTACATTCTTAATTTGCAGGAGTGGAAATGGGTGTGTTAAATAAACTTATTTGTCCAGAACAATTATATATCCTTCAAAGCTAAGGATTTTAGTTACTTTGCTTGAACAAATAACATATGAATTACTATTATAATTTGGTCAATAAGAGAATGCAATCATTATTTTACAAAGATATTTTAAAAATAAAATTTTAGAGTAGGGGATTTTTAAAACTCCTTGAACTAAGACTGATCTATTTTATTCACAGTTTCATGGATAAGCAACAGATCATACCATCTGTCTTTACTATGCCTCCCTAATGTGTAAATGTGTACTTTTGTCACTTTTAATTTAGGATGTTATTTTTCCCCCCCACAATTGACATAGAAGTGCTACTGTTTGCTAAGTATCTATGTGTGCCTTTTTTTTTCTCTCTTTTTTTTTTTTTCTGGTACAGCAATTGTAATTGATAAAATAGTAATGGAAGTATGTTCATTTTATTACATTTATTTAATGGTCAATCATTTCTTGAAGGCTGTCACTGACCATGGAAGAGGATTTGTTTTATCTTTTCTTTAAATAAAATACATTTTTTTCAGTTGATTTTCCTATGGAATCTGCTTAAAATTAGTTAATAATTTACTTTCTTATTCAGTCTTTTACAGACTTAGAACCAGCTTAGCAGGCATGAGCCACCCTTAGGGCAATGTAGGGCTGGCCAGTGTAAGTGAAGATATTAAGAGAGTGGATGAAGGGGAAGATGATTGGCCTTTGAACCGTTTGATTGTTTTACTTTCCCTTGATATAAAATAAATACATGAATACATTAATTAACAATAAGTAAAATAAATTAAGCACATGGTAGGCTTAAAGGTCCCTGCTATTTCTATTGTCTCTGAGATTGCTTTGAAGTTAATTCCACTTCATGGTAGGATCTTCATTCTTATTTTTCAATTACACTGTGTGATTTGGAATGTTTATGCCATTTGTGTATGTGGGAGGGGGAGGCACAGAAAACTTTATAACAAGTGAAAAGGGTGATTGTAATTATTATCTTACGCTTTTAGGAAGAGTTGGCTTTCTAGTAAATTCAGAAAAAGAGTTTTTGAATCAATGCAAATGTTGCTGGTATTTATTATCATTTAATATCTTCATTTTCTAAAACACTAAATATGTAAGTGGAACCCATGTAAATTAATCTCATTTTGTACATCCCCTCTTTATACAGCATCTCTCCCTACCTGAAATTCTTGTAGGGGAAGCAGCCTGAACATTTGAAACTTGTGCTATACGAAGCCGTGAGAAATGCGTGCAGGGCAGTCTTTCACTAAAGACTTCTCAGCACGTGGGTTATTCTCTTCTTAAAGATGTCCAGAGAAGTAACCATCATCGTGGGGTCAGTCTGTGCTCTCTATTAAGATGAGCATCTATTATCTGGTGCGAATCCCCCTAGTTAAGTTCCCTTGCTGTCCTCCTTACTTCTCAGTGCATACTGGCTGGGATTGAGGCTCAGTACCAGGTTCCCAGGGAGTTTAGGGTACAAAGATACATTTCCCCTCCAGGAAAACCCAGTTTCCAGTCTCTCTTGTGTAATAATATTTTGTGTTGAAGACTAATTAGGTCACCCATTTGTATTTGTAATTAGGCCACTTCGTCTTCTAGACTAAATAATGCAAATATTAGCTTCGTTATAGATCTATTGATAATCCTTTAAACACTTGGCTTAAATAACCTCTTTTGATCCTCTCCAAGTTCTCCAGCACCTCTCAAACTGAACCACCCATTGTACCCTAAATCCCTTGGATTTAGATGTTATTTTCTAAAGTTAAACACATATTTATGAATTACTTCAAATAAAAAATACCTGACATTGAACCCCTTACTAGGATTTACATGTAGTTAATTTCAGTGATAAATTCAGAGGTTTTTTTTTTTTTTTGTATCTCTCTGGCTAGACCTACATTTTTAGAGAAAAGTAACTATAAATTTGTAGTTCTTTATTGTCATTTGATACTCATGAAAATAATTTAGAAATATACCTCTGTAGCCCTGGTGTATGTATATATATACACGTATACATGTGCAGGTAACTTATTCTGTCAATTATTTTTTAAATTTTGATTTCCTGTGGACTTGATGTGGAGCTTTGATGTGGGAACTTAGAGGTGGAAATGGAGCTTGGTGGCTGACATTGTCAAGAGGCCACATGAAATGGGAAGATGAGGGAACAAATGGAACTCTCAAGGAATAACTTCATCCAGGAAGGGTGGTGAGAAGGATGGGAGATCAGGCAGCAATTCAATCAGCTAAAGTCTGAAGGAACAGGGCCTCTGGAGCCAGGGAAACATGGCCTTGAAGCAAAGGACAGTTTAGAGTGGGTGCCTCATGCCACAGAAGACTGACAGTGACAAGTAAGGTGAGGGGAGAACTTAATTAGAGCAGTTTCACTCAAGTGTCCTTGTCAAAAGCCAGATGACAGAGGCTTTAGGAGCAAATAAGGACTGGGAAATAACTGTTTACTGACAATTACTTTGCTGCAGGTATTTTATTAAGTATATTTTGCTGCCGTTTAATTCTCATTTTAATTATGTTAAGGATGTATTTTGCAGATGAGAAATTGAAACTTAAGTAAATATAAATATTTTTTCTAGTAAGTTAGGGTGCCAAAGTTTAATTGCTAGCTCACTATTACTCTTAAATTAGGTGGTCTGTGAATGTAATAATAGTTTTGATCATTATTTTCTCAATGGATAAATAAGATATGGCTCCAAAAACCAGTATATATATATATTTTACCATATATATATGGTAAAATAAGACTGGTAGCCCTCTTATCTGTATTCTATGTGGTATTAATACCATTGCAATTAACCTAGTTATTAATAGCAGGAAAGGAGCAAAGGAAAGGCCAGATATTATGGGCATGTCATTTGGGCAGCCTCACCAGGACGCTACAAATTTACAATCCCCAGGGACCCAACAAAGGGAAGACAGACACATGTCCAGTAAAGTTGGGGTGACCTAGGGAAGATGCTGCTGTCAGTCACACCTGAGAACAAAGGTTATTGGCCAGAACGGGTGTAGCCACTACAAGGGAGTGACATTTAGGATACTTAATGCTCTTTGCGCTCTTGGTTCCTCTTGCTGCCCTCGTTGTTTGGGGTGTGCTCCCTTGTGTTTGTCCGCATGGCCATGTGGACACCTCACACACAGTGGACTGCAGGAAGCCTGATACTGAACTGGACCCTTCTCCAAGATGGGAAACAATCTTGGTCAGTGGCTTTGCTTCTAGCTTTACTGAAACCCCAGCTACACTTCTTTCATGACTGGACAAAGGGACACAGGACTTTGGAAACCCAGGAATTTAACTCTATGTAAATAAAAATCACTTGTTCTCTCCTGTGAGTTGGAGAAAATTCTTTGCCTCGAGACATAGTAAGGACTTCACCCCCAGCTGCACCCAGTGGGGAAAAAGGACATTCCCACATTGTGCAATAACAGTATCATAAAAATCCCCAATCCAGTGTTATTCATTTCATCATTATAGCATGCAAACTTGATCACTATGAAGGGATTTAGGTACTAGATAAAACATGTAATGAAATATTTTACATGGGAGAAATTAGTGAAGTCTACCCCTTTGTAAATATGTGTTACCAAGTCTTTAGGACCAGTCAGAATTTAGCAATATCCTGATCATAGTCCTAAGTCTATAAAAGAGTCTTGATTAAGCCAGTTCTTGTAACTTGGCAACTAAACTATGAATAATAAACATGTAATAACAATTAAAAATCAATTATAAATGGTATAGAATTATGCCAATAATAGTAAATAATATAAGCTAATATGATACTCATTGTAAAAATATCCATGTTTACAGAGAAGGTGACAAGGCCTGGATATTTTCTATGCAAATAAAGAAGTGGAAATTTGCAAGAATGTAGTTCCTGTCTTACGTGGTTTTCTCCTAGAGGTTTCCAAGTTTTAAAGTTGCTTCTTGGCGACATAATATGGTGTTCAAGGGAAAAGAGAAGTCATGGAAATTCTGGGTTTGGGCTTCTGGTCAATTTGAGAAAGTTTGTTGGATTGATGTGGGACTTCAAAAATTGTGGGGAACAAGTAGTGTATTAGGTAATGGCATTACAGATCATTACAGAAATGTCTAAATTCAAGTAGAAAAATAAATAAGAAGTTGCTTCTGGGGGCCTAGCACTTACATACTGAAGTTTTCTTTGTCTGAAAACGAGGGGAAATTCATTGGTAATGTTAAATTGCATTCTGTCTATAAGATGCAAATTGAGTGTTTGAAATGTGACAAGTGATGTTTTTCAAGACATCAAATCTTTTAGGAGTTTATAGCTGTTTTTCTTCTTTTGGTTTAGGATGGACACTTGAGCTTTTTCTTTTCTGATGAGATTCTAGTCATGTTTAGTTTATATCATAGCAGAGGTTTTAAATGACCTCTTTATGAATGCAGTTGCTACTGCTTCCATTCTCATTTCCCTTGATCTCAGCATGGCTTTTGACACTGTCAACTGTGCTATCATTTCAGAGTGCTTCAGGGAATTTCCATCCTTAAACACTCAATTTTTCATTAAAATAACACTTGAAAAGCACAGTTTTGTAGGCAAATATTTCAAGAATACTAAAAATTCTATTTACTTAAAACAATAGCATATAGAAGTCTGGTTATTTTAATTTATCTTTGGGCACCTTCTGCATTTTATCCAGCTAGCAGAGGCTGGTTTATGTGTGTGTGTGTGTGTGTGTGTGTGTGTGTGTGTGTGTGTGTGTGTGTTATTGATTTCAGAGAGAGCAAGGGAGAGGGAGAGAGAGATAGAAACATCAGTGAGAAGAATCACCCATCTCTGCCTCCAGCATGCCCCCTACTAGGGGTCAAGCCTGCAACAGGGCAAGTGCCCTGGCTGGAATCAATCTTGACCTCCTGGTTCATGGGTCAGCACTCAATCACTGAGCCCACTGCAGGGCCCCCAGAGGCTTTTTTTTTTTTTTTTTAACATAGTTTTGTTTCAGGTCTGTTTGGTTGTTAGTGAAAATAGGTGACGGTATGTGAAATAGGCACCTTCTTTCCTGTTGAAGTGATCAACATGATGAACCAATGGAGCTGTGTTTTGAACTAGAATGTACCTAGCACTATTTGTCTGTGGTCTTGCTGGCCTGAAATTAGTTAACGCCTTGTTACTACATGAGTCTGTTAGATCTTAATATGAAGGATGTAATATCTGAGCTATCTGATCTTTCTCCTAGTGATTATGCCTAAGGACTGACTCTTTTTCTTGCGATATGCTGGTTAAAAGAGAGGTCTTCACAGCTAGATTCTGGCTTTGAGCTCTAGGACACCCCAGCCTTTAACTTCAGTGTTACAATGTAAATAGAACTCTTACTCCAAGATTGCTAGTTATGAAGCTGGTGCCAGCCTCTGTACCATCAAGTGACCTTTCCTAGCACTTTATGTTAAGATTGTTAGTAAGACATGTAACGATCATTTTGTTACCACAGAATCAAATTTCCCAGCCACTCCTAGGGGCCAGGTGGAGGTTCTTGGGTTGTTGGTGGAAGAAGGCTTTATGCTGATGGAGTTACATTCCTTGGGTTCCAAAGTTCCCTGTCCCGTAAGCCAGTCCTGAAAGAGGAGCAGCGGGTGTTCAGTAAGGCCAGAAACAAGGCCAGTGCCCAAAGGTTACGTTCCATGTTGCAGCTGGTGTGAGTCAGTGTTCAAGCTAATTAAAGCCCATTAGTCCATGTGTAAAGCCCCAAATGGCCATGAGCCACATGGGGGCAGGGGAGGATGCCCCTGCAACAGGCATCACAGGAGCCCGTGCCCTGCAGCCAAGAGAGAGTGACTCCTTTGTCCAGAAGTTGATATATTTAGGTTTTGTACTCTTGCAGTGGCCACACACATCCTGGACACTAACTCAACCCAGGTGTGACTGGCAGGTAGATAGGCATCTTTTCCATGTCACTCAGACCTTTACTGGGCATAAGTATAAACTGCCTTTGCCCAGTGTCTTTCCCCATTGATCTGCAGGGAGCAGACTTGGAGAATGTTAATTGCAGTGTTTGTTTGTTTGTTTGTTTATTTATTTATTTATTTATTTATTTATTTATTTATTTTGCAAAGCTGTGTAACTGGCATGCCGATATCTAGTCTTCCTTTCCTGTTAAATAATAATCAAGTTATTACAATGGCATCAACTTGACAAATATAACTACACTTCCCATTTATCCCTGTCTAATGTATAAGTTTGGGCATTGCTTAAAATTGCATCCAGACTTGACAGCTATTCTATCCACCTGGCTGTTTTTCCAAGATCCCTTTTATAAGCTCCAGAAATCCTGGAAATTATAAGGATGTGAAAAAGTAAGGAAATGGTACTTGCAGTCAGGACTCTGGCCTATTTTTAAGTCCTTTCAGCAAACCGAGAGTTGTAGAGTTCAGTGAGGTAAGGATCCTGAGTAGATTTCCTGATTTAATTTTGAAATGTGTTTTTTCTTGGTCACTATAATTTTTGTAGCCCATTACTACATGTTTCAGTTAGATGCCTATACATTTCAATAATTGTAAGTACTTTATTAGAACAATATGCATACATTTAATATATTTCACCATAAAGTTTATTAACAATGAAGTCTGTACACAAATTGTATATTGCTTTGTCATGTAAATGTTTAATATTTTATAGAGAAATAAGTTTAAAAAGCTTAGCAGCTTTTTGAGATTCTGATTATGAAAAAGCAAATGTGATTATCTTGGATTCAGGTCATTGATTTCAAACATAGCAGTCTAAATTTTTTAGAGGGGAAAAAATGGAGCTGAGTAGTTTTCCTTTAGACTCTCTTGGCTTTCTGAATAAGAAGGGAAGGAAAAGACCAAAAGAAACTTAAGAAAATATTAACATTGGAATGGGGCAGGGTTAAGTCATTTAAAAATGAACGAATACAAGCAGTTCCAGCAGCAAATGCTCCATTTAGAAGAATCCATTGGTAGCCCCATTGCCTTTGACTCTTCAGTGCAACAGGAGGGCACTTTTCCAGTGAAATAGACCTGATATAACTGAAATGGATCCAACAAGGTTTTCCACTGGACTATGATGTCTTATGAAGTAAAGACAACACAGATTGACATGGTGTAAGTAGACCTAAAGCTGTGACCGTTCATGTGCAATAACTACCTTTTTAAAAGGAAAAGTTCCTCGGCTCTGGGGAAAAAAGCAACCTGACATGCATGCTAACTTGCCTTTAAAATCTTTAACAAGGTGATGCTTACCCGAGGGCATGTAGCAGACCTGAGAATTGAGCCCAAGTCAGCCATATTTTTGAAGTCCGGGCTGTGTAACTTACTTCCTACAATCGCACCAGTCACAAACTTGTTGTATCTCAGATTCTTCTTCATGTAAGGGCACGTGTTTTTGCAGACATAGTGGTGCTGCCCTCTGCTCTTGGGTTGTGCACTTTCCCTACCTGTTTGCACTGATGATAGGAACGAGTTATAAATACTGCTTTTGCCTTTTTTGTGGAAGGAGGCACTTTCAATTCATTCTTTATAATTTTTTACTAGAGGCTGGGTGCACAAAATTCGTGCATGGGAGGGAGAACTGGTGGTGTCCCTCAGCCCAGCCTGCACCATCTCCAATCTGGAACATCCCTTTCACAATCCAGTACTGCTGGCTCCCAACTTCTTTGCCTGCTTGCCTGCCTGCCCCTAACTGCTTCTGCCTGCCAGCCTGATCACCCCCAATCACTCCCCTGCCAGCCTGATTACCCCCAATCAATCCCCTGCCAGCCTGATCAACACCTAACTGCTCCCCTACCAGCCTGATTGCCCCTAACTGCCCTCTTCTGCCAACCTGGTCGCCCCTAACTGTCTTCCCCTGCTGGCCTGGTCCCCCCCAACTGTCCTCCCCTGCTGGCCTTGTTGCCCCCAATACGCTCCCCTGCAAGTCTGGTACCCTGCAACTGCCTTCGCCTGCTGCCCTGGTACCACAACTACCCTCCTCTGGCCCCTTGGACCCCCAAACTGCCCTCCCCTGCAGTTCTGGGTGCCCCCGAGTTGCCCTCATTTTCAGGTCTGGTCCCCCAAACTGCCCTTCCCTGCCAGCCATCTTGTGGTGGCCATCTTGTTTCCACATGGGGGCAGCCATCTTTGACCACATGGGGGTGGCCATCATGTGTGTTGGAGTGATGGTCAATTTGCATATCACGCTTTTATTAGATAGGATAATATGTCCCCAAAAGAAGCTGGCTTAATGCCATAGAAATAATTTTTCTTCATGATCACCGACTAAACACTGAGATAAATAAAGGTCAAAAGTTCTTAGTTTTTTCTGGCCTTTGAAAAATGTAAGAAGGTAAGAAAGCTGATTGCAATTAATACAAAAATAGAAAAAATTGTGAAATTTGATAATTATTCTCTAGAAGAATTCAAGAAAAACTTCAACTGTGTGGATGCTAAGTAGCACTTTATATATAAATGTAAACTGAAATAAGAAATAAATTAGTATGAAGGCATAAAGTAGTAAGAATGAATGTTTTTGTTGACTAAGGGTAATTAGTTGGACTACAATAATGAAAATCTCAATCAAGGCATACAAGATATTTATGACTTATATGTGACTTTGACAGAGCCTCTGGCAATACCTGAGTACTTTTCAAACAAGACACAAGCATTTTATTATTGAAGAAATTTTGCTTGATTCACTATTAATCTAGATTATTATTTCTTTTCTTAAAGCAAGTGATCCACCAGTAATTGCAATGTCTGTCATATTTTATCTATGTATTTATTTTTAAAATGTGTTTTATTGATTTTTAGAGAGAAAGGAAGGAGAAGGATAGAGAGATAAAAACATCTTATCCATTGGCTGCCTCCTTCATGCCCCCTATTGGGAATCAAGCCTGCAACCTGAGCATGTGCCCTGACCTGGAATCAAACCAGTGATCTTTTAGTTCCTGGGTTGATGCTCAACCACTGAGCCACACTGGCTGAGCTGTCTGTCATATTTTAAGAAGACATTATAATTGGTGCTATTTTAAATGTTATAGATTTAAAAGTCAACATATGTGTGAGTACAAATGCATATATGTAAGCATCAACCAGTTTTTCTGCTGTTTGAAACTTTAGCTAAAATAAAACTTGCTGGGAAATTGTAACATTAATGAGAAAAGCCTATACATGCTATAGGTATAGTAAAAATTAATCCAGAAATTACAACATTGTCAATAAGTTATAGAGTTTATTTAAATGTAACATATAAAGAATGATCAAATATTTGTCATATAAGTTGTCCAGTAAAAAACTGTGTATATGTGTTAGCTGTTCTCTCTAATGTTATAACATGAATTTCAAGGTTTGGAAATATCTTAATTGAAATTTAAATATGGAAGTCTGCTGTGAAATAGTGTAATGATTCTCAATAGGTTGCAGAGAGAAAAGGGAGGGGTATGAATCTGTGAATAGAATTCTCTAGTGGGTGCAGAGGGCTTTGTGTGTGTGTGTGTGTGTGTATATATATATATATATATATATATATATATATATATATATGTTAATTCCTCTGTTTCTCCAACAGATCAAACTTGGTGGAACTAATATTTCATCCTACTCTTGGGAAATTGAACATAACCCATCGTTTTTCTTGATGGGAGTTTATCATATCTCTAGGGTTTTAATAATCCAGGAATGAGACTGACCACATTTAAATCATCTTTTTCTCAGCAGTGCTGACCACATGGCATCAAATGTAATAGTAATATCATAATTGTTTCTTAAATACATATAAAGTTCTATTGAGCGACTATGAGTAAAATTGTTTCAAAGGATTAGGTTAATTCATCTTTGGGGTAAGAAAGCAGAGTTGAAGAAATAATTTGTGTAGCCAATTGAGAAGGGAAAGAAAGTCTATCCATGCACCAATAGCATGCTCAGTTTGCTGCACTTCCATTCTTCTTTCTCATTTGGCCAAAGAGATACAAAGCATTTGTATGTTTATACATAAACTAGAGGCCCAGTGCATGAAATTTGTGCATGGGTAGGGTCCCTAGTGGCTGCCAGCTGCAGGCTGGGGCGTCATTCTCTTCTACCTGCTGGTCCCGCCCCCTGGTCAAACTCTGACTCACTCTAGGTCGAGGGGACAATTTGCATACTATGCTTTTATTATATAGAAGGGTACAGAGTTCCAGGATTTTACCCATCAATTTAAAATCTAAGGAAAAATAAGGTGGCTAAGAAAAAGGGAATAAAACAGAATTCCATTGATCTTACCACACATGCTACAAATTTAAATCAAAATGCTAATTTGAATGTGTTGAAATGTATCAGAAATACTGTGGTTAGGCATCAAAATAAACTAGAATATCTTAGCTACAGGTTATGTGCTATTTGGCACAAGATAAAACCTGACTTAAGTCTGCTGTCGAGTATTTTCTTACAGTATAATGTGTCTTTAAAAGGTAAGAAAGAATGGGAGAAGAAGAAAGAAATGGATGCATTATTAAACTCTACTTTTCCTTAAAAAATATAGCTCTGCAAGACACACTCCATTTGTCCAAATATATATACACTACATACGGTGGGGAATATTTAATTAAGGTGAAGTTCCAAAAGTTTATTTCAGTGAGTGTTTCTTTTTGTCTTTGAATTCTTATATTCTTATTGGATTATTATTGACTAACTTCCAATAGTCAGAAATTTAAAAAATGTATTTTCTGTTCAGTTCATCATAGTAATCTTTTAATCACCTCAAAATGAAAGCCACTAAATTGTCAGTTGGCTTGTCAAGCATTTATAACAGTCAAATTTAATTGGGGTTTTAAGACTACCTGTTACATCAGTTCCCCTTTCTGCTACCCATCTACTGCACATGTACACATAAGCCTTCTGGTATTCAACTGTACCAAAACCTATACTGTCTATCAATTTTTCTTGGATTGGGCTCTTCATTCAGTGCATTGGTACTTTTAAAAGGATAAATATTGATGTTTAATCAAGAGATTTTATACGCATTGATTTTAATTTGCCAACAGGAGAAGGGGGAATATCTCTGATATCATTGGGGTTGGATGAATTGAGAAGTGAGTGGAGGATTGTTTTCTCAGATTATTTCAAGTATTAGTCATGTTGGGACATTGAACAATGAAATTCCTCTGCCCCCCCCCCCCAATTAGTTTCACCACTTTGCATCTGTTCTCATTACAAACTCAATACAGTATTGCACTGTCCAATATGGTAGCCAGTAGCCCCATGTGGCTATTTAATTTTAAAATGAAAACAAATAAAAAATACAGTGTTTCAGTTGCACTAGCCACATTTCAAGTGCTCAGTAGCTCCATGGTGCTAGATGCTGCTGTAATGAACAATGCCAATCAGAGAACATTTCCACCATCACAAAAAGTTCTATTGGACAGCACAGAACATATCCTCAGATTTCCATATGCTTTCTCTGTGCTTCCACTCTAAATCTTTAAGTCTCAGAAACTTTGCCTGTTTGTCCTTTCTTTTTGAAAGAAAAAAGTAGTTGAGCCGAAACCGGTTTGGCTCAGTGGATAGAGCGTCAGCCTGCAGACTGAAAGGTCCCAGGTTCAATTCCGGTCAAAGGCATGTACCTTGGTTGTGGGCACATCCCAGTGGGGAATGTACAGGAGGCAGCTGATTGATGTTTCTCTCTCATCGATGTTTTAACTCCTTTTCCCTCTCTCTTCCTCTCTGTAAAAGATCAATAAAATATATTAAAAAAGAAAAAAGAAAAGAAAAAGTAGTTGAGTTTTAAGTGATGCATTTTTCCATGCACTTTGCATGTTTGCTGTAGGTGTTCCTTCTTAATAATTGCAGTAGTGCTCTTCTGTTCTGAATATACATGAAAACATTTTTCAGCGGGGCTATGATGAAGTGTACTTTCACCACTCCTCTTTGGTGGTGTGGTTCAGTGCCTTGGTTTTAATTTATAGAAACACCACTGCTGCACAGTAAATTATATTGAAATAAGTGTGGTGTATCATGACATAAATATCCCCTGAAAATGAGGAAAAACAAATTTGACACTCAGGTGGCTCATACATCACTCAGATATTAGAAATGGATTGAACTCTTGTTGACAGGAAGTAAGTGTATAGAAGACGATTTCAGTAAAATGTAAGAAAACATAAAAAAGTAATAGGGATTATTTTTAGCATATTTGCTTTATTTTGCTATTTTTAGGGATAGAAATGTAGGTCATTAGCAGGTAACCATTGTTTAAGACTGATATACTTTCATGTTACTCTCTGATCAGTGTGTCTCTCTGCAAGTATTGGTGTTGACAATATTTATCTCTGTTCTTCTGTGAATCCTCTCATTTGCATTGCATTCATTTGTTGAATTCATGCACTCTCCACTGTGTCACTTCCCTTTCATACTTCAGTTTTATTTTTCTCTTCACATCAATGCAGGATTATAATTCTTAACTCTCAAATGCATTGGATATTTAATAGAGAAGTAGCAGACATTTCTCTTTTCCTGCTGTGCATCAGCATTGAAAGCTGAAGGCACTCTTGGAAAGGAAAGGTATAGGATGAAATGAAAAGTGTTATGGGAGGTGGTGTCAATAAAGATGTCAGGACAGGCTGCATTTAGAAGTAAATGATGGAATTAAGGAGGTCTAGTAACTATGGCCAAACATAAGTAGGAATTCCTAAAGCTGGCTGCTATGGACTCATCAATTCAAAAGCAATCTGTGTGTTTGCCTCTTCTTTGCTTTTGTCCAGAGAATGGCTGAGCATCAGAGCAGCAGGCTTCTAAGAGGAGAAGTAATTTCTCAACAGTCTGCTGTATTTGGGATGCCATCATAATTTAATCATACTGATACAAAAAACTGTACAACAAAATGCATTGTGAGACAGTGATTGGCACCTAGACTCACTTATTATTTTGTCAAGACTTTGACATGCCAATCAATTGCATGAGCAATGTATGCTTGCTTGAAATTGATCACAAAGCACTTAATGTTAAGCATCTTGATAGTCTTAGCAACATAGATCATTTCTGGGCTTTAGCGCTTTCATTGTGCTTCTATATTGTAACTAAGGGGGATGACAAAAAATATGAGCTATCAAAATCATTTCAAGGCAAAATAATATTTTTATAATTGACTCCATTATTGAAGAGTATTACACTTATTTATTGCCTCCATGATTATCAAAGTAAAATGTGTTTATTACAGATAATATTAAAATTATAAGCAAATATAAAGAAAAAAATAGTTAATCCGACTAGTCACAACAATATTGTTTATAATTTATAGCTGTTTCCTTCCAATCTCTTCAAATTACCTCAGTATACTTTGGAAGACTATTTTAAAAAACTAGTTTGTTACCATATCTCATTTCATTAAAAATTATTAAAAAACATTATTTTGATAGGATGTAATATATAGATAAACAATAATTTACTAATCCTCTATAATTGGGTAGTTTCCTATTATAAATTAACCTCTGATAAATATTTTTGTGTAAATTTTATATGAACTTTTGCACTCCTATGATTATTATATAAAGTGAAATTATGGTATAGGTATATACATTAAATAAATTCAATATATTACCACAGATTGCTTTGCACTACAAGTGTGATATAATTTATTATACTTTTATTAACACTAATTTATTTTTTTAATTATTAATTTCATAGTGAAATTAGTGTTCCATTGAAAACTGTATGTCTTTGACTATTTCTGAATAAACAAATTTTATATTTTTATTATCTCTTACTAGTTCTGTCACTTAAGAGACCACCTACTTTTCTGTTAGGTCTTTAGTGATTTTAATTGATTGCCTTAAACTGTTTATTAAGACTATAACCTATTTATATCCAAAATTCTTGCTACAGTTTTTCTTTTTCTCTGTAACTGTTTCTATAATATTTTAAGCTTTAGGAGTTTTCCTGTTTAAATCTGTGAACTCTTCCCATTGGCATTTCTTTATTAATTATACAGATAAAATGTAATTCTATTTTTTTTTTGTGGAATACAAGACATACACTAAGATTTTTTAGAACATATTGTAACATTTCACTTTTACTCTTAACTCTGTATTTGTGCTCATGTTATATTGATGTCAAATGAGATGTGGCTCTGACTCTTGCTCTTCATACAATATGTGGTATGTATAGTGGGTGGAAAAGAGATACTGAACATTATGAATGATTACATGGCATAGGTTGGATCCAAGACTTTTATTTCTTTACTAGAGGCGCAGTGCACGAAGTTGTGCACAGGTGGGGTCCAGCTGGCCCGCCCGGATGGGGACCCATTGGGCCAGGCTGGCAGTGGGGAGGGGCTGCGGATGGATGGATGGCTGGCCCTGCTTCCGATCAGGGTGGGGGGCCGATCAGGGGTCAGGCTGGAGAAGGGGGGTGATTAGTGTTCAAATCAGGCTGGTTGGCTGCCACTGTGCACATCATAGCCACTGGTTGTTCCAATTGTTCTGGTTATTCCACCGTTCTGGTCGCTGGGCTTTTATATATATTCTGCCATATGTCAGTGAATCATACTGCTTTGATTTCCATAGTTTTATCATATATTATATCATCCTGGCTGATGTGGCTCAGTTGGTTGGAGGCAAAAGTTGGCAGTTCAATACTATATTCCTTTTAATGGCTGAATGATATTCCATTGTCATTATATACCACAATTTTATTATTCATTTATCCATTGCTGGAGTTTTGGGTTATTTCCATGTCTTAATTACTATAAACAATATAGTTATAATCATGCATCAGGTACATGTATTGTTTGAATACCTTTTTTTTAGTTTTCCTAGATATACATAGGAGTGGAATCTCTGGGCCATATGGTCACTCTATGATTAAGTTTTCAAGAAACCATCTGAGTCTTTTCCCCAGGGGTAGAACCATTTAACATCCTCACTGGTAACATACAATGGTTCCAGTGTCTCTAAATCCTTGCTAATACTTCTTTTCTTTTTGTTTTTAAAATGTTTTTTGATTGTAGCCATTGTATTAGTGTAAAGTAGTATCTCATTGTGGTTTTGACTTATATTTTCCTAATGAAGAATGATGCAGAACATATTTTAATGTGCTTCTTGAGAAAAACATACTGTTTTAAATTGTTTAATGCTACTAATTTATTTTAGCAATTTTTTATTTGGATATAGTTTTGTAACATTTTTTATCATTTACTGAGACATTTATGTTTACATTTCCACCTTTAAGTCCTTTGATGCTACAGTATCTCCATTAATTTTGATTCATTTTTCAGTTAACTGGAGTATATCTATTTTTAAAAGAGATTTATATGTTAGATTTTCTGAGCCCTTGCATGTCTGATTTTTTATTATTATTATCCTATAACTTGGTTTATTACAAAATACCTGGCTTACAAGATTTTCCTTAATTAAATTATTGTGAATGTTGCTCTTTTGTGTCTCTCATGATATTTAAACTGCAGGGGAGATGTTTGATGCCAACCGGAATTTTGTTTCTTTGAAGATAAACTGTTTTGTTTTTTGTTTTTCCAGAGGTTTGCAGGTTTCTTTCTACTCTCTTGGGCCTCCTATGGAAAGCCTTTTCCCAGGGCAGGTTAGGTGAAGCTGTAGGGGGAGCTCCCTTTATTGGTAGTTTTGTGTTGGTCATGATGTGCTCTCTTGATTTGCAGCCCCCTTGCCCCCTTTTAGGTTAAGGTTTTGTCTTTAAATTTCTGAAGTTTTCCCTCAGTCTTGTCCTTGAGTTTGCTTTTATTCTGTTGTCCTCCTTTTCTCCTCCCCTAGGAATATGAGTCATTCAAAAGGTGGATATGTTTTTGGTCTTCCCAGTAAAATCTCTCCTCATGTCAGTTCTTTGTCTTGTTCTAAGTTCTGGATAAGCACTGTATGTTGCAGTCCACATAGGTGTTTTGATTTTGGGCATGCGCATAGTAAACTTGCTGTAAGGAGTGCAGATTCTGCTTTTCATCCTGTGTATGCTTTTCTCTCCTTACCAGGCCCACCTCTTTTCAGTCTCTCAACTCTTTGTCTTCACATCTCTTCTTAGGTTATTTTAAAAACTACATGTCTAGCAAATGGGAGGGCCACAGTTTAACCCCAGGCCTGTGTGACTGGAAACCTGTGCTCTTGTGGTTTTTAAACAATTTTCAAAGAAACTACACTAAATATATGGAAAACAATTAAAAGAAGAAGAATGATAGGATGTGCTTACTTAAGAAAACCACACTTAGTTGCCAAGGGTTTTATCCTTTGAATGACTCAAAGGTAAAGAGTCATAGATAATTTACAATTGCCTGCAGCAGATGCTATGCACCTGTTAGACCATTACCTTGTACATAAATATAGAATATGTCTCTCCAGAAAAAAAAAAAGATGAACTGCTATAGGAAGATGGGAAATTACACTCTTTACCAGGATCTTTTCTGTATTTGTGACCAGTTTCTTTGCTAATATGTGTTGAGTTCTGGGCATTCCAGTACATTCCACAAATGTCACATTTTGGTAGTTTGTAAAGCAGGGAAAGCATGAGCTTTGGTGAGTTTTACAGAGGGGAGTTTGCACAACTGTCCCACCACTTTCAAACTGTGTGAATTTGACCACATTACCTAACCTCTGGGGGTCGCAGTCTGTACAAATCCCATCCTAATGGGTCATGAGGACGGAATGAGATGTGGCTACATTTATGAACCCAATTGGTATGTGGTAACCCTCAGAAATCATATCTCTTAGTCAGTATACATCTGTAGAGTGCTATGAATCAGGTATCATGCTAGGTCCGGGAGTTATGAATAAGACATAACATCTGTCCTCAAGGAGTTCAGAATTTGAGAGAACATACAGAAAAGGAAACCAGCAGTAATAATATTCTCTGATAAGGCTGTGCTAGGGAGAGACTCTAAACTTATTCACCCTTTTGCGCTCCAGTGTCTAGAACGGTTCATGACCCCTGAATGCCCCTTATCTGTGGTAGCCGAAATGGTTGTTCTGTGTGCACTGGGTTTACATCAGTGAATTATGGCCAGGATGGTTTCCCAAAGGCAGGGAATGGGAGCAGGAGAGGGCCATTCCTCAGGGAAGGTTTATAAGTAGAAGTTTCACTTCAACTGATGTTCTCTGCCTCCTTGTTTCCTTTGTAAATTGGATTAAATTTTTGCTCTTTCAGGAGACTTGATTATTTCAAGGAACCTTGCTTGCAACATATCTTTTTGGTAAAATGAAATCTTTTGTAATGTAAATAATCTGTTCCTAATTTATATGTGGAGCAAGTTAAGATTTTTGAATGTCAGATTTTTTTTCTTTTTTCCCCCCAAAGATGGGTACAATGATCTATCTTTGCAATAAGTAAAAACATCTTTACAGTAATTGAATGAGAAATTGATTGAATCTAATCTTCATTCTTTCACATTCTAGAGAGAATAAAGAAGCATTTTTAAAATGTATAAATGTCCTCACTGAAGTGAGTAAAGAAGGCATATTTGTGTCAAGATTTGATTGGAAGTTAAGACTTCTCTATTTCATTATAAATCAGTTTATCTTTACAAATCACTTCTCCAGGATGCAGTTTCCCCATATGCTAAATGTGGTATTTGGACTAGAGTATTTCTATGTCCTACTGCAGCTCTAAAATTTTCTTATGGAAAAAAGAAAAAGATTAATGACAAACTTGTCTTACAATAAGGGTAGTAAATTGCAAACAGTATGCTAGTACAAATAAAAATGACTCAATATGTAGCTGAAGATCAAGAAGTTTCAATTTGTCAAAAATTATGAATAATTATGCTTTTTTAAAAAATTTAGAAAATGCCATTCAATAATTTAGACGAAGATAAGATTTATGCAGTCAGTAGGAAGAAAAGTTATTATATAAATATAATAAGAGAATTTTGGCTTTGATATTCTAATATTGAGTTGCTTAAATGAATAAGAGCAAGCTCATGTGCATACACACACTAAATAAATTCCAACTCAAACTTTGGTCATAGTATAAGAACAATCTGTTATGCCACCCAATCTATCAAATCAACTATGGCTGATGCAAGCACCCATAATGGTTTGTGCAAGTTTTCACAGTAATTCTGACATGTAACACCATAAAGCCAAATTAACCTTGATGAAGAATGAGGGTAGAGGAAGTACAATTAATCTCCTAAACCTCAGCAGGAGTTCTTTTAATTCTATAAATATTTTTGGAGAGCTCACTATGTGTTAGACACTACTACACCACCAACTAGATATAACGTAAGTAAATGAGCCAGTAGAAGGCTGGACATATACTAATTTAAAAAGAAAAGCCAAAAGAAGTAACAATAACTCAATGTAAATTATGATATCCTAGTAAACAATACATTATGAGAGAAATAATTCCTGTGCATCTGAAGGGCTCCTCCATTTTATAGCTGTGGACATTTAATAAGATATCCAAGAGAAGTACGTCTTTGAATAATACACAGGTTTTTAAATATTAATAAAGAAAAACCAGTTTTCTAGAAAAACAAGGACATTTAAGGGTATTTATAAATCTAGGTCCACATCAGGAAGTTCAAACACATTCTAATATTTCAGAATAAGAAAAGCCGCAAAGTGGATCAAGTTTTCCAAAGTCATTTATAGACCTTTCCTTTCTGTCTTCGTATATTACTCTTCCATTGATGAATGGAAAACTAAGAATTATTTCTTATATGACACAAATGTCTCATAGATAAGATCTACTAATGAATCATCATCCATATATTTATACATTGTGTCAGGACTAACACATCAGTACTCAACAATAAACTTACTTAGCTCTATGGTAACAATGTCCAATAAAAATATAGTATAAGCCACATTAGGAATTTCAAATTTTCTAGTAACCACATTAAAATTGTTTTAAGAAATAGCTGAGACTCATTTTTTAATATATTATATTTATTCCAATCTATTCAAAATATTGTTTCAATATGTATTCAAAATATTCGATAGATATTTTATCTTTTTAAAACCTTTGAAATTTGGTATTTTATATTTAAAGCACATTTCAATTAGGACTACCTACATATTAAGTGGTCAATAGGCAGATGTAGCAAGTGACACATGTGGTTCTAAAGTATAATTGACACATCAAAAAAGTATAATGTCTGCTCACAGTAAATATGTGAATGAACGAATTAATGAATGCAAAGTGATAATACTTTTACATACCAATTTACTTTAGAAAGTCAACTTCCTGAAAGTGTAATCGCATAAGAGGATATACTTATTTGTAATTTTAAGACTTTTATTTTATACATTTTCAGAGAAAAAGAATGTATGTTTATGACAAAAAATTCTTTTAAAACAAGTAAAGAATTAAGAATAAAGTCTCTCAGCCTTCAAGAGAGGCAGTCATTACTAGTGCCCCTTTTGTAATTCTCCAGAGCCTGTCTGACATATATAAGCATGTGTGATATGAGTGTTATGGATGTTCCTTGACCAATGATGGGATTATATTCTGATAAACCCATTATAAGTGGAAAATATCACTAGTTGAAATGCATTTAATACACCTAAGCTACTGAACATCATAGCTTATCCTAGCTGGTTTCTCCTGAATGTGTAATTTGTTATGTTACATATATACTTTTTTACCATAAAAATTACCTTATTCTTTAATTGCTCTATAGCACTGGTTCTTAGCCAGAAGTGATTTAATACCCTCAAAGGACAATTAATGGTATCTGTAGATATTTGTAATTGTCAGGAGTGGGTATGCTACTGGCATCTAAGAGGTCGAGGCCATAGGTGCTACTAGATATTCTATTATACAGTACACAAGATAGCTTATTCCCATCCCCACCCCCAACCCCCACCATCACCACCAGAATGACTTTTCTGATCCCTAATGCCAGTAGTTTCAAGGTTGGGAATTTGGTGCCTGAGGATCAAAAGACTTTTTTCAAGATGTTGATTTTTATAGAGATTCCAGGCTTCAGTGCTGCCATTCATGTTCGTAGCATCACTTTTCCTCTTCCTCCTCCTCCAAAATGAACCATATTTGTTGTGTATCTTACAAGCAAGAATGATGGTTCCACTGAGGTTAATTATACTCAGCTGGTCTTTGCTTTTCAGGATGACTAGAAATATGGTGCCAGTATCCTACCCATATTGTCCCAGGTGTTCTCATTTTTGGTTTATTCCCTCATTTTGATGAAGCACATCCTCTGGTAGTTTGCTGAGGAAGGGTGTATGAAAGATAAATTTGGAGGAGTCTTGAATTTCTATAATGTTTTTATTTCATTCTTCAGCTGATTGATGTTTTATGGGAAAGTCTAGGGAGGAATTAATTTGACTTCAGAATTTGAGGCTATTTCTTCATTGTCATATAGTTTCTGGGTTTGTTGCTCAGTGATATTGAAACATTTTTTATAATGTTTGCATGTAACTTTCTTCTCCAGATGTTTTGAATTTTCCCACTGATGTGTGTGATGTGGTATGAATAACATTGTGCAATGTTTTGGGTTCTCAGTGGGCTTCTGATCTGAAAACTTACCCTTCCATTCTGGAAAAATTTTTAATAACTTCATTGACTTATTTCCTATTCTCTTTGTTCCAATTCTGACATTGCTATTTGGATGTTGGAATGTGTGCACCGTTTGTTTTCTTATTTTTTTCATTGTTTTTTGTTTGTTTGTTTTTGTGTGTGTGTTTTGTTTTGTTTTGTTTGTTTTTTTCTTCACTGTTTAGGAGTTTGCCTCAAATTTTCACTCTAATTCTTCTGTTGATTCACTTTCTCATTTTTTATTATAGTCTTAATCTTAAGATCTTTTTTGTTCTCTAAATGTTCTTTTTATTCTATCCTATTCCTGTTTATAAATTCAATATTTCTACTCTCTGATGATTAGTAAAAGTAATATACTTCTGTTTTTACTTTTCTTCTCTTTAGTTTGTTTCTTCTAAGTAGCCATATTCTGTTGTTTTTATCTGGTACCTATCTTCTATTTTAGCTATTTCGCCAGCTATCTTGTAATCTTTGTCCATTTTGGTTAAGCGAATTCAAAGTTGTAAGTGCATCAATCAGGCTGCTGACTTTGAACTTCATCATTGACTAGTTCAGGTGCACTCTATAGTGGAGAACCCCAGTGCCTGCTACCTTTACATTTTTCCTTTTGAACTTGTTAGTTTCCTTAAAGAAGGAACTTCTAAACTCTTATATGGAAGGCCACACCTATTCTAGAAGCCTCATGGGGAAAAGGGTAGGGCTCTCAGATTGCATATTATCACTTAATCTCTTTGTTTTGGATCTTCAACTGTCCCGGGTTATCCCCTAGTTCAGTGGTCTGCAAACTCATTAGTCAACAGAGCCCAATATCAACAGTACAACAGTTGAAATTTCTTTTTGAGAGCCACATTTTTTAAACTTAAACTTCTTCTAATGCCACTTCTTCAAAATAGACTCGCCCAGGCCATGGTATTTTGTGGAAGAGCCACACTCAAGGGTCCAAAGAGCCACATGTGGCTCACAAGCCACAGTTTGCCAACCACAGCCCCAGTACGTATATCTATCTCCAGAGAATAACCTCCAGACTTCCTACTCTTACTTCTACAAGGTAGTCCTAGCAGCTGGACCAGGCATCTAATATCTTCTCAAACAGCTTGAATACAATCCTTCTTATCTTAGCTACACATTTTCCTACAGCACTTTTCTCTCTTCCAGTGCTATAGGTTACTAAGGCTCCAGGTCCTAAACCATGTATGGCTTTTGTGATATAATGGGCTATGTTTCAGCTCTCCATACTGTTGGCCTGGGGTGCTTTATGCAATGGTGCTAAATCATTTACTGCTAATGTCTTCTTACCACCTAGAAAAAAATTATGGCCAAAAATCTCTTTTTGTGTTTTCCTTATTCTTATGCATTCGTGTCTTTTAAAAAAGTAATCTTTACTATAGTTCCAGGGCAGTATCAGGAGAGAGTGAGCATTCAGTGTGGCTGTAGGCTGCCGTGCTAATGCAGAACTCTTCATTGTACACATCTCATTTAGAGATTCCATTAGGGGAGAGTATTGGTAGAGTTGGCCTTCTCTCTTCCCTACTTGCTGCTGCTATGTCCTAATTTGGGTTTCCACTCGCTCCTGGAGCCTTGGTGCCAAGCTGCTGGAACTATTTCTAAAGCAGAGCCAGGTCTCCAATTCACCGCACTGACAGCTGTGGAATGGATGTGGCACTACTGCTGCAGTAAGATTAGTTGGCTTTTCATGAGTTTGCTATTGCTTTATGCTCCTGACTACATTTTTTCCCCTTGATTCACCTTTGAGCCTAACGAATGTGTGCATAATTTTTTTAAAAAATGTTTGGTATGCCAATATCTTAGATTAACCTTTGTGAGGGTTTAATGGTTGGAAGCTGTGAGTTGAGGCCCATGAACCAGCTGTCTCCTACTTCGTGATTTATAGGACACCTTTACACAAGGAAACATATTCACGAACTCTTTTTTAAACTAAGGGAATGCTGTATTTGCGAAGCGACTTTAGTTTACTGATCTTTAAGGTTTTTATAAATCTAAACCCCATTCTTCTTTAAAAGATACTAAGGATTTTGGTCCCTTATAGGGATAAGAAATGCCAGGAGACAAAAAGACCCTCACACACTATGAGATTAGTTTTTTCTGGTCCCCCAGAAAGTAATTTCAAGGCTCTTGATTCTTATTCTATTTCTTGACACACAAATATGACAATTATTTATGTGCAAGATATTGGTAAAATTGTTTGTTTTGTACTATGTTTAAACTAATTTTGAAACTTGTAATTTTAAGGACAATTCTAGGTTCTGCCTATAAAGTGATCTTTTAATGCCTCTAGTTTTTTACTGTAGAATTTTGCCTTTTAGGTTAGTACAGTTAGGTTGGATATGTATGATTTATTTTTTGTTCCTGATCTAGATTGCTGTCTTCTAATGAAACCTATGGACATTGCAATTTGAATTTCATATAATTTTCTTATGCCGTGAAACATTCCTCTTTTTTAAACATTTACAAATGTAAAAACTATTGATAGCTCACAGATATACAAAAACTGGTGTTGAGTCAGATTTGGCCTTCAGGGCATTGTTTGATGACCCTGGCTTAAAACTTTTGTCTTGGGATGAGTGCCATTCCTCTTATGTCAAATATCAGCTATGATACATTAATCTGAATGTCTGTTGGAATAAAAACACTGTTTGAATTGGGGTAGCCATGTTCAAGTTCTTACTTTGATGGAAGAATTTTTCAAAGCCAGTTTAAAATACTCCTATATATCTCTTTTGACAACCTTTTTCTCTCATTCCCAACATTTTATTATTATTATTATTTTACTTTTGTTCTGTATTTGTCAACTTTTTAAATTTTTATTTATTGATTTTAGAGAAAGATGATAGATAGATAGATCGAATCATAGATTAATATAAGACCCTATTTCCCTGAAAATAAGACAGTGTCTAATATTAATTTTTTCTCCCAAAGTTGCGCTAGGTCTTATTTTGGGGGGATGTCTTATTTTCAGGGAAACACGGTAGTATGCATTCACTAGAGGCCTGGTGCATGAAATCTGTGCATGGGGAGGGTCTCTAGGCCTGGCCAGTGATCACAGCCAATCTGTGGGTGACCAGTGGGGCAATCAGGGGGTCCCTGCTGGCCCCCACTTTGGCTGGTCTTGCATTGCCTGCTTGTCAGCCCTGCCCCCTGCCACTGCTGCAGTTCGCCTCCCTCTGTGGGAGGTGACTGATGGGGCAATTAGGGGGCCCTGGCTGGCATCCACTTTAGCTAGCCTGGTGCCTGTGGGCTGGGGGCAGCTCCTGTGTTGAATGTCTTCCCCTTGGTGATCAGTTAGCATCATAGTGACCGGTCTTCCCACTGGTTGTTTTGCTATTTGGTCGATTTGCATATTAGGCATTTATTATATAAGATTGTTGCTTCTTGTATATGCTCAAACCAGAGATTGAACTTGATATGAACGTTGGCATATCAGGACATAGCTCACACAGGGCCGTCTGTGTACTTTTACTTATTTATTTATTTATTTTTATAATTCTCATCTGAAGATATTTTTCCATTGATTTTTAGAGAGAGTAGAGAGTGGGAGTGAGGGAAAAGAGAAAGAGAAAAAGAGAGAGAGAGAGAGAGAGAGAGAGAAACATTGATGTGACACAGATCGGTTGCCTTCTACACACACCTGATCCGGTCTGGGATTGGGCCAACAACCCAGGTATATGCTTTTGACCAGGAATGGAACCTGGACTCTTTGGTCTGTGAGCTGATGCTCTAACCACTGAGGAAAACAGGCCAGGGCCCAAGTACTTTAAAGTAATTTCAATTTTTTGAGTAAAGATTATTTATTATATACTGTGCTAGATGCTTAAGACATGTGAATTAAAGCCAGTAATCACTTCCAGGTATATATTGTAGAACACAATTATGGAAGAATTTTACTTTCTTTCTGTAAAAATTCAACAATTTATTCATGGTATAGGAAAGGCTGGGATCTATAGGTGTGTACATCAGCAGAAATTGTGTAGATATTTATTCTCTGACCACATGTTGTAAATTGAAAATGCACACACACATTCTTCCCCATACATTTATTTCTATTTTGGGGATGCTAGCAGCATTAACATGGTAATAGGCTCCATGTAAAATTTTAAAATATTTTCACTACTGTAAAGAAACTTCTCTCCAGACACCCTCTGGTAATTTATTCTTAAATTTAAACTTCCTTTAAAAAATCTTCATTGTGGCCAAAACCGGTTTGGCTCAGTGGATATAGCATAGGCTTGGGGACTGAAGGGACCCGGGTTCGATTCCGGTCAAGGGTGTGTACCTTGGCTGCGGGCATATCCCCAGTAGGGGGTGTGCAAGAGGCAGCTGATTGATGACTCTCTCTCATGGATGTTTCTAGCTCTCTCTCTCCCTTCCTCTCTGTACAAAATCAATAAAATATATATTAAAAAAAAACTTCATTGTAAAGATGTGTTTCTTTTGCAAAGATAAGTCTCTATTTAGTAAAGATTCATGATTAAATGAGCTTAGAACATTAGGAAGTCTAGATGCTGAGGTCTATGCACTGAAAAGAAAAACAGGAACATTAAAAATGAAGGAGGCCAGTCAAAGGCTGGAGAATCAAACAACACAATTATAGATTTCATGATAGTTATAGTAATATAGTCTCAAATGAATAATCTTTTATTTGCAGAGGGGATTGGCATTTGTGCAATATTCTTTAGTTAAATTTCAATTTATAGGATTTTTGCATCACTGCAGATTAATCTATTGAATTTGTCACAGTGGCCTTGTTTTTACCTTGATGTGTTTAATACCTGCTGGATCAGAATGCCAATCAATTTAGTTTAATTTCATTAAGTTTGCTAAAGCTTTTTAAATTAAAGTCATTGCTGACATTACCAGTAACAAAATGTAGGTAACATACCCCCATATATTATTGTTCTAGAAAATAGATTGGTAATATATGTTCTCTCTAACATTTTATTACTTGGATTTTTAAATTCCCTTAATTATTTACAAGACTATAAATCATTTAACATTTTTAAATTTTAATTATCTGCATGATCATTGCTTAGTATTCTGTGCCAAACTTTAAACTCAGCATAGATTTAAGTTCTCACTAAATAGATTTCAATTAAACTCTTTCCATCTTTTCTAGGATAGAAATAGATTGTGTTTTAAAAATTGTGTTGTGCTTCCCATTAAAAAATATAAACTGGGGAGTGGTTCATGGCAAGTAGCTTTTTAATTCTCTTGTGCATTTTAGTTTTCAGAAAAGTCATAGTGTACTTGGCATTCATATGAAGTATAATCATTGATAAAATTTTTTGAGTAATATATTTTGCAATGAGCTCTGTAATATGCAATTATGGAACTCAGCTTGCATTATTAACTGATTTTATTAGCTATCATTAATGCTGTATTTATAAATATTGCTCAGAGAACTGTAGTTATATTTACTAAAGATAGAATCAAGAAAAAAACTGGTAAACTACTAGTTCATTAGAACTATTCAAGAGAAGAGCACTCTACATCATTTCTATTAAAACTACTAGTAAATTCAGAAAGGGAGAAAAATCTCAAACCATCAAAAATTGGTTACTTGATTACTTTTTATGCCTTCACAGCAGTGGTATGTAAGCTTTTCATGGGGAAATTGAGCAAGCAGAAATTTGTTCTAGCAGAGAGATTTTTCAACTGGTGTACCTCAAGAATTTTTAGAACATGCGATACCTGACTACTTAGGGAAAGTGACCTCTTTTCCCTTAGATTATAAAAAAAAAAAAATGACAACAGCCAACACAATTATAGTCATTTAGTATTAATCAGAATTATACCTATTTTTTGTCATATTGGCAAAAAAAAACTGTAATGTATATATATATTGGTATGGCACAGAATTTTAGTATTTAGCATATATGTGCCATGAGCTGATAAGGTTGAAAATCACTGTCCTAACATATGCTATTCTAGAACTGAAGAGATTTTGGTTATGTAGGGTTCAAGTTATCATTGACACATTTTGCAGGGTACTTACAAATTCCTGCCTAAACGCAGAAATCATTTTTCATCAGAGAATCTAACATCAGATTTTAATCATATCTTAGATCCACAGGGTTTTAGGTTTCCAACAGGCCACCTGTCTCAGACGTTTAAAAATTCAAAGGACAGATGGGAAGGTGAAAGAACTCGTCCTTGGGTAAGAAATTCTTACATTGTTGGAACATTCACAGGCAAGTCTAGCCTGTGTGTCACACACAGCTGCATTTGTCTAGCATTACGGAATCATATCCGCATTTCCCTTTAGTAGTATAAATGTCGAATTCATCATCTATCTCTTGGTGGGCAAGAGGGAAAAAAAAATCAACTTGTAAAATCTGTTGTTTAGGTGATTCATGAATCAGGAAGCAGGACTATATTTTATATTAACCTTCCTAAATCTACTGTTTGTGGAATGCATACACTGTGTAAGATTGCAAGCCATCATAGTTAAGAAACTGGGATCTGCTGAAACCAGTTTGGCTCAGCGGTAGAGCATCGGTCTGTGGACTGAAAGGTCCCAGGTTCGATTCCAGTCAGGGGCATGTACATTGGTTGCGGTAGGGGGTGTGCAGGAGGCAGCTGGTCGATGTTTCTCTCATCGACATTTCTAGCTATCTCTCTCCCTTCCTCTCTGTAAAAAATCAATAAAGTATATTTAAAAAAAAAAGAAATTGGGATCTAGAGCTAGTTTCCCTAGGTTTAAATTTCTTCTCAGTCACTAACAAATTATCTTGGCAAGTTACCTGGTATCCCTGTGCTTCAGGTGTCTCATCTGTAAGATGGACATATTAATAGTCCCTGGTAGAGTATTTGGGAGGATGACATGAAGATAATAAATAAAATGTGCCTAGAATAGTGCTTGGAATTGAGAGTCAGTGTTCAGTAAATGTTAGTTATTAAATATAATACTAGTTACTTGTACAAAATAAGAGGAACTTAAAAGTTTTTATTTATATTTGGAAATTTTTAAAACAAATTCTTTAAAAAACTTTGCATCCACAGTTGTCTTTGGAAGATAATCTATTGAATGACAAGGTTGAAGCCTAGTACTCAAAATCAGCAAGCAGCTGAAAAGTCAGTGTTGTGTACTGAGAACTGTGATTGGCTCAGCATTACTTATGAGCATGTTAGAAAATTCAAATTTCAGCCCCAACTCTCCAGAACCATTTGATCAGAAATTTTGGGTGTAGCTGAGAAATGGTGTTGATGTTGATGAATGATTGGGAGTATTGAGGGGACCTGAGATAGGGTATACATGGAATACCAGAAGATGTGACACCTGGGTTAAACCTGAGTCAAGAGGTAAATACAATAAAGAAACAATTGGTGAAAGAGGAATGCTGGAAGATTAAACATCTAGTATAAAGGCCATACAATGGGGATGCCTTAGAGGGGAAATATATCCATAGTCTATTAATGAGTACTATTGGCAAAGTAAAAGAATATAAATTAGAAGTAGGGTAAATTTGATGACTATAGACAATAAGGAAAGGGGTTCATCATCAACTGTTAGAGAGGCACTCTAAATAGTTTAGTATAATTTCCCATTTGATTTTCCTTGTAGACCCACTACCTAATGTAAGACTCTGTCATACATTCTCATCTATTTATCAATTGAGACACTGCACTCACTTTGTGAACTCTGGAGGCTGTGCTGGGTTGGCAGTAACTTGTGATACATCTGATATTTTGGGGGCTGTGGTTAACAATGGGCTTGGTGAAACATCTTCTTGTGCAGTTATGGGTATCTATCTAGTTAATTTAAGCTTTTTCTTGTTCAGAGCTTTAGTCTACGTTTTATTGTCCAATACATGTGTAAGTTAATGTATATAATGTCTAATGATCATGTTAAATAATTATCACCTCCTTCTTGACTTGTTTGCTATTAACTGTAACTTCCACAAAAAAAAAAAAAAAAAGATCATCCTAAGGATAGGATGAAGATAACACTGACTTTCAATTTTAAGTGCATGGGAAAAGTTTTACTAAATTAAAAACAATTTTAGATTTTTAATTGAAATTTTATTTCAATATATGTGTATGATAAAAGAATTGTAATTAGCTAAATTTTAAACTAAGAGTATTATGTATGCAGTTTCCCCCACCAGTATTTTCATGATAAAAGTTAGTGTACAAACTGAGATACCATATTTTAAAATCCAAGACCTGTATTCAAACCACTTCTCAGTGATACCATGACTGAGCCAGTTACAAGTTTCTGTACCTTAATTTCATTGTCTATAAAACCCTATATTATAAAAGCCTAATATGCTTATTCTAAGTGGCTGGTTGCGTTCAACCAACATGTAATGTGCTAATTATATGCTAAGGTTGCTCAACCACTTAGGGGTAGAGAGTTGACTGGTTAACCAGTTGCTATGACATGCAATGACCGCCAGGAGGTAGGTGGAGGTTAGCTTGCTGCTGGGGTCCAGCTGATCAGGACTGAGTGAGAAGGGCTGGGCATGCCCTAGAGCTCTTCCATACTCCCGCCCCTGTTAGCCAACCTCCTGAATCCCTACCTAGCTCCTATTTATTTTTTAAATGGTTTTAATATTTCAAAACTGGGTTAATAAACCCAGAAATAATTTTATATTCCAACTAGAGGTGCATGAATTCATGCACCAGTGGGATCCCTCGGCCTGGGCTGCACCCTCTAGCTATCTGGAACCACTCAGGGGATTTGGAGAGCTGGTTTCAACCTGATCCTGCATACAGGCCAAGGGATCCCACCGGAGCATGAATTCATGCACCTCTAGTTGGAATATAAAATTATTTCTGGACTTATTAACCCAGTTTTGAGACATTACAACCATTTAAAAAATAAATAAGGGATAAAAAATGGTAACTGTTTATTATTTGTTCAGATTTAGTGAAAACTCTGAATTAATATCTTAAATGTGAACCAAAGAAAAGTCTGTGTCTTTGTCTATCTCTCAAGTGTAGACGCTTTTATTTTTAAACTGGAGGCCCAGTGCACGAAATTTGTGCATGGAGGGGGGTCCCTCAGCCTGGCCAGCACCCTCTCCAATCTGAGACCCATTGGGAGATGTCTGACTTCCAGTTTAGGCCCAATCCCTGCAAGACAGAGCCTAAAACGGCAATTGGACATCCCTCTGGCAATCTGGGACTGTTGGCTCCTAATCGCTCACCTGCCTGCCAGTCTGATCCCCCTAACTGCTCTCCCCTGCCAGCCTAATTGCCTTTATCCACCTCTACCTCAGCCCCACCATCCTTGGCTTTGTCTGGAAGGACACCCAGAATGTCATCCAGAAGATATCTGGTCTAATTAGCATATTACCCTTTTATTAGTATAGATGTTATGATTATTTTTCTAAATTTTTGTTTCTTAAAAAGTCACATAACTTTAGGAACTTCTTAAAGTCTGCCTTCTACAATAACTTCTCCCCATGTTTTTTGGTTTTGTCTTTGAAATTCTACCATGTGGTCATTGGTGCCCTTGGAGTGATTTCCCCCCACTTTCTTGAATTTATTATATTTAGTACACTCACTCTCCTGAGAAATCTTTAATGTAGTGCATATTGAAGGAGTATGTTCCTGAGCATATTTTGGAAAATATCTGTATTCAATATTTACTAATATTCTTTCAACTTTGCTTTATCAAACCTTCACTTTTTTCCTTCAAGTTCCAGACATAATTTGTTTACAGTTGTAAATACCTCACTGTGCACCTCTCACTGATGAGGGCATTTTTATTTGCATAGCCCCAGATAATAATGATGCTTGGAATTAACAATACTGTTTAATCTTCTGATCATTAAAATTTGTAATAAAGAGGCTAAGTATGATTCATTAAAAATTACGATGGATTTGACGTGCATAAACACACGTTTCTGGATCTGCTTTTTATTTCCTTTTAGATACTTCTTAGGCTTCTGACTGACTTCTTAGGCCTCTGGTTAGAATTTAACTCTTTCTAAAGCTAGCAATTAAACATTAATTTCTTATTTAAAAGATAATCATAATGGCCCAAGGGGAATGGCTTTGGTACTGCTGACTTAGAAAGCTGCTTGATGGAACCTGGCTTTATTGGTCCCTGTGCTGGAAGATGGTATTAAATCCGTACATGTGTCAGAAACATTAGTTTTCAAAAGTTGGCTCTGATATTATTTCTTCCCAGGTATCATCAAAAGTTGATTCTGTCTTTACAAAATACTAGTGGAATTGAGTGTTGGATAGACTTTGGACACCCTTTCATCACTCAGCAGGCTGTTTCTTTTTTCTTTCTTTTTTAAAAAAATATATTTTTATTGATTTTTTTTACAGAGAGGAAGAGAGAGTGATAGAGAGTTAGAAACATCGATGAGAGAGAGTCATCAATCAGCTGCCTCTTGCACACCCCCTACTGGGGATATGCCCGCAACCAAGGTACATGCCCTTGACCAGAATCGAACCCGGGACCCTTCAGTCCCCAACACGACGCTCTATCCATTGAGCCGAACCGGTTTTGGCGTCAGCAAGCTGTTTCTTAAACTCTGCACCCAACATTGGAAATCTAGAAAAATACACATCCTTGAAGTAATTTCAGTTGACAGAGAAAGAGAAAGTGCCATTGACACCTCTTAACCATAAAAAACCGACTCACCAATTACTTTCACTTAAAAAAAACACACCAAAAAACCCCCAAAAAACAACAATAACCCATGCATTATTAGTTTGGCTTGAAATTCTCTGCACTCCTCATTCATTATTTAATCTTATTTTACTTTGTTCAGACAAGCTAGCTGCCCTATTGTGAAGCTTCATACAGCCAATTACCTCAAGATGTTTAGTTTATTTATTATTTAAGGCATAAATCGTATACAGGTTGTCCATCGCCGACCCTCTGAGTAGATGTAGTAAATGCCTTTCATCCCATGGCCTCAGTCAGGGCCCATAAACCTACCTGCTGAGCTTGGCAGGCCAGGCAAGGCCCTGGAACATGTAAGTTACCAGAAGTAATTGCACTTTATTTGCTGTTTAAAGGAGCATTGGAAAGGGGTGCTCATAGTAGCAAAATCTGCATTGAAATTCAAATGACTAGAATCTTGAATTTTAAATGCAGGATTGCTTTCTAGAGACATCAACTATTGTTATAGTCTGGATTATAGTTCTGTTGTCTTGGGACATTTTAACCCTCATTATAGGCTGTGTATTACATTCCAAAATTTGTTTAAAGCGACATTCTGCTTATGGACATTGATAAGGAAGTATGGTCTTTCAGATTTGTGGTCTGTGCCCTTGAACCCATTTTCATTTCCTGGCTTGCTTTCAGTTCCTTGTTGTGATAACCAACAAGGGCCAGTAGGAATGACTTGGAAAAAGGCTAGCTTAAGTAATGTGCTGATTCTACTGATGGGTTTATATGCCATTAAGAGTCTCCATCCTAGACCAAAGGTGCCAGGTATTTAATTGGGGACTGGTACTAATTTCAGAACTAATACTGAACTGTTCCACATCAATGCTTTCAGCAGGTGGCTTGAACTGACAGTATAAAGAAAAAGTGAGAGAAAATTACCATTGTACTTTAGAATTTCTCTGATTGAATTGACTGATTATACTGTCACAGGAGCACAGGGAAGCTGGCAGGGTTATGGGGAGTGAAGAAATGACAGACTTCTTTTAGAGAGAGCTTGTCTGTTGGTTTTTGAACAGCCAGATATTTCAAAATGATAACAAGGTTTGATGTGAGGTTTAAATTCAGTACATGTAAAAATCCATGTGTTCTCTGATTTGTGGGTTTTTTAAAGTTTGTATATTGTATAAGGAGAGACAGTGATTTTTCTTATCATTTTCTCTGATAATACAAAATATTAAAACACTCTGTTCAAATTCTATCAGTAAATGTCAAATGACTTTTTATATTTGCAAAATAGTTTTATAAAGATTTCAATTTTGTTAAGAAGTTTTACTTACTGAAAAATGGAGTAGAAAATTTATTGAGTGACTCAGATGAAAACTGGTTTATGTAATCAATCTTGCATTGTGTTCTTAAATAGATCTGTTTAAGAAGAAATTCTGTCAGTCATGCATATTATCCTTGGTTGTCTTTTGTCTCCTAAATTCATATTTGTTTATTATAAAAGTAGAGGCCCGGTGCATGAAAATTCATGCACTGGATGGGAGGGGTGTCCCTCAGCCTGGCCTGCCCCCTCTCACAGTCCGGGAGCCCTCAGGGGTGGGAGGCAACCAGTGATCAGGGGAAGGTGATGCCCATCACACCTCTTCTGCTGCCACTGCTGGCAGCACAAGCTTCGGCCATTAACTGCACCTCGGGGGCCCTGGGTGACTGGGCAGCCATCATCTGAGGCTTACTTGTGCCTAGGGCTGGCCCTAGGCAGGTGGGGGGCTGAGGGAACTGGAGGACTCCAGAGGCTTGCCACGCCAGAGGGGCTGAGGGAACTGTGCACCGCCATCTTGTGGCTGTGGGTGCCGCCATCATTGAGGCCGTGGTAGTCAATTAGCACATTCCCTCCTTATTGGCTGTGGGCACCTCCTTCTTTGAGGGTGGGGCAGTCAATAGCATATTCCTCCTTATTGACTGTGGGCACCACAATCTTTGTGATGGTGTGAAGGTCAATTAGCATATTCCCTCTTTATTAGATATGATGGTATATTGTTTAAATATTTTAAAATATTTTTTAACTGGATAATTTAAAAAAAAATAGAGATACAGTATCCTGGGTGCTACTAGGTATTTTTTTTTATTGAATACTTAGCACATATCAGGTACTTTACTAAGTGCTTCATGGTGGCTCACTTAATTTTCACAGTAACTACATAGGGTGATTTTCCTTTGCACCCCCATTTTACTGATGAGTGAATCACTGAACAGAGAGGCTGAGTACCTTGCTGAATGCCCAGCGTTAGTGAGAGGCAGGAATGGGGTACAACCTCTCAGAGTCTCACGCCCATTCTCCTGTACAGCACAGACCAGGGAAACTGGCTCCGGTGGATTTTTTTTTTTTTTCCTGTCAGTGTGCTAACTGCCTTCTGTACTGACAAGAGGGAATTAATACAATAATTTCCACTTTCATGGTTATCCCATTATGAATTTAATAGAACTTTTGATATAGAGTCATGAGAATTCTTAAGGGAATGGTTTAAAATGTGGAAAAAATGTATTGAAGTGTTCTATAAAAGGTATAAGAGAGACAATTTAGCAGAGTGTAAGTTAGGTTTGGGGCAGAAAAAAAAAATCAATCAGGATAAATGGGTCAGCATTCATCATTTGTTCAACAAATACTTATTATACTAGGTGCCAAGCACTGGGCTCGGCCTGTCGGAAAGCACGGGGTGATTTATTTTTGTTGGGTTGACTCCCCGGTGGGATTATTCACAAACAACTGTTGGATGTAAATGGGGAGCTTTAATTGCAGAAGAGAAGGGTTAAAGTCTTTCTGGATGGACTATGGAGCAGGAGTTTTGTTTCATTGCATAATAGAGTAGGCTATCCTCATATTCTCATTATTCTGATGCAGCCCAACAAACCAGCAGGAAACTGCATTCCATGGGATTTCTATGGGGACGACAGAGAATTCGTTCCAATGCTTACAGAGCAGCCACTTGTAGCTTAAAGTAGCTTCGGGGCTAATGTGAGGCGCTGTGCAGTTCCACTTGCTACTGAACTGTAAAACTGAGAGCATGTGCAGTGTAAATAAAACAATGCCGGAGAATCATCCCTGATCTGGAGGCCTTCTCAGAGTATTGGCTGACAATCTGTTATTGTTGAATGAGGGAAACAGGCAGAGAATTTGAAACATTATGCCATGCTGAAAATGTGAATACTTGATTTGTCACTTGCTTTAAAACTTGCTCTCTCTGATCCTCCCCTCCACCCATAGGAAAGAAAAGAAAATGCTCTTACTTCCCCCCAACTTCTCATTCCCCCAGGATAAAAAGTAACTGGCAAGCAGAGTCACATTTTCAGTAACAAACTTACTCAGCCTAGGCTTATAGAGGGTAAAGGAACTCATATATATAATTTCTGTATTCTATCTATGCTCTGCAAGTACCTGATTTTCAGCTCTACAAAGTATGGTTTGCAGTGCATTATTTTGATAGTAGAAGAATCGTACCATCTTCTTTGGCCACATGACGTGTTTGGTCGTTGACTGCCGTGGCCTCTCCCATACCTCTTGTGTTTCTCCCACTGCTGCCTGCGCTGCCGTGAGGCCTAACTGCACAGCCCACTTCCCGGGCCTGGTACCTGTGAATCTGGGCCCAAGTGCTCATCCTTCACTGTAGCACAGACCAGGAAATGGACACACACACAAGGCCCCGCTGTCTTTCTGTTTAACGGGTAATCAGAGACCCATAGTTTTATTCTGCCCTGGCTTCTACAAATCACGTCGCTGGTCCTGCTTGTTCCACGGGCCCCTTCCTCTCCTCTGCCCCCCAGCACCAGAGGTTGCATTCTTCAAGGACCAGCTCAAGTGCTGCCTATCCGTGAAACCTTTGCCTTCGTAGACATGAGTATCTCTTCCCTCGTGTGCATCTCAGTCACAGCCTGTGTTGCACCCTGCCTTGAACTCACAGTGTGCACTTCTGCCTCTCGCAGGATGTGTGGGCTCTTGGAGTGGAGGGCAGGCGCCTCCAGGAATCTTTGTATTCTTCTGCCTCCATATCCCAGCCCAGTGGCTTTCAGGGCTCCATGAATGCTTGTTAAATTGAAGTGAATTAAATAATGTGCCCTTTTATCTGAAAGAGTAAAGAAATTTACATTTAATATAAGGCTTTTTGATAGACATATTGCCTTCATTTCAGTTCTCTTCTAATGCAGAATTACGGTGCTGGCTTCCATGGAATGGCTAATGTGATGAGATGGTACACATTTGATTCTGCCCCACTTATAAATTTAGGGTGGAGAAAATATAAACGAAATCATCTCACTAATTTTGAGACATTTAAAGAGTATGAAAATTGAGCGTAGGAGGAAAAGGTTAACTAAGGTTAAAGCAAATGCTTTTCATTTAGCTTCGTATATCGCTAAGTGGAGATTTAGAGGAACTGCTCTTTTCTCACCAAATTTCTCTGTACTGCTCCTGGATTTCCTTTTAGCATAATTTAAGTAAGACGTTGTAATGGGTTTAAGTCATTTTAATTTTGCATATTTCTCAAGGGCTATTTTCATACAGGAGATATTTCATAATATGGTTCCTAGAACCTCTTAGAAGAACAGAATGGGCAATGCTTGTTGACTAAGCAGGAGGCAGAACCCTAGCAATTCATTCACCCTTAGAGGCGTTGGGGGTTTTGTTTAATAGTTACAAAAGAGAACGCAGTTGACTGCGACAGACATTTTGAGCAGAGGAGCCATCACCGCCTGCAGAGGTTCTGTAAACTCTCTCAGAGTGAAGGCAAATGTGTTCTGGGAACATTCACATCTTCCATGGAGAGAAGGCCCCCAGGCTTTTCCTCGGGGCTCACGAAGAGTGAAGAGCCAATAACTTAGCAGAAATAAGAAATGGAATGAAGATACACACACATTATGAAGCTAATTTAAAAGTCAGTCTATTGAAGACCAATTCCTGTTGAACATTGATTTACACTATTAAAATTTGAAATCTCTGGGCTGTAAAATGTTGGATCCATTGAATACTACACAATTGTTTTTCCCCCTGAAAATAAAAGAGGCTACTAATATTCTAAGTATGGGTTTCTGTATTTATGTACAGATTGGAGAGTAAGTCCTGAAATTACTGTTTTTATGCCCATTTTTGAGTAATGTGACATTCAGTAGCAGAGGAACTAGGCAAAACACAATTCCTTCATCATGCCACATGGTAATAAAACAGAATAGCTAACTGCTGCATTTAGAGGAAAAATGCAACGGCTACCCGAAGTTATTCTTGAATATGAGAAGAATAAGGCAATGTTTGTGGTGTATATGTACAGGGAATAATATGCCTTACAATAATGAAAATCCTTGCCTATAAATGAGTGAAACAGCTCAGAGAAGAGGCCACATTCTGGGCGGCATGGTTGGTCTAAGCTGCTCACACAGCCTGACTTTCTTGTGTGTCATTTGGAGGTAGGCTGGAGTTTGGTGACAATCTTGCATAGATTTCTGTAGCTTATTTTTTCATTTGGCATCTGATTCCTTATGTGTTTCCTTGCTTATTGGCTCACTGGGCCCTTTGAACACATTTAGAATCAGCACAGCCCTGGAGGAGCCCAAGATTGCTTATAGAAACACAAGTTGGATCATTTGGGACCCATATGGTATCACAGGTGAACAAGACTGGCCACAAGGAAAATAAGATACCAGGCATCTGACCCCGGATACTCTCAAATGGAACAACTAAACAAAGACTCTGAGAAGCACGTTCTTTCAAAGACATGGACCTCACTTTTAGGAAAGATTTTGAGCTTATTCTTTGAGTCATTTTCAAGTCATAACCCCAAGTTCCCTTAAGATCTTGCAGCCTCACAGGATCTATCTCAAGCTTCCTGTTCCTCATTCTCTGTCCTGTTTGTGTAGTTGACTAAGAGTTCCCTGGTGGGACTCAGCCAGCACAGAGGATGCTTCCATGGCATTTGCCTTCACTGGCTGGTCCATTCCTGTAGGTCTCTGCTGTTTCCATTTCCCCACTCCATGATAAAATCTACTTCCCTTTTTCTTCCTGCCATCCATCTTTTCCTTCCTCCTGCACCCTCCCAATCATGGTAATTTTTAACTCTTTTAAAATATATATATTTTATTGATTTTTTTACAGAGAGGTGGGAAGAGGGATAGAGAGTTAGAAACATTGATCAGCTACCTCCTGCACACCTCCCATTGGGGATGTGCCCACATCCAAGGTACATGTCTTTGACCAGAATTGAACCTGGAACCCTTCAGTCCACATGCCCATGCTCTATCCTAGGGGTGTCGAACTCAATCAGAGAAGGGGCCAAAATCTAAAATCCAGCCTAAATCGAGGGCCGAATGGTTTACTGAACAGTCATAAACTGTCATTGTGATGGAAACGCAGCGGAGTGCAGTGATGACAGCGCGGTGCGGGCCACATTGCAAGGCCTGGCGGGACGGATTTGGCCTGTTTGACACATGTGCTCTATCCACTGAGCCAAACCAGTTAGGGTGGTAATATTTTAACTCTTAGTCTTCAGATCTAAGGAAGCAAATATTGAGTCTTCCTCAAAGAGGGTTAAGATAAATGATTATATATATATATATATATATATATATATATATATATCCTGTTTCCCCCAAAATAAGACAGTGTCTTATATTAATTTTTTCTCCCAAAGTTGAGCTAGGTTTTATTTTCAGGGGATGTCTTATCTTTCCATGTGCTAGGTCTTATTTTCGGAGGATGTCTTATTTTCGAGGAAACACGGTATAAATATATATATATATATATATATATATATATATATATATATATAAAATCATGTTTTCAGAAAAGCAAAGTAATACTTAAAATGCATAGTTGAAAACTTTAAAACTTTATGAGAACATTTGGGGAGTTTTGTAGCCCTCTGGTGGAGTGTCAAGAGAATCCATAATGAAAATATTTTATTATATTGATTTTAATTATTTTCAATATGACTCTATAATTCTCTTAGAAAAATCAACACTTTTTATTTGATTTTGGCAGCCATTTTGTTTATAGATTTATAGTTGAGTATATCAACATTTATTTTTAATACTTATATTTTTTCACCATTATAGACAAATGTTTTATTCTAAATTCAGAGATTGGATAAATTTTTAAAAAATGTTTGTTTTCTTAGTATTTTATTATGTGATTAATCACAGAAATGTAAAATTAGGGGACAAGTAAGACATTTGTGGGCTATGAATACAAAAAGGCTGCCAGGCTGTTAGGGAGCTATTTTGCATCTATGTTATGTAAATGAGCAAGTGAGAAGCTTTCATATGAAAGCAGTTTGGCATTGAGGAGAGAGCACTGAATTGAGGATAGACCTGAGCTTTAGTCTCAGTTATGTTGCCTGTAGACACGTGATTCTGGAGGGGTCTCAGCCCTTACCAGAAAGGTGAAGGTTAGCATCAGGTGTGCTGCTAATGCGTCTTACAATTCTGTGGTTTGGGAATTTTTGACATCATCACGCATACCATATTGGAAAGTCATGCTATGTCAAATCTTTGGGTGGGAGGTGCATATTTATGTAATTCTAAAAACAGGATTAGATAAATTTATAAAAAGCAAAGCCTACTAGCATCCTGAGAGTAAGTTGATGGTGGAAGTGATTTCAGTTTTGTATTCGAAGCCTAACATAACATCTACATAGCAGACATTGAAAAACTGTTGATTGAATAATAAGCAACTTCTATGGTCTCAGTCAAAGGTTAAAAATTACATCCAGGATAGATTTGTTAAATGGAATTCATTTTGTTTCCAGAATTGTCTGCAAATAATTTTATTTATAACCTACAAATACTTTTGTTAGCATAGATTATTTGCTTGGAAAGCTTTGGCTTAAGGTTAAGGCCATATGTGATTACTTCATTTTAAGAAAAATATCCTATTATTAATCATGTAATTTTAGTAAGTGAAATAGTGTATTTTCCTAGTAAATAAATAGCGTATTTTTCTAATAAATAAAATCAAGGAAAAATTAATAGGTTATACCTTTGATGTTTTTAATAATTTCACATATGTATGAGACCACTTAAAATATTTCAGACATCTTTGGACTTGGAAATTAATAAGTTGCATTTTACTTTTTTTCTCTTGAAATTATTCCACAACTAGGTTGTAGCAAGTAAAGTTTCATCATCTCATCATCATCATCATCTAATAAGTTTCATGTGCCAAGTTATGAACTCCCAGACATTATACTAAAAAGTGCAGTAATGCCACTATAATATTAATGATGAATTGCATACCTTTTAAGGATTTAAAAATGATCATAGCCTTAAAGCCAAAAAGAGCTGGAAATATTAATGGTATAGAAATTGTTCTATGTGGATCTGAATTATGTATAGCAGAGACAGATAGAAGGAGATAGATGGCATAATAAATCAAAGTTCACATGGTGCATTGTTTATTTTTTTTAAAAAAACTACACAAACTTTCTATTTTTGCAGCATGTCAGCTATTTGAAAAAAAAAGATGAATAGTTTCAGATTGAGATTTATTTCAAAAATGAATATTTAGCATCTAATAGTGTCATACTGAATGTAGGAAAATAATTACAGTGTATGTTTTATCCTGAAGAATTCTAGGAAAGCATCAACTTTTTATTCTTAGAATGTGCTTGTATTCTTTGATCAATTTGCACCTTTTGCATCTTTTTTATTTATAATAGGTGTTTTAACCGTCTTTAAAAAATTTGTAGCAGTAATGTTTAGAAGTGAGTATAATACTGTATGAAGGCAGTAATTAATAGGAAATTTTCTTCTTGGTAAATTTGTTGTATTAAAACACTGCAGGTTGGGGCAAAAGTAGGTTTACAGATGTGCATATAGAAAATAATACAATAATTAATAACTAACAACATAAGAATAAACTTTGTGTTTCACATACAACTGTAAACTTGCTTTTGCTCCACCCTGTATGACTGTAGAGCATTACAAAACATAAGGATATGTTGAGTGATGAATATACAGAAATTACTTGCTGAATCCACTGGTGACCCGAAAGAAGATTTGATGGACTTTTGTACATTTTTAAGATTCTAAACAACTCTCTATGTGAGGGGGATTTAACAGGTTTGTTTATATTTTTGTAAACATGGTTTATTATAGAAATGCTGTGTAGTGCTCTTCTTAGGAGTTTATAACTAGTAGACTTAATTAACACTTCTCTAAATAGCCCATGATATTTCTGCCCTGATTTTGGCCAGTGGCTTTGGGTTTCCTTTGCCATTTAGGTGCAGATGCTAAGGCATCGACATGTCTGTCTATTATGCTTCTTAACCATGAGAACCTCAGGGTGCCTGTAACACTTGGTTGGGATTCTAATGGAGAACTTGAAACACTACAGTGTCTCACATTACAGGCAAAAGAGCCCTGTTATGGTTATCACTGTGATTATTTACCTAGAAGATAAAAGGCATATGCACCAAATAACTTATTTCTGGAATGATTTTGAAATTGGTATCATAAATCATTCATATATACATGTATTCATTCAATGGCATTTATTGCAAGGTGAGCTAGGAAAACATAAATGTTCTTGTCTTTCATCTTTCATTCTCCCATGTGAGGCTAGTTATTCCTCTGTTTCTGTGGATGTTCTGACATGGCACTAACTATTCTATCTAGTCAGCTCATCAAGGTGTTTGTTGTTCTCCCTGTCTAGGAATCTATTGATCTCACGTGGGATCTTTGTACCTAAATCAGAGGCTGGATGGAAGTTCTGGAAGGCAGTGGGAAATGATTAAAGCTTTAAGAAAAGAGTGAAAGCAAGGAAGAATGTTCAAAATGGAGTGGAGTCAAAGAAGGGCTTAGCGAGACAGATGGGCAGACCCTTTGGAAGGATGACCAGCTAGCAGGAGTGGTAGGATTTGAGGTTATGACAGAGTTCCATGGAGAGGAGATGGAAGGGGAGCGTAGAAAGCATCCTCAGCACCACCATTAAGCAGCCTCACAGGAGCTGTTGATCTCTTCACTGGCCATTTCATGTGACTCTGTAGATTGATGTGGAAAAGGAAACAAGACACATTTGGAGAAAAGAATATGGTTTTGGCAGAGATTTTAGTGGTGCAGATATGTTCTAAGATCATTTAAGTTTTCACTTATATTTATGCAAATTTTTTAAATCTGGGATAAAGATAAAACTATAATTGAGCATATATAGTGAAGAAACAATGAGTGACACAATTTAAATGTAGATAGGAAAGGGAAATGCTTGTATATTATCACACTGCCAAAAACTACATTTCTAACAAAATTCTTATTGTGCTTTTATAGAATTTGAGGGGTTTTCATCAGATGAGACACTTATTATTTAAAGTTTTAAAGCTTATAGACTTGCTGTTCTGTCTATTCCTGAAAATAATTTCATTAAGAAATCTTGTCTGTACAAAAACTAGTCTCTCTCTCTTTTCCCCCCTACCCCCCTGTCTGACCAAATGAAAACTAAAATTTGATTGTTCAGAGATGTTTTCCCTTTAGGAAGTACCAGTATGCCTACTTGTATCAGTGGGAAACAAAATAAATGGAAGAGATGTTTAAAGATGTTTAAATGCTTTTTATTCATGGTGTTAAAAATGGTTAGAGGAAGAATTCACATTTTTCTGTAACACAATGTAACAAGCAATTAACTTTCTGGCACAGTGATAAATCTGCTTCTCTAAGAGGTGTTTTGTGTTTTAATAAGTGGCCATACATGCTTGTGTATTCATTTTTATTGAATAGTTGAGTTTAAAAAGTGAATTTAATTCATAAGATATTGCCTTGGGCTTATTGAGATTTTACATACAATATCCAAATGGGATGTCATCACATTCAACAATGTATTATTTTAAAAATATAATTAGCAATAAACCATCTTAGAATGTCCCAGTATTTGTGAAGTGTTATTATCTTTGATCTATTCAGTCTCCAAATAAATGTGGAAACAGAAATTCTTTGGTGATGCTGAATTAGTAATAATGGAGTATAGTTTTAAAAACAACAATAGCATAATCAAAGTCTAGTTACCCATAGATAGCACTTAAACAAAATTATTGCCATCCTGTGTTCATTTATTCATGAATGTGCTCATTTTTTCATTCATTTAATTTTATTACTTACCCAAATTTTAGAGGGAATAAATATAGGTTTTGACATTATCCGTGTAGAAACTGACTAACATGGTTGTGATTTATATACTCTTTGTGAAGACATATGACCTGGATAGAAAATTATTCCAAAAAAAATAAAATTTTAGCTGCAAACATTTTTAAAAATTATAGCAAAATATATATAACAAAATCTTCAATTTCAACCATTTTTTAAATGTGCAATCCAGTGCCAATAATTACTTTGACAGCATTGTACAACCATCAACATTTCCAAAACTTTGTCACGGTCCCAGACAAAGTTTTGGAAATGTTGATGGTTGTACAATAAAGCATTAATTAAGAATAAAGCATTAATTCCCCACCTCCCCCATTTGGTTACCTCCTGGTAACCTCTAATCTATTTTCTGTCTCTATGAATTTGCCTGATCTAGATATTTTATATAATGAAATTATACAAAAAATATATATTTCCTTTTGTGTCTGGCTTATTGCACTTAGTACCATAATTTTAGAGTTCGTATTATCAAAACTTCATTGTGGTTTATGGTTAATATTTCAGTAAATGTATATCCCACTTTTTGTTTATAAGTTGATGTACTCTTGGGGCTATTTCCACGTTTATGCTGTTGTGAATAATGTTGCAGTGAACATTGGCATACAAATGTCTGTTTGAGTTCTTGTTTTCAGCTCTTTGAGTGTATACCTCAGAATGGAATTGTCAGATTGTAAAACAATTCTAACTTTTTTTGGGAACCACCACACTGTTTTCCACAGCAGCTACATCATTTTACATTTCCCCCCAGAATGTATTAGGTTTATAATTCCTCCACATTCCCACCAACACTTACTTTCTCTATTTTTTATGATAGCTCTTTTCTTTTAGTGGTGTGAAATAACAACACCTTATTATGGTTTGAATTTGTGCTTCCTAATAATTTATGATCTTGAGCATCTTTCCATGGGCTTATTGGCATTTGGGTATCTTCCTTATAAAAATATCTTGTCAATATTTTTTTGCCCATTTTTAATTGGATTATCTTTTTGTTGAATTTTAATTCTTTATATATTCTGCATATTAAATCCATATCACATAAATGAGTCTACATTCTGTAGCTTATTATTTTTACTTTCATGATAATGACCTATAATTCACAAATGCCTTCCTTGCATCTATTTTTTTTCTTTTATTGTACATACTTTTGATATCATATATAAGAAGCCATGGCTAAGTCCAAGGTCATAAATATTGTTCCTATGCTTTCATCTGTCACTTTTATAGTTTTAGCTTTTATATTTAGATTGTTGATCCATTTTTAGTTCATTTTTGCATATAGTGTGATGACAGAGATACAACTTCATTCTTTTGCATGTGGAAATTCATTTGTCCCAGTACTATCGGGATATTTGTTGAAGACACCATTCTCTCTCCTTCCCCATTGAATGGACTTGGCACCCTTACAAAAACCAATTGGCCACAGCTATCGGGGTGTATTTCCAAACTCTCAATTTTATTCCATTGGTCTACATGACTATTATTATGCAAGTACGACACTGTTTTGATTACAGTAGCATTATTGTAGGTTGTAAAATCAGGAAGTGTGTTTACTCCAACTTTGTTCTTTTTTTCAAAACTGTTTTGACTATTTGAGACCCGTTGAAATTACATATGAATTTCAGAATTTGTTTTTCCATTTCTCTAAAATAGGCTGTTGAAATTGTGGCAGAGATTGTGTTGAACTGTAGATTGCTTTTGCAGTATTGACATCTTAGCAATATTAAATCTTCTAATCTATGAAAATGCTTTTTTTTTTTTTTTACCCATTTGTCTGCTTATCTATCTACAGACTATTTCTTAGAACAGTTTTAGGTTCCCAGAAATATTGAGCAGAAGGTACAGAGATTTCCCATTTATCCCACTTCCACATCCATTAATTTTTTAAAACAGAATTTAAAGTATTACTTAATTTCTTCCAGGAGTGTTCTATGTTTAAGTATTTAATCTCCTTGGTTAAATTTATTCCTAGGTATTTTATTATTTTAGATTCTAGTATAAATGGAATTGCTTTTAAAAAATCCTAACCGAAGTATATCTTCTTGTTGATTTATGGAATGGGAAGGGGGAGAGGGGGAGAGAGGGAGAAAGAGACACATTGGTATTAGAGAGAGAAACAGATTGGTTGCCTCCTGTGTACACCCAGAACAGGGATTAAACCCACAACCCTTTGGTGTTCAGGATGATGCTCCAACCAACTGAGCCACACCAGCTAGGGCTGGAAATGCTCTTTAATTTCATTTTTTCATTCATTTAATTTATTATAGAAACACAACTGTTCTATAGAAACACAACTGATTTTGTAACCTGCAACTTTATTGAATTAATTTATTATCTCTGTTAACTTTCTAGTGAGTTCCTTGAAAATTTTTATTTATAGGAACATGTCATCTGTGAGCAGAAATAGTTTTACTATCGATACTTCCTTGTGCATTTTATGCCTTTTATTTCTTTTTCTTTTGTAATGGCTCTGTCATGTAATTCCGGTACCATTTTGAATAAGCAGTTGTGAAAGTAGGCATTCTCGTCTTGTTCCTGGTTTTAGGCAGTAATAAGCTTTCAGTCTTTCTCCAGTAAGTACAATGTTAGCTATTGGTTTTTATAAATGCCCTTATTCATGTTGAGGAAGATTCCCTTTCTTGCTAGTGCTTTTATCATGTAAGGATGTTACATTTTATCAAATGTCTTTTATATTAATACTGTACATCAATTGACAATATCATGTGTGCCCCATTTGTTTACTTAATGTGTACTGTATTGGTGAATCCTAGTTCAGAACTCTCAGAGCTCAGTCATATTGCATTCACAGGATAAATCCCATTTGGTCATGGTGCATAATCTTTTTAATACACTGTTGCATTTGGTTTGTTTGTATTGTGTTGAGTATTGGCTATATAAATTTTACTCATTGTCAGAATACCATTCAGGATTTTCTTGGATGCCTTCTTTGTCAAGGCATTTCTAACAGAGAAATGAATGACAGATTCTTTGAGTCATACTTATCTGAGTGGATCCAATTACATTTTACTGAAATTTTATAACTGGCCTTTGTACGTAGAGAATAAAAATATTTAACCTGCAGTGTCAGAAATGCTTATGGAGTTTCTGTTGTGTGTCAGGTGCTGGGCTGAATATCTTACTATGTTATTTCATCTAAAATGTCATAACTATTAGTATCCTCATTTTATAAATGAGGATATGGAAACTTGGAGCTAATAAGTTATAAAGCAAGGGTTATTAGTCCTTTTTAGCCATTATGTTTAGTCCTTTTACCCCGATTGCTAACTGGATGATGCCTGACCTGAGATGTGAGTCTGTTACAACATTACTAAGATAGAACAGTAGTGCCTATAACTAAATACTATATGGATCTATTTTCACATCTTTATTTTCTCTCGCTCAGAACTCAAGTACAGCACAAAACACCAACAACAGAAAGTCACAGAAATAGAATAATTATATATATGTATTCTAATGTTATAGGTGAGTGGATGAATTGGTGGGAAAAATATTAAAGGAAATTCCAGAATGGCATGAACAAAATATTGATAAAAGCCAAATGCACATGAATCACTCTTCCTCATTTCTGAACATCTTAGGCATTTTATAGGACAGCAAGATTTCTCAGTAAAACAACGTGATTTTTCTATGTAAATGTTGCGGCATAACAGGTGTGTTGGCTAGTGATAAGATACTCTGCCAAGCAACAAATAAATAATTGCACATGAATCCCAGGAAGATGTTAGCCCCGGGGCATATTTGAATGTGATTTTTAAAGTGACATTATGCTTTTTATTTCAGCATCAGAAATAGCTGCATACCTCTACCTTGAATGGTGAAGTTGACACTATTATTCATGGGATATATTTAATTTTTAATGTTTTAAAACATTGTGAAATAGATCATGAGTTCACCTCCCTTTCTAGCTCCTTTACCTGGATAATTCCTTTATTTATTTATTTTGTGTGTGTGTGTGTGTGTGTGTGTGTGTGTGTGTGTGTGTGTGTGATATTTCTATTAAGAAATCTTCCCTGGTTTTCTACCTGTTTGTGGCAATATCACCCTGATTTGTCATTTTCTGTGTATCTGGCATAAGTTCCATAGGGCAGATAATAAGCTTTGTTTAACAGACTAACCTGGGCACTTTCTTCGATGGCCAACATTTAGGAAATGCTTATTATTTTTAAAAAATTAAGTGAATAAGTGTTCTGTGTTGTATACATAAGGTTCAAACTCTTTCTATACAGTGTATCCTGACCCTAATAATCGCTATTCTTAAACTTGGGAAGGTTACTGTTCTGTATCAAACTTTGCTACCCCTGCCAATGATAAATGTGAAGGGGATGATAAAGGCGCTTTATCTATCTACTCGGATGCATCAGTTTTCAGGGGAAAATGATACATACTTAGTTCCTCCATGTCACTGATTATTAAAGAGGGGGGCATGATGCCAGTTAGACTGTGACACCCATCATGGAACTAATCATTGGGGTCCTTCTTTCATGGCAGAGTGTATGTGCACTCCCCCCTTAACACAGCAGGGTGCAGAGCGGACCCTTCCCAGATGGAGGGTACTCTTGTCGGGGATATTTATAACTTTCAGAGAAGATCCATTGGACACAGTCCCTTTCTTACTCTGATATTAAATTATAATCACTAAAACCTCTCAAACTTAGTTTTCTCATTGCACCATTCTTGTAAAGCACCCTCCTGCACTCCACACTGGTGGCTTGGGGGTGCGATTTTAGGTATGCTGAGGCAGCAGTCTTATAGTTTATGATGGATAAATTAATCAAAAACAATTTTTATTTTAAAATAAATTGGTGTCTAGGGTAAAAGTCTCACTTCAAATCTTGTACTTTTTCCTTTCTCTTTACCAACATCTCTTCTACGCAGATCTCATGTGGGTTTTGGATGACATCATTGTTTCTAAAAGGAAACAAAGCAGACAAACATATAGGCAAGATACTAAGAAATAAATATATAGAGTCAAACTTGAGAATGAGAAGAAGGCATTAGTGGCACCATTTGGGGCTTGAATTTGTGTGGGTTGTTGGAAAACACTTTATATCTACTAAGGCCGTGGTTGGCAAACTGCGGCTCAAGAACCACATATGGCTCTTTGGCTTCTTGAATGTGGCTCTTCCACAAAATACCAAGGCCTGGGCTAGTCTATTTTGAAGAAGTGGCATTAGAAGAAGTTTAAGTTTTAAAAATGTGGCTCTCAAAAGAAATTTCAATCGTTTTACTATTGATATTTGGCTCTATTGACTAATGAGTTTGACTACCACTGTACTAAGGAAACTTACTAGAAGTCCCTTACACAATCATTGTCAATGTGAAAAGACAGATTAGGAAGAAAATAGAGGCCATGTAGGAGGTGAAAAAGTAGGCATTTTAAAAACTTACAGTTTTCTTATTGCAGAATAGGTTATTTCCTCTCAGGGGTGATATCAGAAAGGTGTATTAACAGATTGGCATCACTGCTGACTCCTCAGAACATAGGTCATTGCTGGAGTATCATCCTGGATATAAGAATGCACATATTATTAATGTGGTCACTAGACATGTTTTAACTTTTAAGTAAAGGGCAGGGTAGGGATAAGTGAAATGTTTTCATTGAATTCAGTAGAGCTGATAGGTTAAAACTGGTGGTATGAACAGTGAGATAGAAGCTGAAGCTAGGAAGTTGTGTGTCCTCTCACCAGGTCCACAATGAAATACAGAAATGTTTTTGCATGTGCCTCATATTTTGCTACCACTTTAATGTCATTTAGAGTCCCTACTATACTCCCTGGTAAAAGATTCTTCGATGTTACAGCCTCATTATTTGAGCTGCCACCATATGGCGTTGATATTGTTATGAATGAGTAAGATAGCATTGCAGGAGGAGCTGATTCCAATTGGACAGTTGGGGAAACAAATCAGGGAAATCTGAACTTCTGTACTCAAAGATGACAACGGCATTAGTATGAATGTGCTGCTATGTAGTGGAGTAGTTGTATAGTTGTGTATATTTATGGATGCAGAAGAAGAAGGGGTGGTAGGCAAGGGAAGGATGTATTGACAGAGTTATGAGTATCAAAATAATTCAGAGTAAGGATTGGGCACTAAGAGGAAAACATGATGTCAGATATTCAGATTGGGTAGGTTCAAAAATAGAGGACGGGGGGGAAAAACAGGGGAAGGGAAGAGCTAAATCTTACAGAGTGAGATTGGGAAAGGAAGCCTCTCCCATATTATCACTCACTGTTTTTTGATTCAAAGGGAATAATTTTGCTATGATTTCAATATTTCTGCAGCATAATTTGAAGAAATTGTTAATGTAATTTCAAATTTTATATTTTAAACATCGAGCCGTTTGGGAGTTTATGCTTAATAATGCTTTTATGTTGCTTAATTGGTAACTTGTTAACATTTTAATTTAATGTCAGTGAAGAAAAAAATCAAAATTAAATGGCTGCTATAAAATGTAGTGATTAGTGATTCAGGTGACAAAAATGAAGGCTGTTTGGGCTTACACATATCTCTGCCTGCAGGCCTTCTCCAGACCAGTCAGCCCTTCTGCTTTCTGCCAGCCGGCTCTTCCTGTATGTAAATGGCAAGCAGACAACCTTGTAGCAGTTCTCTTCTATCTAGAACCACTGCTTCTCACCTCTTTGACATGTCTGCAGACAAACTCTTCTCTCTTTGTTTCTCTGTTCTACTGTGGCTACCATGTATGTGTTTTCTACAAGTAATTTTGTATGTAATGTAACTATAAGAACTTTCTGAAATCTTTCTCCTTCCCTTATAAGGATATACAGAGAGCATCCAATAGGTAATCAATACATGACTAATGAGTGAAAAATCATCTAAATGAATAAATCACATTGATTCTCTTTAGAATAACAGTTGTATGTGTTAGGCTTAGGTTTCAACTTTACTGAACGTGTTGTAGTTTTAGTTTTTAAAACTACATTTTATATTTTTCCTGGATGTCTTTTCTTAGTAATAACAAGTATGTAAATGTTATAAAATTTTCAACTCTTTTCTCTAGGCTACTTCTTTGCTACCTTTATTTTTCATGCTATTTTTTTTTTTTTTTAGCTTATCAGATTCAACAATATCTCCTAGCATAATATATTTTTATGGGTAGATTAAATAAACTGAATTATTTTAATTTCCCTAAACACAAGCTAAAAATTGTCACAAATAAAACAAATACAGAAGTAAAATGCATAAGCATATAATTGTATTATTAAATACTAATTACCTCCTAGTATCAGTATAACTTTATTATTCTGATAATACTTAATTTTTCTTGTCCTTGGATTATGTTAAGGGTGTAATCATTTTGAATCTTACTTTCACTCTAGGTTCCAAACTCTTTTCTTTATACTTAACTTATGATTCTCCAAATTAGTGGGGGATTTATTCCTGCCCAGTGGTCATTTAAAATTTCTTTCTCTACTCTTTCACACCAATATGTAAACTGGCTCAAACCTTCCCACCTTTAAAACAACTTGACTTTACATGTCCCCATCTAGCTAAGCTTTTTCTTCACAGATAAGTTTTTCAAAACAATGTATCCTGAAAATATCCATCTTTCTGCAAAAATCTGTCTTTTGTCCCCATGGTCTCCCATCCTTTACCTTCTGGAACATCTTCTGGCAGTGACCACTGAATTGTCAACACCCAGTGCTTCCTTCCACTTTTTATCTTGTGACTTTTGGACAACTCCCTTCTCCCAGAAAATATCTCTTCCTTTGACTTTTTAAAAAAATATATATTTTATTGATTTTTCACAGAGAGGAAGAGAGAGGGATAGAAAGTTAGAAACAGCGATGAGAGAGAAACATCGATCAGCTGCCTCTTGCACATTCCCTTTTGGGGGTGTGCCCGCAACCAAGGTACATGCCCTTGACCGGAATGGAACCTGGGACCTTTCATTCCGCAGGCTGACTATCCACTGAGCCAAATCAGTTTCGGTGTCCTTTGACTCTTTAGTATTCTTCTGCTTCCCTTTAAGTTGCCTTTCTGTCACCTTTTTTCTGGTACTCTTTCTTTGTCTGTTGGTGTGCTTTAGAAATTGGCCTGTGGGCTTTTCTTGTCTCACACTGTGCTTCCCCTGAGCCAGCTCAGCTAAGCTCAAGACTTAAGTGAAAGGCTCTTCTGCTCACCTGCTCTTCCCCAGGACAACTGTTTCTTCCAAGGTCAGGCCTACATGATCTCTGTCCCAGAGCTGCAGAGTGACCTGATCATTCCCTTTCTTACACTTCCCTGTTAATCCTGTAATGATGCCTCTTTAATCAAGAGTGATCTCCTAAAGTGCAACATAATCATGTCTCCCACTGCTTGTGGTCCTTTAATGATTGCTCATTGTCTAAATATAAAAGTTAAACTTTCGAATGAGCCCTAAAGAATTCCATGGTCTGACCCTTACTGAGCTCTCCAGTCTCATAGTTGGTCTCCCTCCCCTGCTCCCATCTTAGGGTCTTACTCACGCACTCCATAAATTGCCATGCAACTTCTCATTTTCTTCATCCTGCTTCTTTGGTTTTAATACATCCAACTTAATGTAAAATAAAGGTAGCAGAGAAGTAGACTAGAGAAAATTTTATAACTCTTTAATGTGTGCTTATTGCCATTACCCATGAAAACTCTTATTTTTAATGACTTGTCTGAAGGACTATCTATTCAATGAGATTTCCTTGACCTGTTCTAAGATAGAATTGGCCACTATCTCCTTTGTAGCTTCATAGGACCCTGAACTGTGGTCTCAGTTCTCTCAAAACTTATACTGTAGTCAGGAACACAGGTAAACAAGTAATTTGAGCATTGATTAGTATTCCAGTTGGGAAGAATATAGTGCCACTGAGTTTATTAAAAGGATGCTTGACTCTGAATTCCAGAGGAAGTGATTGCTGAGGAGAGATTTGGACAATGAGTTGATCTTATCTATGAAAGCGGAAGTGATGAAGACAAATGTCCATACAGGAGAGGTCCTAGAGAGTAGAGTAACAGAGGAGCTGAACAGTCTTCTCTTTCCTGGAGTACAGATTCAGGGTTTATGAGGAAGAGAACAGGAGCTGGTTCATACAAGGTCTTTAATGTTGATGAGTTTGGAGCTCATGCTGAATGATCATGGGAAGCCAAGTATGTGTGAGCAGAAGAGAGACCTGAGCAGATAACACTGAACAAGGATCTCTCTAATTGTACCAATGAGAGAAGATTGGACAGTGGCTGACAAAAGGAATTGGGTGGTTATTGCAGTCGGTCAGAAAAGAGGATAATGGCTCTGAGTAAATGGCAGCACACATAAATAGAAATTGATAGATTGTCCCTCTTATGAGAGACAAAGGGATTCTTAAGTGACTGGAAATCTGAGGAAGTTAGTGTAAGAAGAAACATAGGCTATTTTGATGTGGACAGTGGGTGGTGCCATTGAATAAGAACAAATATCACTGAGAGTCAAAATGGGAAGATGAAGACCTCAGTTTTGTTTGAGGTTCCAGTGTGACATGAAAATAGAGAAGGCTAAGTAGACAGTCTGAAACCTAAAGACAATTGTAACTTGTTTATCTCCTTTTACTGGACTGTAAAACTTTTTAAATTAAATTTATTGGTGTGGCCAAAACCGGATTGGCTCAATGGATAGAGCATTGGCCTGCGTACAGAAAGTTCCCAGGTTCGATTCTGATCAAGGGCATGTACCTTGGTTGTGGGCACATCCCCAGTAGGGGGTGTGCAGGAGGCAGCTGATCTATGTCTCTCTCTCATTGATGTTTCTAACTCTCTATCCCTCTCCCTTCTTCTCTGTAAAATAATCAATAAAATATATTTTTAAAAATGTATTGGGGCGACACTGGTTAATAAGTTATATAGCTTTCAGGTGCACAGTTATATAACACATCATCTGTATACTGCACTGTGGGTTCATCACCCCAAATCATGTCTCCTTTCCTCACCATTTATCTTCACTTTTCACTCTTCTATCTCCCCCACCTTTTTCAGCCTGGTAGCCTTCATACTGTTGCCTGTGTTTATGAGGGTTTTTTATTTGTTTTGCTTAACCCCTTCACCTTTTTCACTCAGCTTCCCATCCACCTTACCCTTTGTCACCTGGACTGTATCATTTTTTTATCATTTCTTAGTCATCCTCAAATGTCTTGTGACTGTAATATAGTTGGTTTTCAGGAACTATTTGAATGAGTGAATAAATGAATGAAATGAAAATACTTTCTAGGGGTGATCTTCCTTCTCTACTCTTCTACACAAATGGATTGTTTTTAGAATTTTAGCCAATCAAAATTAGCCTGTTAGCCTTTTCAGAATTCTTATTATGAGTACTTCTAGTATACCAGAAGAACTGGAAACAGTAATACATTCAAAATATCAGAGATAAATGTAAGAACCCTTTTCTTCCTCAGAGCTTATAAACACATCTTTCCTTCCTAACCTCATGTCAGTAGCATTATCTGATATTTCTTCCCTGAGATTCAGGTTGTTTGTGTGCCTTTAACGAAGGTCTTACGTTGATACTCCGGTAATATTTTGTGTTACCCGTGTTAATGTTCAGATAATGAAAAATGACTGCAGCTGTAAAGTCTAAGTAGTTCAGATTTTTTTTTGCAAGGTACACTTACCTACATAATGAGAAAATGAATCATGCTTTTCAAAGTGGATTCAATTGGGTCCATTCCCCCCCCCCCATATTTATATTCAGTTTGGAGCTAAACTGGCATTATCCCTTGATATTATGAAGGAAAAGTAGTAAAAGATTCTTGTGTAAAAATAGTATTGCCCCCAAAATAACAAAAATGTTCTTGAATGAATGGAGAATTTCTTGAGAAGTCACAGGCGCATGCACGCACACACAGGTTAGGGTCTTGTTAGACTGTGTTATAATGCTGGCCAAGGAAAATCTTTGGAAGAGAGCCACTGGGGAACAGCAGATGTTGTTTTTGGTTCCTTTGTCATTGAGAGTCAAGGTTAAGACTTGGAGCTAAATAATAGAACTGAGCCTAGGATTTTTCCTTTCAGCTAGCAATCCCCAAGGTCATGAGCTCTGTCTTCAAAAATTCTAGAGATCTGAAGTGATTAAGAATTGAACTTTCTTATGTTTATCATACACCACTAGGGGAGAAATCAAGTGAATCTGAGCACTGATGAGGAATGCTTGGGTCTCAGTCAAGGTAGCTGCAATCAGAGTACAATTCAGGATGCTGGGATAGGAGAACACTGATTTCTACAAAAAGACAAGTAGATACCAAAAAAAAATAAAAGTCACTCTTTATTTCAGCTTTGCGATGCAAATTAAGCCTCTAAAAAGCATCCTTGATTGAGATGAACTATGCATGCTTTTAAGTTACATTTTGCTTAACTCTGTCTCTCCAGTATAAGTATATCCTGGTTGTGCCTATGTATATGGAGATCTGTTTGGCTGAAACTACTGAAATAGTTTTGTAAAACATCATCTTAAAGTACTGAAGGGTTTTGATGATTTTTCTATAAAGTTGTTCTGGTATCCAGCAATGAAGTGATAGAATGTAACCATTCTAAAGTAAAACTTTTTTGGCATACATAACCTTCAGTTATAATATCTATGCTTACTGCTGTCAACTTTTCATACCCTCACCATATTTCCTTTCTGAACTTTATTCTGAATCTCAAAGTGCATATGTGACATCAAGACCCCTCTGATGCCATCGTGGTGATAGCTCAGATTCTGCAGGTCTCAAGCTGAACTCGTGATTTGTCCCTCAAGTTGGATCGGTTCCTGCGTTTCCTGTCCCAGTGCATGCCCTCACCACCACGGAGATCGCACTCGCAGCAGCCCTGGCTAGTGCTGGCCTCTCCTTCACCTCATATTCGTCAACAAGCCCTTTTGATTTTTTTCTTTAGTCTTTCTAGAATCTATCACCCTTTCTCCAATTCCCTTGAGATTACTCTAGTCTAGTGGTTCTCAACTAGGGGTGACTTTTTTCCCCCAAGTGGACATTTAACAATGTCTGGAGACATTTTTGGTTGTCATTACTTGGGAGTTGCTACTGGTATCCAGTGGGTAGAAACCATAGATTCTGATAAACAGCCTATAATGCACAAGAAAGCCCCCCCAAACAAAGGATTATCTAGTCCAAATGTCAGTCAAGCTGAGGTTGAGAACTGCTCTAGTCCAAGCTAGCATCTTCTCACTTCTGGATTATCAGAGTAGCCTCCAATTGGTTTTCCTTCACCTAGTCCTTAAGCAGTTTAAATACACCTCCAGCATCCTTAAATGGCTTGTCACATCAGTTAGAATAAAGAAACACTTCCCCAGGATGGCCTGGAAGGCCCTGCAGGTTCTTGCTAGTGGTCAGTTCTGCAGCATCCGTTCTGTGGCTCCCAGCTTGCTTCCTGTTCTCTAGTTGAATTGGCTTCATTCTCATCTCTGCATGTGCTTTGCTCTTCCTGCCTCTGGCTTTTGTAAGCACTCCCCTCTGCCTGGAACATACTCCCCACCTCTGGCATGTTAATTCCTCTTGCTGCTTCTTCAGTTTGTAGTTTAAACACCACTGAATTGAGTAGCACTCTTTGAACCCTATTCTAGGTTAATATTCTAATACAAATTCCCGGAGGCCTGACCTTATTTTTCTTCAATTAAACCCTTTTATTAAAAATTTGTTATTTTTGACATAATTAGAGATGCCCCCTGTCTTCTACCCTTAACCCCCCTACACACAGCCCTCACCACCCTCCTGGGCTTTCACCACATTATTGTCTGTGTTCATGGGCTATGTCTATAGGCGTATCTGTCTTTGGTTAATCTCTACCAGTCCCCCTCATCCCTCCTCTCTGAGATCTGTTGGTCTGTTCAATATATCCATGCCTCTGGTCCTATTTATTTCATCAGTTTATTTTGCTCATTAGATTCCACATATAAGTGAGAGCATGTGATACTTGTCTTTCTCTGACTGACTTATTTTGCTTAGCATAATAAACTCCAGATACATGTATGCTGTTGCAAAGGGTAAGATTTCCTTCTTTTTTTACAGCTAAGTAGTGTTCCATGTGTAAATGCACCATAGCTCTTTTATCCACTCATCTCCTAATGGGCTCTTAGGCTGTTTCCAGATCTTAGCTATTGTAAATTGTGCTGCTATGAATATAGGGGTGTATATATACTTTCTGACTTGTGTTTCAGAATTCTTAGGATACATTTCCAGAAGTGGAATTGCTGGGCATATATATATATATATATATATATATATATATATATATATATAATTTCAGTTTATTTTTTATGAGTATACTTAAAAGGATAATAGATAATCTTAAACATGTATGCTAAGCTCACTTCTAAGTGCTCTATATGTATTTTTCTTTAACCATAACGGTGATATATGATGGATTCTACTTTACTAGTGTATTGTTACCTTATTTAGCAAAGAGTCTTAAATCTCTGAAATTTGAATGTGTGCTATTATCAAAGGCATCTTAAATTTGGCAGAAGAAAAACTGGTTTTAATCCCATTTCACAAATGAGGAAAGTGAGGCACAGAAAGGTTCATTCATGGACCCAAGTTACATAACTCATCAGTGATGGTGTCAGGATTCCAACCCAGGCAGTCTGAAGCCAGGGGCCATATCCGCTTCAATTCGGTGCCTTCCCGCCTCGTAATGTTGCTGTGAGGATGACAGAGACAATGCATGTCAAGCATTTTAGCTCTCGGACATGTAGTAAGCACCGAGTAAATGTCAGTTATGATTAGTATTAGTGTGTTTATCATTTCTCTCATTGTGTAGTAATACGTTTTAATGCTGTCTTTTCCACACAAAGGAGGGCTTCAAGAGGGCAAGGCCTCTGTCTCTTCCGTTTCCCACTGCGTCTGTTTTTCTTAGCACTGAGCCAGGCAATAAGTGTTTTTTAAATGAATAAATGAATGCTTGAATGAAGAGAGGAACTATTAAGGAGAATTGGAGTCCTAGCATTTGAAGGCACAAATGTTCATCCTGAGTGATTGGGTTTGTGCCTCTCTTATGGCACTTTCCCCGTTCTGTGTTGTAACATTTATTTGTGTAATTGTCTTTTATCTCCTCGCCAGATTATAAACTCCATACACACGTGACGCTGGCTCCCTATACCAGCGGCAGTTTCCTGTATAGAAGACACTCAGTGCCTTTTGGGCTGACTGGCTCCTGACCTGCCCCTGCCTCAGCTTTGTTCAGCACTCAGCACTGTCAGACAGGAAGATCATCTCTGGGCATCTTGTTAAAACTTGTTGCCATTGATATGCTACCATTTCCAAATTACCTTTAGGAGGGTGTCCATGGACTATTCTTGCTGTAGGAATACTGATAGACTTACTGTAAATTATGACAGAAGCCGTCATAATTCTCTATTGAAAAGAAGAGATGGAAACAGATATTTGGGGATACTTTTCCTTTTTTGTTTGTAGATTCATTTGTGTTTAAGGAATAGTTGGTGATAGTTTTTCAGAGGATTTCAAAGGAATAATTCCTCAACAGCAACTATATACTGGCCTTAAAATGAAAGAAGGAACAGGATTCTAAGCACTGGCAGCTGTTTATCTGAATTACTCACCGTGTTGTAGAACAGTGAATTTATTGCCTTTCCAATTGGCTACATTTATTGGAAGGCTAAAGAGTGAATCTTTTTATGCCAAGGAGAATGTTAGGTCATGGGCCTAAACAATCTACCTGGCTTCTTCCTTTTGGATCTGGTCTCATGTCTTTGGCAGCTGAATGCAAAGGATATTGTGTTATGCCCTGTCCATGCCAAAAGTTCACAGAAAAGAGCATTTTTGGCAGAATGTGCTTGTTTTAAGGACAAAGGTGTTTGCATTTCACACTTTAGTTTTCAGGGACATGTTTGTACACTGTAGGTGAGAGGTTCACAAAATCACGTATTGTGTGCTGAGCACCTGGGGATATAGCTCATGTGTCACCTTGATTGGCTGCTCAGAACGTTCCATGGTGGCCTTTGTTCCCGGGACTGTACACTGAGCAAGGCTCAGGAGGGAGCACTCAGTGGGATGGAAATTAATTTTTGTTGTGAGGCTTCAGAATTTAAATACCTTAGAACACAGAAAAGAGGACATTTTACTAAGTGCAATGACTTTTCTGATCACTAGCATAATCTCTTATTTCAGGCAATTGTGCTTAAAGGTTGATACTGCTAGGGGAAAAGAAGGTATGAGGAGAGTCTGTGGACACAAGATAGCAATCTCTGCATTATATTTTTACATTTTAATTACTTTGTGGAAAAGCAACTAGTACCTTTATATATAGATATATAGCAAAATCCTGTTATATATGGTTGTTTTTAAACATTTTGAAATACCTTGAACCTTTAAAACATCTATATTAATTACTCTGTAGATCTAAATGTTTAAAGGAGTATTTCAAAGTAACATCATTCAAGAGATTAAAATTAATTTGTAGAATTCTATTGAAATACAAAAATAAGCAAAGAACAATATCAGTGGAAATTTTTTATTATCTACACATACAAGTGCATTCATGAACTTATATTATTTTCTTCATTGTCAAATAACCAGATAAAAAGATTTTCTTCTCACAAATGAAGATGAAGGGTTTCCTTCATTTGAGCTGGCAATGTACAACTCTGGATTGATTTTTTTTTTAAATGAGCAGTTTCTTTTACCCTGCAGTTCCACTTCTACTGACAAACTCCTACAAAAAAAATGTTTAGAAATGTTTACTTCTATATATATTTTTAATTTTATTTTTAATAACAGTTTATATTCAACATTATTTTGTATTAGTTTCAGGTGTACAACATAGTTGAGACAATCATACACTTTACAAAATTTTCTGCCTGATATTTCCAGTATCCTCCTGGTACCGTACATAGTTATTATAATACTAGAGGCCTGACACATGGATTCATGTACCAGTGGGGTCCCCTGGCCTGGCCAAGACCTCTCACAATATGGGACTACTTGGGGGCTGTAAGAGAGCCAGTTTTAGCCCGATCCCAGCAGGCCAGGCTGAGGGACCCCACCGGTGCATAAATCCATGCACAAGGCCTCTAGTATGCACATAAGATCTTTGGTTAATCTCTTTCCGCCCTTCCCTCTCCCGCTTTCTTCTGAGACTCATCAGTCTGTTCCATGTTTCCATGCCTGTACATTAAGCATCTTCCCTCTGGTGGTCAGTGCATGTCATACCTACCAGTTGAATGGTGGTCCAATGGTCAAAAGTTCCCTTAGGCTTTTATATGGATAGATTATTGAGTATTATTCCCTATGCTGTATTTATATCCTGGTGACTATTTTGTAGCTACCAGTTTGTAATTCTTAATTCTTTCACTTTTGTTTTAATATCAAATTGAAAACAATTATGTTTCTAGGAATAACTGGATAAATAAATTACTACATCCAATAAAATGTGGAGTAATGTGTAAGCAGATTGGGGTAGACCTAGATGTACTGAAGACTCAAGACATGTATTTGCAAGTTTCACAACAGTATCAAAAATTTTATCCATGTACATACAATGAGGTTCACACATATGTGATCTTAGTGTATACATCTCTTTTGGAAAAATACTTAAGAAACAACTCATAATAATCGCTCATGGGAATTGAAAGACTTAGTGGCTGAGGGACTTCAATTTTTGCTTTTTCATTTAAACTTTTTACATTTTTTGTGTAATTTACATATTAGTTCCAAGTGTCTAACACAGTGATTTGATATTTATATACATTGTACAATGATCACCACTGTTTACGTTTTTTAACAATTCATAAAATAGTCATAATTTTCAAGAGAAATACTCTGAATTGAATCCTTACCTCTTTGGTTGATTCTCAGATTGGATGCCATCGATTAATTATTAATGGAAAGATGAAAATGTGAAGAAAACAGAGTGTATATTTTAATTTTGCTCGCAGCTGAATGACACATTTGTGGGACTATGTGTGTCTCTAGCATGGGAAGTGCTGTAGGCCTTGCAGTAAGTTTTAGGATATAGCCTGGCACCCCCCTCCCACAATGGTATATGTGTTGCTCTCCTTTGGACCCTTTTCAGGGCCAAATTATAGCTTAGATAATTACTTTTGTTCACTTATCTCTCCTCTCTTTTAAATAGATACTAATGCTTTTTGTGATGATAATAAAGTATGCTTAGGGATTTCCCCTTCAAACTCTTTGCTGCTTTTCCATAATTCACACAACGTATTCAGAATATTGGGAAGTTTTTTGTTTTTTTTTTTAATCTCTCATTTTGGAAAGGATCAAAATGAAATTTAGTGAGAGCAACTGACTCTTTTTAGAGACAGTGGCTGAATTAAGACACAAAGATGAACGCTCTCAAATATGTGCTTCATACTGTATCTGAAGAGAGTTGCTGCCTTTATCCCCAAAGTATGATCTGTCTGAGGAAATACTTTAAAAAACATGTACTTGCCAAAACTGGTTTGGCTCAGTGGATAGAGCGTCGGCTTGCTGACTGAAAGATACCAGGTTCAATTCTGGTCAAGGACATCTACATGGTTTGCTGGCACATCCCGGTAGGGGGTGTGCAGGAGGCAGCTGAGTCGATGTTTCTCTCTCATTGATGTTTCTAACTATCTGTCCTTCTCTCTTCCTCTATGTGAAAAATCAATAAAATTTATTAAAAAACAAACAAACATGTACTTATCTGCAGAAATAATAAAATATGATCCTTGGTTGAAAAAAAAAGTGCTGGGAAGAAATTTCAAAATATAATATGCTTTTCTACTTTGTAACCCAACAAACATGTTGAGGAACATTTAGCCATTGTTGCTATGTAATTTAAGGTCGAAGGGGCATAGATAATTGCAATTTAGTGGGTAGTGTAACAATATAGATAGAGAGTCCGAGTTCTTATGGGTCAGTCTTCTATTCAGCTTCATCCGTCATGCTTACACTGTTCTTGGAAAACCACTCTCACTTACATGGGTTTTGGGATCAGCACTAGATGCACAGCAGAAAATAGCTGGATCGTGCTTTAACCTGAAAGATTCTAAAATGCCTATCAGACCCTGGGCTTGCTCTAGTTTTCAGAAATACTATGCGAAATGTGGATCATAAAGCAGACTTTGGCTCTCAAACACTTAAATTAAAATTATCCTTAGGAAGGCTTCAATTAACTCCTCAGCAAAACTACCAGTATTCTCAATTTCTGTAGTTAGAGATGCTTATCAGAGTGGCAGATGGCCACACAATGCAACCAGTTATTTCATTTCCAAATTTATGTAAACTGAACTCATAAGATTTTTTTTTGTTTTGTTTTTTAAATAAGACTTCTTGAATCCTAGATCAAGATGAGGTTTGTTTGTTTTTTCTTTCTTTTTTTAAACAGCAACTCATCTGATTTAAAAGTACCCTTCCTTTACCTTCCTCGGATAGGACTCTCCTGTGCTTTCTTTCCAATCTCCTGTCTTCCAGGTGTGGACCATGTTGCTTAAACACGAGCACTCTGTAGGCAGACCAACATGGGCCTGAACCCGAGGTCTGCATGTGGCTAGATGGAAGACTTCAGGCAAATAAAATGACTGCTTGAAACCTCTCTTCCCCCATCTGTAAATATATAACCATATGGTTGTTTAAAGATTTAGCAAGAGAAACCATATGAAGCAGTTAATTACTACAGCACTAGGAATACAGTGAGTGCTTAATTATTAGTTATTTTTTATGAAATTTATTTTTTAGAATTGACCACTGGGAAATAGAAGGCATGGACTGTAATTTCTCTAAGTTTTGTGAATGTGTTTAAAAGTGTCAGTGCAATGATTAGGAAGCAGTCTCTTGAACTAGGTAGCCTTTAACTGTGGTGAGAGTTCAAATACTGAGCAGGTGATATAGCCCAGGTCCTGGCACTGCCCAGTGGATGCTGGCAGGGGGCGGTTGCAGTGTGTGGGCTGAACAGCCTCCTGGCCTTTGGAAGCCCTCCTTGTGGAGTGAAGGGCAATGCTGGCATGACAGGGCCTTATTATTAGATGTCTGATTAGAAAATGACATCCTACCTAGTTATCTTGTAGTCAGTTCGGAGGTAGGCAAAATCGTGTTTTCGTTTTAACCCTTTGGTGAAATTCTTGGAATGAAAAGAATTTTTGAACTGATGGGAGCCTTACACATACCTACTATGTGCTCTACTCCCTCTTTCAAAGTGGAAACCCAAGGCTCAGTGCACAGAAGCACAGCCTGAGGCTGGGACCGGTCCCTCTGCACTCTATGCTGCTTTCCCAGGATCAGCACATCTCCATGTGTATGGGATCCTGATGGAGCCTGGGTTTTTCCTTGATTAGTCAGATTTTTGCCAAGACTCAAGCCAGTTTCCTTCCTCCCACCCTCCCTCCCTCCTTTCTCTTCTCTTCTCTTCTCTTCTCTTCTCTTCTCTTCTCTTCTCTTCTCTTCTCTTCTCTTCTCTTCTCTTCTCTTCTCTTCTCTTCTCTTTTCTTTTCTTTTCTTTTCTTTTCTTTTCTTTTCTTTTCCTGAATCAAATCAGTCATTATAGAATGAACATATGGGCAATGTAGCAAGGGGGGTGGGCAGTAAATCTGTATCCGCTTTACAAAACATTTGAGAGGTTGTAATTGAAGGAAAACAAAAATAAATCTGTTACCCTTTGATGGTTTTTGTTTGTTTGTTTTTTATTTTGTTTTGTAATCTCCTGTGCCAGTCCCACAACCCCCAAGAAGCTAAGGGTACAAAAATCATTCAGGTTAGTTGACATTCCCAATGGGGTCCTAGTAACTGGAAGTTTTACACTGACAGGGAAGTAGCGTTCATTCCTATGCACTCCTTACTGGTGACTGTACTGAGGGGTTCAGACAACTCTGTCACAGGCAGAGTGCTACCTCAAATGAAATCTCCCCTAGTCTTCTCTGTGGCTTAACTTTCACCTTATTTACATGTCAACTGCACAGAGGGAAGGAAACAAATGACTTCTCTAATAGCTATATCTTTTAAAACATATGTTAAGTCTTGGCAAGTTGCTAGTACTTCCTTTCCAGTTAGAGTTTTCTCCTTTGCCATCTCTTTCATGTACTGTAAAAGTTCTCACTTTGTTTTGGCCCTTTATATTTTTATCCAATTCAAGATTTACTGAAAACATTTTCTTTACACATTTGAAATATTTCAGTTTTTTTTTTTAAGATTTATATTCTGTTTTTACTATAAATTAGTTTGGGTTGCCATATATACTAAGCTATAGTGTAAAGTAAAAGCAACATTGTCAAGGATGCTTATTGAGTGTCCACGCTGGGAAATCCAAGCATCACAGTGATGATCTTAGAAAGGAGGCACACTCTCAGGATTTCAAACAAAGGCCCAGAGGGCAGCAACCAAACAAATATCTACACTTAAAAAAATTATATATATATATATATATAAAATTGATATTTTACAGAGAGAAAGGGAGAGGGATAGAAAGTCAGAATCATTGATGAGAGAAACAACATTGTTCAGCTGCCTCCTGCACACACCCCTACTGGGGATGTGCCCGCAATCAAGGTGCATGCCCTTGACTGGAATCGAACCTGGGACCCTTCAGGGACCCTTCAGTCTGTAGGCGGATGCTCTATCCACTGAGCCAAACTGGTTAGGGCAATATCTACATTTTTTGCAGAAGAATTTAGCTTTCCATATGTACAGGCTGGAGGCTAGAGATAAGGATCTCCATCCTAGCAAATGACATAGAGGAAGCAATTACAGCCCAGGCACTTTACATTTGTACCCCAAAAGTCTTTGTTTAATGGCAAGATAATGCTTTTCTTATTTTAAGACTTTATTACAACCTCTGCTCCTTGAAGCTTTTGCTAGCTATAGCAAAGTTGCTAGAACAGCTCTTGATATAAATAAGCTTTGCAAATTTGTTTTCAAATATTAGTGTTTTAAAAGCACACACATTCCCTTTGTACCACAGTAAGAAAGATGATCAGCATGAACATTTTGTTCATTTAGCTATGGAGTGAGTAGATGCAAGTTTTATACTTATTTGGTCATCTCTTTTTTGTTTCATTTCTTTTGATACCACATCAATTTCTTATCTCTTCATTTTTGCAGTAATAGACTTAACAGTTGCAAGATTACATATTTATATCAGGGCTCAGACTGTGAATTCATTCTTTTCTAGGGAAGCAGAAAGATCATGTAAAAATGGTGACCACATGTTGACAGAATGCATGATTTAACAAAACCAAAGGCAATCATTTCAAGGAAAAATGTTTTATTTTCTGCCAGCAGAGTATAATGGAGAGAAATTGGCTGGTATTATTTTTAAAAATTGCCCAAATCACTGTAGTTAGTGTAAAATTGTCTCTGGAACTATTTCCTGTAAGTTAACCAGACATATGATTGTATCCTTTCTATTTTGAATACTGAAGCTCACATTTCAACTGTCTTGCATGGAGCCTATCAGGTATAATAGCTCTTTGTAAAGGTGCTTCCTTTTCTCTTTTAGTCTTTCCCATTGTAAGCTTCTACCTTCATTCACCCCAAACTTAGAATACTTGTAGTTTGGAGTTTTCTGAAACTTTAGGCTACATATTATACACTAAAAAATCAAGACTGTAATCTTCTCACAGCATGCTACTCCAGTCTGCAAAAGTTCAAGTGAAATTAATGTAAACATTGTTTATGTTATTAACTATTCTCTGCACATTTCTATTGAAAGAAGATTTCATTTTTATTTAACATGTGGTTTATATTGGCTTGCTATTGTTTTTTTTTATAGTACTTAATGTAATTTTAGACATTACACATTGGGACTGAATTATGTTGTTTGTAGATATAGTAAATGTTATTAATAGCAAATCAGATTTATGTGTCAGTTAAAGAATAATGCAGTTTAATATGATTCCAGTAGTCACATACCTCTGAGCAAGTCCAAAGGCATGAGTCACTTGGAATGTTAGTAATCACATAACTTCCTCAGCCTGTACTGCTCTCATTGGCTTAAGAGGTGTTGAAGATGATAATGGTGGTTGCTTTCATGTCTATTACAAAATGGATCAGCCCATGGGCTCAGAGCTTATATTTTGGAAATATTGTGGAATGAGATATGCAAACAGATTAGAAAATGGTAGAAAGATGACTTACCTCAGGGAGAGATAAAAGTATTGCACCTGTGTCTACACAGTGCCAAAATTACTGGTGTTCATCAGATCTAGATTACTGATTGATTTGGATTTAGCCAGATGCTTGACAGCCACCAACGTGTTGATTGTTTGATCCAGATGGTTGACATTCTGTAGGAATGTCTCAGGGCATGATACTATTCATAGAGCATAAATAGGCAGACTTTAAAGACTTAAGTTTTCCTATCAGTTGAACCTCTCCCTCCCAATAAAAAAAGGCTTAATTTATGTTTAAAATAGAGCTATAACTCTTACCTGAATTGTACTCACCTTTCCGTTTAGACAGCTGATAATTCGTTATTGATATAACTCCAGGGTAACTGCTCTGTGCTCCGCTTTGTCATTTCCAGAAAAGACCCAGGGTTTCCTGTAGAAAAGTGAAGATGAGAGGGTTTCATTGTCATGAATCAGCAGTTTTAGTTAAGCCAGTTTTCATGTACTGTAACTAATCAACCTCACTGAATCCTATGTGAGAGTCAGGTTGCATATTTACTGATCGAAGCCTTTGAGACTATGTTAGATGCCAACAGGCAGAGCAGTGAGGCACACCAATTTAAAGCTGTAGGCAAATTGGGCAATAACATTAATATACATCAGGAATATTCCCCAGGAGTTCACTAATGTTATGTGACAAAAACAAGTGAAAATAAAATCTTAAAGGAGAAAAATGTTCTAGAAAAAAATCCCTTTGATTGTCACCTGAGATAACTACCGCCAGGGAAATTAAATATACTAGTATTCTTTGGAATCATACAGTTATTAGTGACAGAGCTTGACCCAGCACTTGGGTCTCAACAACTTATTGATCAATATTTGTTTGCAATGAATAACTGTGATTTTTTCAATCATGTTTTTCTTATATTGAGTAGTTTCCTTATGTATATACCCCATTAACTCTCCTTATTTTCCAGATGATCTGTCAGTTGCTTTAGTGTGGACCTGCAGACAAATCACACATTGTACAATCACACATTGGTTCCATCTTGGACCCCCTACCGATAGCATGGAGTACAAGGATGGACCTGTTTTTGATGGCTCAGTTAGCCTCCTCCTGTCCAGAGGACAAGTACTCTGAGCACAGAGGGAAGGAACAGTTCACTTTTCAACAGGATATCCCTCTGCCTTGGCAGTGGCAGAATTTCCTTGGCACTGACATATCTCCATATTACCTCCACTCCTTGTGAGCATCTGTTAAATGGATGCTTTGAATGTGGATGAGTGTATCTTCAGGGAATATGAGACCCTCACCCAAAAATGTCCTGCCAAATGAGGACACAATCTTGTGAAAGTTGAGAATATTGACATGGAATGAAGTGGCATTGTCTTTCCTGTTCTTGCCTTACTTGCACAGATTGCTAAGGAATTTATGCAAGCTCATGGGTAATGAACAGTATAAAAGACCTAAACTTGATTTTGCACATTAAGATCTAGCTCTTTGAGATATGGTTTTCGAATTGCTATACATCTCACAGTTTGTATAGAACTTTGTAAATCTAGAGTGATTCATTGGCTTTATTTTATTTTCCTTCCTTGTCATCATGATCCAAATACAAGTATTGATAGCCATGCATTATGACTAATTAAAAGAAAAGTCCCAAAACGGCTTCTAAATGAAAGCTGTAATTTTGTATTGGATTTTTGGTGACATGAGCAAATCACTTGCTCTTTGCCCTATAGATTTTATAACGTCATGATAGTCTATCAATAAAATTATAGCCTACATGTCTTACTGTATAATATATACAGTGGGTGGTGGTGGGGTTATGAAGGATTATAGAATGTCTGGGTGTGTGTGTGTGTGTGTGTGTGTGTGTGTGTGTGTGTGTATGTGTGTGTGCATTTGCTTTTTCAGTTGAGATTTTCTGTACAATCAGTCCTAGAAGCTGCAGATGAAGAAAAATGGCTGACTTACATAGGAATGTTTCTCTTGCTTCCACCTGCTGTGAGTGAAATTGACTAGGATTGTGCCATTCTGATCAATTCATAAAGAAGCAGACTCTGCACAAAGAAATCGTGGCTGTCCCTTCTACCTGAGCATCAGGCTTTGCCCAAGAGGGAAAGGTACTGCCAGGGAGTAGGAGCCTATATTATAAGATTATAAGGAAGTGAGAAGGCCACCTATGCCCTGGTAAGGAAAGCAGATGCGCTTACATACACACACACACACACACACACACATACACATACACACACACACAGTTATTTATTTAAAAATAAATAAGGCAAAAAAACAAAAAAACAAAAAACAAAACAAAACAAAAAAACCCACGATGCTATAAGTCAGAGATTCAGCTACAGGAAAACAGGGATTCCAAAAATTTTATTGAATTTCATAAGGCCTCTCTAGATGGCTATCTTATTCAGTCATTCTAAACTTATAGAGATTTCACATCTTAATTTGAATCCTTTCTCTGTGATCTCCTAATATGTGTTTTGTGGAACACTGCCTCAGTACACTTTTTGTTTGGTACTTTTGATTACACATAAACACATAGACACAACAAATCTATAATAACAAAAGCACAATATGCTGATTAGACCGGACGTCATGCTGGATGAAGCCAGAGCTGTGAGGGAAGCCTGGGTTCCAGGTGCCCGCCAGGGGCCAGAGGGAAGCCTGTGAAGGAAACTGGGGGAAGGAAGGCCTATTTTTGCATGAATTTTGTGCATTGGGCCTTTAGTAGATATAATAACTGTGTGAAGATCTAGGATTTCCTCTTAGGAACGATTCCCATCCCTTGTTGTGATGTATCTACCTGACGTGTGGGAAGGATTTACGGTGACTTGGTGTTCTGAGATATGCCAGGGTTTGATTACCAAAGAGGCTAGACAGGCTCGTTATTGTTTTCTTTCTCCTTCTTCACTCATTTTGCCTTAGTTTGATGCTTACTATAGCACCACCTCCAGTGTGTAGAAAGGGAACAAGACTGTGTTTTGAGAATTTAAATAATCAAGGAAGAATATATGAGTGTACAAATTTGGCAGGGAGGGGGAAATATCTGTGTTTCTTCCATTTCCATTTTCTATCCCTTATTCATTTTACTACCATCTCAGGGACTGATTTACTGGGTAAATTTAATTTCTATACCACTACTATTGGCTGTGTTGTTTACTATTTTTAATCATGAGGTTTAAGGACATTCAGATCATCATCGTCCTAATCATCTTTCAACATTATCAGTGAGGACATATTATATATACTCTCTCAACATTATCATTGAACTAAAACAGCAAAATCTTTTTAGTATGTACTTTTAAGAAATTGTTAATGTAATAACGATTTGGGAGGGACAGGACTCTGATGGTTCATTGTGAGAAGGTTTATTTTAATTTTTAACTAAATGTGTTGTGTGTGTTTTTTTATACATAATGCCACCTTGGTGAACTAATTGAACATTCACATTTGATTATGTGATTGAAACTATGTGGCTTAAACATGGAACATGGATCTATGCACAAAAATGCATATGAGTATTTTTAATTTTCTGAGCTACTTTAAGTGATTGGTTTAAACCTATGGAATAGTAATTTCATCTAATTTTTCCTAATGACTTATAGAAATTTATAAAGCAGAGTAAGGTAAAACTAAAATTCTATTCAGAGCAAATTACTGTTAGTAATTGTAGTTTCTTTTCTTCCCCTCCACTTGCCTCATTGCCTTCCATTTTATGCCTTTGTCCCGTTTCTTCAGTGTCACCTGACTTCTGCATATCCCATACCTATGTACCCCACAATTAAATCTTACTCTCAAAAAAGGCCATTATTGGCATTAAACCACAGATTACTAACTGCCACAGCCAAATGAGATCCTCAGGAGGTTGCAAATAGTTTAATTTTTAAAATGAGGAGCTAATATTAATTTAAAAAAACCTGGATATTTTTACATTTAAAAAATCTAGATATCTAGACCTTTGGGTCCACATTTCCATCTAGTAACAAATGGTTTTTCCTGAATAATGAACGCCTCGCCCCCTGTTGTCTGGGCATGTGCTCTCCAAGGGACCTGCTCCAGGCCCCACTACTCCGTTACCTACTCAACAATGAAATTCAGTTGCCATTTATTATCAGACTTGCATTGGTTTCTTTCACCTACTCCTTAGTCATTTGTACAATGGTGCTGGATCCTACATATATTTGAGTTTGTGACCCTTAAATTCACTCACATTAGACTAATAATAATTCATAAGACTTAAACTTATATAAATTTTATGAGAAGAGGTATGACTAACTAAAATTCATTATTTTGTTAGAAAAAAAAATGTGTAGAAGAAAATGAGGGAATAAAAATGAGGGGGAAGAAAATAAGGCATTTTTAGAACAATCCTGACACATTTAGTAAAATATAAATTTCATTTAATGCCAGAAGTGTTTAAATACCACCTCTGAGAATTTTGGATGTGTTAATTGGAAAAGTCTTAGCTCTAGAAAGCCACATATATAATGCAATTCCTTAAGACAGAGATGTGTGTGTGTGTGTGTGTGTTTGATATGTGATTCAGGTCCACAACCATGGGAACACGAGAACATGACAAAATTTCTACATTGCTCTTGGTGACTCATTGATGTCTACATTATCTTCTTATGCTGTTGGGAACACTGTGGGTTTTCAGAAGGGAAACTAGTGATAATTGGTGTTCTTTTGTTGGCTGATAACTCAAAAGGAGTTCTCCTGGGGTGATCCTTTGAGATAAATATTTCTGCCCAAACAAAGTCAAATAAAATTCAGAGCGAAGACTACAGGTGGACTTAAGAAAGGAGGGCTCCTGTGAAGTATCCCTGGAAAGATGAAAGGCAACAGGATAGCCATTTTGGTCAAGGTCCATACTTAGCTGGCAGGTCAGGGAAGGCGTGTTCAACCTTATGGTATACATTTTGTGTTTTTCAACCAATTATTTGTTAGCTACAGTTTGAGACACTAAAGTTATTTATGGAAGCTTTGTGCTAACAGCCTCTCGAGAAAATTGCTGGCTTCCATTGCTCCATTCCAATTAAGCAATTCCTTTTATGTCAGCTTACAAATCATCATGTGCTTTCTTATATCTGAGAAATCAACAATTTGGACTCATGTTACTATTAAAGTTCTGAAAAATATTTGTTCAAAGTCAGGACTTTCAGTTACTAAGACAATGGGCCTTTTTAGTTTTATATATACTTACATCATGAGACAGCCTTTTTTTTTTTTTTTTCACTGACAACCTACAACTCATAAAATAAATAAGATGCACCTAATTGCCTAATTTTTATTTTAAAATAAAATAAAGTTTTATTCTAAAATTTATTTGGTTGACATTGGTTAATCATATCGGTTTCAGGTATACGTTTTTCTGACATGTGATCTGTATATTGCATTGCATGCCCACCACCCATAGTTTTTTTTTATAATTGATTATATACATTGACATGTACTTTTCTCATCCTGTCAGGTGACTAGATTTGGCTCAGAATAATTTACTTGCAGTTCCTTAAAATTAGATTTTTATGAGGAGCAAGCACCTATCAAGGTTTTCAAAAGAATGTAGAGTCCATGGAAGACTTAGTTCCTGACTAATGGAAGCCTAGACATTAATGGGGATTTTCATGTCATCCCTCTTTGTAAAGTACTTCAGTGAGGTATCATGACCCCTCACATTAAATGTTATATGGTAATCCCTGGCACCCACAAACATCGTAGCTGTTGCATATACTTATATACTTTATTGCCATGGAACCATCCTGCCACCAAGGGCCAGAAGAAGTGGGAAGTATAGCCATGACTGAAAAACAATAAGTGATCCTGGTTATAATAGTTTGGTCAGTGCTGTAAAAGCTTAGTAGAGATCGTAAGATATCAATTGTGGCAACTTGCTAATGTAGACTTGAGTGAGGTTGTGAGAATGTGCTTTGGGAATATGCAATATTTTGTGTATTTGTCTATGTTTTCTCCTGGATAAGGATTTACAGCTGCCATCAGGTTGTCAAGGTGTTAGTGACGCACAGAAAAAGTCAATTACTAACTGGGAGTATTCTGTTGCCCCAAACCATGCAGCTGGCAGCTGGTGCACTGGGAAAGCTCTGCTCTGGGGTTTAGATGGACCATGCAGGACACGGGGGCCTGCCTGTGTGGCTAAAGGACTCAGTCGTCTGGCTGGAGGCCTGGGTGAGGGAACTTCAGGGAGTGAAGCCCTTTCCTCACTGTTCTACTTCTAGTTCTCTTTTAGAGGAATGACCCGGCCAAGCTTTTCCCCCAAATAGTTTCCTGACTCTACTATTTAAGAAGTCGTTGACAGGGTGGCACTTGATAGCTCTATCAGGAGAACCATTCATTAAATGAAAAATACCTTGGATTATCAGGCTGCTTCTGAGGCTCAAGTTGGACTCCATAAAATTACATTTTAAAAATGTTTATAGTAAGAATTGCATGTTTATTAAAGAAACTTCAGAAATTAGTTACCCCCTTGCTCCCCTAAACAACACAAGGAATTTCTAGCATGTAAAAATAACCAGTCTTAATATTTTGCTTCATTAATCCGGGTTTGTGTCTATATTTTATGTCTATAACCATCTATATAGGTATAGGGCTATTGCTGTGTAGTAATTTGATCTCATCATACATGATAATTTTTTGTGTGTTTATCAATATTTTTATATCTTTCCTTTTTCTATTTTTTTCTATATTGATTAAGGTATTACATATGTGTCCTTATTCCCTCATTGTCCCACACCACTCCCACCTCACTCTCCCCTGGTGTCTGTGTCCATTGGTTAGGCTTATATGCATGCATACGAGTCCTTTGGTTGATCTTTCCTTTACCCCAACCCTCTCCTACCTCCCTTCTGAGGTTTGATGATTTGATAATTAAAACTGCCTTTTATCATTTAACATATTGCAAATATTTTTAAGCCATTGGAGATTTTTTTTCAACATCCTTGTTCAATCTCTTGAGAATATGCTATATATTTCCTAAAGCTTATCAGAGAGGCAGTGATTTTAATTTAGCATTATATTTGTTCACATCTTAGTCAAATTGGGTCACCAAAGAAAATGTCTAAGTCTTTGGATAGGTATAGGCCCAAGTGTTCTCTAGAAATCATAGCAGTTTACATTCCCAGCAGCCATGCAACTGTGCTTTTGGACTCTTGATGAAAGGTGAAGCAAAAATAAACAAATTAAAAAAATAGGTGGGAATGGAGTATATAGTATGTGAAGACTGATAGACCTATATCGTCAGTTGTAGTGTGACCATTTTACTTAATTATCTTCATTTCATAAAAGATTGCAGGCATCTGTAGTGTAGTGGTAAGTTCACTGATGCCAAGTAGAAGTGCTCTGTCTGTAGTGTTCACATGACCATAACCTTCATTTTCCATGCTTAAATATCAAACTTGTCCAAGCATGCTCTCCCCTTTCAAAGTGTCTCCTATAAAACTTGAAAGTTTTCAAAGCTTTCTTCCACTTAGTTGTGTTTTCAGAAGTGTTTGAAATCATACTTAAAGAAAATTAAAAGAAAAAAATGAATTTTCTTTCCAGAAAAGGTTATTTGAATTTGAATTCCAAAGCAATTTATTTTGGGTCTTACAACAAACCTATATTCTCCCAATTGGAATGTGCTTGTAGGCCTGAAAAATGGGTTTTATTGGACATTTCATTAAGGAATTAATGTTTTCATAACAATTACAAAATTTACATGGTTGATTAGAAATCAAATAAAATTTTATCAGCGACTTGTCATCTAAATAAAGCAGAAAAAGCATGAAGACTTGTTGCAGAGACAATGTATTACAGCAAGAAGGATGTATTGAGTTAACTTACCAAGCTTCAAATTCCAGCTCCAACCATCATTGGCTTGGGCAAGCTACTTTTCCTCTCTTTGCTTTGATATTCTTCTTAGTGAAATGGGGGCAGTATTAATTCCAAGGTGACTGCCTGTTCTGAGTTGCCTAGGCCTTAGGACAGTGGTCAGCAAACTCATTAGTCAACAGAGACAAATGTCAACAGCACAACGATTGAAATTTGTTTTGAGAGCCAAATTTTTAAAACTGAAACTTTTTCTAATGCCACTTCTTCAAAATAGACTCGCCCAGGCCGTGGTATTTTGTGGAAGAGCCACACTCAAAGGGCCAAAGAGCCGCATGTGGCTCGCCAGCTGCAGTTTGCCAATCACCAACCTAGGGTTTTCCTGCTTTTAGTACCCAAAGTCCAGAATCTGGGGAAAGCTCTCCCTGAGACAAAGTTCTTGGGGTGGTTGTGTGTGAACCATTGACTGGAAAGTGCAAAACGCATGCAGCTCATACAGCTCACCCCCAAAAGGGGGCTGAGAAAAACACTGCTTTTAGTTTCAAATGCATCCAGGAGAGACTATCTGCCTGCTGTAGGTGTTACTCTCCCCACCCCTCATGGCTGAGACTGGCCGTCATGAATTAAATGAGATCATGTTTAAAACAGTGGGACCCTGGCTGAAGGAGAGTAAGCATTCACATTAGCTTTTACTGTTATGATATTAAGGTCCATGCTAATCTTTGGTGGTGCTGAATAATCTTAAAATCAGAGGCAACATGTGTAGCACTGTAGGTCCTGGGAGTGGTAGAAATCCCAGTCCCCGTGGATGGTCAGTAAAATGTCGCGCCATCACAGGGTGCCCACCAGACCCTCCCATGTTGCCTTTCAGCAGAGATGCTCTGACCCTTCCCGATACTGAGCAGGAGACACTCCTCTCAGTCTGTGCTCCTGACTCTTGCCACTGTTAATGGAAGTTCAGGCGTGTGCTCCCTAGGATGGGAAAGCCTGGATTCCACTGTGGGCAAAGGCCCATGGTCCTGAAAGTCTTCCTAAACCTCAAACCTGAAGAGAGAAAGTCAGGGAATTGCTGCTTTCTCTTTATATTAGCTTCTTCAATTTCCTTTTAATTGGAGCCAGGAACCTAGATTCTTGTAACTTCAGGGGGATGAACAATATAATTTAAGATCTGGATGCTTTCCAGGAAGGGCTGAGCTCAGGGATCTCTCTCTCTCTCTCTCTCTCTCTCTCTCTCTCTCTCTCTCTCTCTCTCTCTCTCCCTCCCTCCCTCCCTCCCTCCCTCCCTCCCTCCCTCCCTCCCTCCCTCCCTCCCTCCTTCCCTCCCCCTCCCTCTGTCAACACTGTCTGGCTATTGACAAATCGCATGCAGTTGCCTAATGAGTCCATATTTGCTTCTGAGGTTTCACATTTGCAAACTGCACTGCTGAGAAAGTAAGTGAAGTGTTCACCCACCAGTGGTGTGAGCTGACTGGTTTAATGTACAGGACAGATGAACACTAGAACAGTGAAAACTCTAAACCAGTAACACAAAACCTTCAACTACAGTATCTTACCTTGCTCAGGACAGTCATTTCTCACCAAGAATTCTTTTTAATGTATAAGACTTCAATTTATGTTTAAGAACTAGTAAACTATCGCAGTTTGACAGCCATTCACACTGAATTCTGTGCATTAAACCAACAGCATTCTTTTCCACAAACATTCATTGTTAGGACAATGCTCTCAGACAGAATTTATGAGAAATGGAATTATGTTACCAAGGAGATAGCATTTACTATAATGAAGAGTAGATCCTAGAAAATGGCCCCTTTTACAGCAGCTCAGAGCAGAGACACAAAAGCAATTGATTGGTCTTGGCATTTAGTCTTATATCAGCTGTGTCATCCATAGCTTCAGGAGTGAGAACACTAATCTAAAGTGACATTTCTGTTCTGGCGGGCTTTTCTGCCCTGATGAAAGCAATTACTTCATTCCTAAATGATAATTTGCAGGAGTTTCAACCACTTTAATTGATAATTTTTTTTTTGTTCTGAGTTCAATTGTGAAGTGATTAGCTGATTTGGTAAATAGAAATTTAAGGTGTGAAATATACAAGTTGCTCCAAGGTAAAGTGTTATGTATGGGGTGGAGAGAAATTACTTGATAAAGCAGCAATTTTTCCATTATTATGGAACTGCCAGTGGTATGGCTTAAACTTCTGGAGGGAAATGAAGAACAAAACACTTTGATTCATGAGGCTTTGGGCAGATACCAGAGCATACAATGAACAGTTTGGTCTTGTTGTGGCTCAGGCGAGGGCCATTCCAGTCAAGGTGACCATTGGTCGCAAAGGATTGTGCAGACCTCTCAGCCTCTCTTATTACTATTCTAATGACTCACCTGGAGTTACATCCTTTTATTTGAAGTGTGAAGAATAAAAATGCTCATTGGCTAAAACCAATTAATTTAATTATTAAGTTCAAACGTACACAAGGCATTTTTCTGACCACAAGGAAAGGCATTCAGTTAAATGGCTTTAATTAGTCTTTTGATCTATTTATCATAAATCAAAAAAACAGGTCACCATTATTCAGTCAGAATATATATTTTTTTAAAAAATTAATGCATCTTCATTTTAATACTTTATCCAATGTTAGCAGTTTCAGGGTTTTTTTTGTTTTGTTTTGTTTTGTTTTTTACATTTTTTAAGCAATCAACTTCATGATATTTTCTTACATGGGGAAAAATAATGGTCATTTCACATGTTAAATGAGGAAAATAAAGCAAGAATGAAGGTCAAACTGATTTAGCACATCAAACAGTCTTTGTCAGCCAAGCTTAATATATCCTGAGTTTGTGGAACAAATGAAATTTTGCTGCTATGTTACACTTTGCTTCCAAACAACCATTACAACTGATTTTATATATTGTGTGAGCACCAGACCATCAAACAGTGCATCTTTACTGACGTGTTGCCGCAGCGATGATCTACGGCAGCACTCTGCCATTTATATAAGGGCAAAATGTGCATCTATATTTAGTTGTGAAATTGGCCTATTATACTCTTGATGTTTACAGAGGCTAACATAAATTAATGATGACAGCTATGAGCAGTGCATTAGTTAAGCAGGAGAGTTCTTACCTTGAACTTGAAGGTTCCAGTTTTAACTTCCCACATATACTATATACTGCTTTCTTCACACATTAAAGGAAAGTTTCTGAAACGATTACCTTTTCTTGGAGAGCATTTTAAAGACTTCAATTTGTGAGCTATGTTGTGCATAATCCTACCAGATAATAGTTGTTTATGCATTTCTCAATTATAAGACATTATAAGAAAGCTGATTATTTATAATCAGAGGGAAAATAATACTGAAAGGTTCTTTTTCTTTGTAGTGGGCCGATTCGATTGACTTTGAACTCTATATGATGTTCATGTGTGGAGGGCTGTTTTATTGAAACTAACGAAGGAAAAGCAAGCGGTGCTTATAGAACCTTTCCCCTTTCTCTGAGCAACCTCCTCATTCAGCTCCTGTCAGGGCAGGGGTAGGTACGGGAGCACCTATAGATTTCACCACTAACTATGACCAGAGATCTGACAAGTGTGCAGGTGTTCAAAGGTTCATGAGTTAAAATGCTGAAGCCTTTGATGAATTTTTGATGGCTGCATTTTTAATACAGGTCGACCTTCTTCCTTTGAGGCTGCATGCCAGATTAATTGATAAATAGTAGAAGTCTGTAGTGCTGGGTTCTCCTAAGCAAACAAGTAGGAAAAATCCATAAACCTGCCTGTCTGGCTCCTTAGCAGTACATTTAAAAGGTAAAATTTAAAGTGGTTCTGACCCTACCTTTCCTTTTCCCAATAGATATATGCATCCAACCTGCCATGTTCCTTAATAAGGACTGGTTATTGTGTCCTAAAAGTTTCCATGTCAGTGTTAAAATTGAGGCTTACAGAGAGGATTCTCATGTAGAGATAGTGTGAATATGTATCAATTATGTCTCTATCAGAAGCAGTTCCACAAATATAAGTTATAAAAATGATTTTTTTAAAATTTGATTGTGCCCTGGTTGGTTTGGCTCAGTGGATAGAGCATCAGCCTGAGGACTCAAGGGTCCCAGGTTCAATGCTGGTCAAGGGCATGTACCTTGGTTGCAGGCACATACCCAATAGGGAGTGTGCAGGAGGCAGCTCAACAATGTTTCTCTCTCATCAACGTTTCTAACTCTCTATCACTCTTCCTTCCTCTCTGTAAAAAATCAATAAAATATATTTTAAAAATATGATTGTAAAGATGTCATATGAAAGGAAGAAATATTCATTTGTTTCTCTGTGATAAATATTATTTTCCCTTTATCATATTCTGTAGATCTCAGCTATATTATTTCCATAATTGTCATAATCATTTCTGTGAAGAAAGAAACCAAAGTAACCTATTTAGCAAAGCTAAATTTGATTAGCCACAAAGGACAGCCTACCTCTCTTAACTTAATGACTCATCAAATCCAAAGTTGTTGTGTGTTTTTTTTTGTTTGTTTGTTTGTTTTTGTTTTTTCTCATCCTGGACAAGTGGCATCCTTATCCAGCTCTGTGGCAGATTCAGAGAGATTGCAAATTATGGGTCAATTTCATAATACTGGTTTGGTGATCGTGGCTGTACCTGTTTAAGTTTTTATGCCTTAAAACATGGTTTGCTCATTTCAGCACAAGCAAAATTTCATGACTCTGCCTTGCCCCCAGTGTGCAGACCTAAGCAGCAAATGCTGCTTGCTGCATTCCCACACTTTGCCATCACCAGAAGCGCTGTGTGAGCTCTCCATGGTCCTGGGGTTGGCGCCTTGCTACCAATGAGGAGAACTTTAAGATTTGTGATGCTTTGGGAGATATTTTGGAAGATTATCTTTCCATTAGGAGTATGCATATACCCTTTCTAAATAATAATTGTTATTTCAAATTTGAAGTCTTCCATAGAAGTCACAAGCTTTTGGAGTAATCTATTCCTTTAGCACCTGTTTAGATATCATTTTTAAGTATAAACAAAATTGCTTGTTTTGCAACTGAATGCCATTTTTTTCAACTTTAGCAAACTAAAAAATGGCCATCTTTCTTAGAACAGAAAATCATTTATTTTTAAGCCTTTCATCTGTCATTAAGAAACGTTTTTTATTTGAATTTAATTGTACTTAATGAATTCATTAAGTACAGCTTCAGTATAATACATATAGACTATAGGCATAAGGAGGACTAGGATGAAAAATCAAGATCTCTGCAATAACAGAATTTTACTTCACTTAGAAACCTAATGTTATATGTCAGAACCAGTGAATAGGAATCGTATTGGTGAGAACAGAGTGTACATTATAAATGAACATTGTTGACCTCAAAATATAGAACTGTCATTGTGAGATGAGCTAAGATTTTTTTGTTAAACACATCTTATATAGTGTTACTGTGTGCGAGAAACAATTGTGAATGTTTTGCAACAAATAAATTTAATTGCAACAATAATCTTATGAAGCAGATAGCATTGCCATCCCATTTCACAGATGAGAATAACTGAGACAAAATAAGTTAAGTAATTTTCTCATATTTATATAATTAGGAAGTTATAGAGCTGGGATTTAAATACAGGCAGCTGGCTCCACAGTCCATGCACTTAAGGTCTACCTTCTACTGATATGGAAGACGCTGAGAAAGGTGTCAGGCAGAAGCTGATGATAATCACTATCAGAACATGTAGGACTTTAAAAAAATAGGCAGTTTTAATCTTGTCATCAAGCAGAAGTTAGGCCTCTGATTTGATTTTATTTAGTTTTAATTTTACTGTCACTACATGGGAAATTAAATTTACTAAAGTGAAGGTCATAAGTGGCAGTAGAGAAAGGAATCTTGAGAGGACAATGCGTAAAGCAAACAGGTATTCCGAATTATAGAAAATATAGCCAAATATGATGGTAGAAAAGAAGCTTGGTTAAAGAAAACTATAAAGAATTATGGAGAAATAGGGTGGTAATCAGATGTGGTGGTAGGATTAAACAGTTGGGCTTCCCCCCAACCCCCTTATAAGTTTTATATTTACTATAATAAGAGTTACTGTTTATATAATATTTACAATATGGTAGGCATTTAGTGATTTGCACACATTAGCTCAATTATTCCTCTCAGGACTATTATGAAGTGGGTACTATTAAAATGTCCATTTTCCAGATGAGGAAATTGAGGCCTAAAAAGGTTGAGAGGCCTACCCTAGGTTGCCCAGCGAGTAACTGCTTGGTGATGTGAAGGTCCACAATCTGGCTGTGGTCCAAGTCTGAGGATGGGTTGACTTCAATTTGGACATTTCTGAGCCTTTCCAATTCCTTAAAATTTTCTGTTGTGAAGTTCTAACGTGGACTCTACCACATTTAGAGTTCATAAACTATCTTAATTGTTAAAATCTAGAACTGCCCAAGAAGTTTACTATTTTATAGTTAACTCTCAGGGGATTTACCAAAAAAAATGCCCTACTTGTCATTCTCATTTTATAAAATGATAAAATTAAGGCTCAACTTTGTGAGTTAGAATAATTGTAATGGCAGCAAATGGCCAACATATGTCTTTAACTCCTTCACTAGGAGTCTTTGCACAAAATTCACAACTTGCCAAAGGGATTTAAGAGTCACAAAAGGATTTAAAAAAAAAAAAACCACAACAAAACTTTTCATTTAATGTGCACTGTTAATACTAGTAAAATTTTTGATTTCTTGTTATCTGTGCATAAGGTATAACTTTAGAAACTTATAAAAATTATTCCAAGGTATTGAGAAGAAACATAGGTTAAATAATATTATTGAAACTGGACATACATGTTTATGATAAATGAATTCTGGCAACATCAATGACAAGAAGAGGGGGAAATTTTAACTTAATAAGGCTTAGAGGAAATTCAAGATACTAGATCATTACTTTTTTGGTTGGGCAGATGGGGTCCCTAAGGATAATCTGAAAATCATTTACAAATATACAAATATACATACAACTTCATATAGAACTTCCAACTTTCATTTATCTCTATCTCTACACATCTATATGTATATGTCTCCCTTTTGAAGTAGCTGTTGATTTTTTGGTTTTTAGTTGATGGTAGTGCTGGTAATGTCCTCAACGAAGAGTGCTGGCACTTTTATTTCTTTTATTTGCTGATGGATAAGGTGGTCTCCTCTTCTTCCTGCTCTCAGAGCCTGAGGGGAAGAGCATCAGCAGTAGGGAGTTTGGGCCCAGGGAGTACTTACTGTCACTCTGAAACATAATCATATTATAAATGGCAGAGTTCAAACATTTTGCTCATGTACAAATAAGCCATCTTTTCTTTAGTATTCTATGAATATTTTTTTGTTTGTTTAGAACAGAATGTATAAATACAAAGTTTATTTTAGGTTTTAATGTAGTCCTTAAATCAATTTAAGAATTGCTTATAAGTAGGCTCTACTTCACAAAAGCAGACAAAAGATTAATCTTCAATCTGTGTTGTTGTCTTCAGGTCCTTAGCTTCATCTATTTTTGTCAGCATCTCTGTAACCTCTATAATCCTTTGACTGTATTTTATTGCCATTGCCCTCAAAACCAATTACTACTTATTACACAGTGCTATCATTCTGAAAGTCTTCTGAACTATGGTGTCTGCTTAATGATGTGATGTGGGAGTCATGGAAACCCTTTGTTATTGAGATTATGGCCAAGAAGATTACTCCAGTGGGGTAACAGTGTGTGCTAGAGTAAAAAAGGTGGGGAGGGGACAGAAAAACAACAGAATGTGGAGTAGGAACACAGAGAATACGTTGTGCTCAGTGCTGGGTTAGAACAGTCAGGTGTCAGGGCAGTATGGAGCAGAATGCCAAAAGGCATTGGTGTCCACATATTCCCATTCCCCTCTGCTAGGCTTTGGAGCCCATTGGGTTGCTTTCTGTCATCTTGGGCTTTCCTCCCCATAGGCTTATTTTTTTCTTTAGTTTATTGATGAGCTCATGCATTAATATCAATTTCAGAAAATTGTCTAATCCTCTCGTTGCTTTGGGTGAATAGAGATATTCCTAACATGAATAGATTAGTAATATTAAATTAGATAACAAATGCGTTTCTTTGTGATCATTTGAGTGACATGTCTAAAGGAAAATCATATATATCATCCACTAAAACTACCTTCAAAAATAGTCTCCCAAATTATTAGCCAATTATAAAAATGCATCCCTGCTCCATTGTTGACCAAATGGCATATTTTAATGGGCTTGTGTAATTTTTAGAACTTTCACTAGCTAACACAAAATTAAAACATGACATAAAATTTGAAATGCCATGTAAAAGTTTAGTTTTTGTTCTTTAGAAATAGAAAAACCAGAACTCTGGCAACACCAGGTCTGCCTGCCACCAAAGCTGTAGATAGCTGAATGTGTGTGAGCGAAAGGGATTTAAGATTCATAAAGTCTTTGCCTGCACTGCCATGCTCCAGGCCTCTTCACTTATCGCCGTCCCCTGCCTTAACCCTGGGAGCCCTTGAGTTTGCAACAGCTTTTCCAGAGCTCCATCATAGTCACTTATTGGACTAAAACAAAAGTTGTGAGTTCAGTCCACCTTCTGGAAGAATATTCAATTACAATAATATAAAGAGAACAGAGCACTGAACTTGAACCATTGCACTACATAAGCGGTAGGGAAACAGGTGAAAAGAGAGGTATTTTTTTGTTTGTTTTTGGGTTTTTTTGTTTGTTTGTTTTTGCACAGGTGACTTAAATGGTGTTAGGTAGATTGCTTGTATTATAGATAGAGAGGGAAATGTGTCATTCTTTAATCTTAAGAGGTTAACCTGGATCTCAGTTAGGTTTATACTTGGTCATATTTTAAGGCTCCTCTCACTTTATTACATAACTAGAGGCTCAATGCACAAAACTTATGCAAGAGTAGGCTGCAGCCCTGGCGGCAGCCTGGATCCTGTGGCTGCAGCCCCAGCTTTGTTTGAAAGGTCATCCAGAAGGATATCTAGTCTAATTAGTATATCATGCTTTTATTATTATAGATTTTCAAAACAATTGGTCATTTATAGCATTGAATGGAGGCCAGCTAAGATATTGGGATATAAGTGGCATAACAAGTCTTTTCCTTGTAAATTAGGGATGTTTCTGCCTGAGTTACCACCTGAGATATGAAGAGACAAAGGTTTGTCACTTAAGACTGCTGAGACTGAGAATGATAGCAGTAACTTGTCCAGTTCAGATAAATATAGTAGTTAGCTAATTCAGAATATTTTAATAGAGAAAACATGAAATAATTTGGGACATTAAACTAGAACATAATGGCATTATTTAAATTACATAGATATTTAATAAGATTGAGTGTCTACCCTGGATACAATGTTTGCACCAGGAACAATATCAGGTATACACTAGTGTGACCTGGAATATTATTATCCATATTCTACTAATAAACTCACTTTGACTTATTCCTCTGGTCTCCCTTCCTTGTTTCTAATTCTACTATTTTATAATGGGAAGCCAGCATGCTAGACTCAAAGATTTAAAATGTCTTCAGAGTTCAATAAAATGGATACCTAGAAGTGATTTTAATAGTATCTGGATACTATAAATATTGCCCAATTACCTATCACCAGTGTATGATTTTGAGTTTATTTCTTGTCAGACACAAATCAGAGCAATTCAGAGTAGGTGGAATTCTCTCGTCAGATGCTCAGAGGCAACTTCAGTGGTGCCAGGTTCTGCCCTCAGCAATGTGAGCAAACTTCAAACAGAAATGCACATGAATAGTTAAAGAAAAATGCTGGATCTCACCTGTTGCCTCTTCTGTGAAGTAATATGTCTATAATGTTTATAAATTTTAATAACCCAGACAGGGATTTATGTCTTTCAATATTAAATTTATATTATCACAAAATTTGACTTTTCTGGGCAATGTGTTTCATCCTCTAGTAATTTAGGGAATCTATCCATTAATTAGTGTATATCAATTGATAAGATAATAAAAGTATTCTCTTATCAACTAATAACAGCACATTTATAAAGTTACATGGAAATCTTCATCTTTAATAGGATGTTTTCTTTATCTGACTGAGGTCTTGATTGGTAATGAGTGCTGGAAGAACATTAATATTTTTATTGGTTGATTCTGTGAATTGTGTTTGTATTTTTCTTTTTCCTCAGAGATGATAACTGAAATAATTTTTTAAATGCATCCTTTTGGTGGCTTATAATCCCATCAGAATAATAGTTAAATGGACAAAGCCAATCTTGAGAATAGATATGATAAATATCTGAGAATAGATATCTACAAGCCCACTCTTTACATTGCTTATAGCTGAAAAGATCAAGTACCACCTGTAAATTGCATGTTTCAGAAATAAGGAATGTATGTTAATCCATGGTCAATTGAGGGGGAAAATCCTACCAAGCAAATGACTTTTACTCATTGCACTTGAGTTCATGGCCTATAAGTCCAGAGGTAGAATTTATGTTATTTGTGGACATTGTCTGGAATGTATTTTACCAAGATCCATGGGATTTTTAAGAAGATTTTTGTACCCTTTTTGGGAAAGGGGAAGTAAATAAAAGTAGTTTCTATCTAATGAGAAAATCATATGTTCTAAACAATACTTTGTTACTTCTTTGATTTCAGCTTACAAGCATTGAGAAAGGAGAAATCCCGAGATGCTGCACGCTCCCGCCGGGGAAAAGAAAATTTTGAGTTCTATGAATTGGCCAAGTTATTGCCTCTTCCTGCAGCCATCACGAGCCAGCTGGACAAGGCATCCATCATCCGACTTACAATTAGCTATCTGAAAATGAGGGACTTTGCTAACCAGGGGGACCCTCCATGGAACTTGCGAATGGAAGGCCCACCCCCAAACACATCCGTGAAAGGTAAGTTGGAAGCCTCTGGTCATTGTGGCTTATGGTGTTCTGTAGCTGTCTTTAAGATGAAATGTTTACCATCATCCTTTCTTCTTTTTCTGCATATCAAATCCTTTAAAGGGATACAAATGTGGAAATCTGAACTCTGCATGAGAAAGACACCATGTGAAGGTGAAATGAACCTCTTCTATTTCTATTTTCTTTTCAAAAAAGTTGTCAGCCTAAAGTATTCGTTCACTTTATATAAGGTTTTGGAGAAATGGGAATGAAATGACTTACATTAAAGTGCTTCCTGGGTTTAATTTAAGTTATGTTAATACATGCAAATTTTTATTGATGGGTAGAGTATGAGAATATTGCTAAAGGGTAGAGCTAATTTTTTCTGTCTTTTGTCACCAAAACAAAGAAGGAAACAGAGTCTAACTGTAGCAGGCATTTTTAGCAATGATTTTATTGATTAATAAAAAAATGAAGCCATGCATTAATGTTTCAAGTCTCCAAACATATTGCCTAGAAGTTGCAAATATAAACATGTACTTGTCCTCAGTTAAATGTAAATCATTACTTTAAAATTTTAGGCCTTCTTCACTCTAGAAATTAAGAGAGGTATTTCTTGTGTGCTCCTGTGATTCCTAAAAAAATGTATATATTTCTAGCATTTTAGTATGTATGCGTATGTTTTCAGTGTACATGTGGTGTTGGTCATTGATTTTTCCAACTTTAAGGGTGTGTCATTCAAAACATAGGACTTTAGGGATCTCCAGGTTTCTTGTGCCTAACCTAGTTTCTAGCCCCTTGCCGAGTGTGGGATAAAATGGACATTGGCAGAATTTCAGGCAACCTTTGCTCAGGGAGGAGTGAGTTCTTTATTAGTGGTGACACCTCGACAGCTACTTTGGAGAAAGCCCGTATTCTTGGCTGTTGTAGGAAAGGGGTAGTGGGGAGCTGTAACCCTTAGAGGACTTACATTAAAATGAGAGGTCAAAGCAGTGCTCTTTACAGTCCTGTGCTCAGAGGTGTGATCATCTTTGTGCATGTGCATGTGTCAGTCCGTTCCTCTCTGCCATCGGCACTTAGGGTTTGTGTTTCGTATGTTTAGGAGGGAAGGAAAATTAGAGTTTAAGTTACAACATGTTGTTTTCCTCTAGAGCAGGGATTGGCACACATGTTCTGTAAAGGCCCCATAGTACATATTTTTCTGTAGATTCTGGGGATTATATCAACTCTGCCATTGCAGCATGCATTCAGCCATAGACAACAGGGTGTGACTGTGTGCTATGAAACTGTGCCTACAAAGCAGGCAGCTGCCACCAGATGGGCTCACAGCTATAGTTCCCAGACTCTGGCTCTAGGCTGACTGACATTCAAAGCTTGAGAAGGACATATGACACAGTAGCTTGCAAGGGCGAGATGTGAGTTTAAGACAGCAGAGAACAAACAAGCCAAGGCACATCTATGCTGTCCTTTCACAGCCCTCTGACCTAAGAATGTAGATGTCAACTTGGCCACACAACAGTCCATGTTCCAGAGGCTAAAGTAGTAGGGAATTTTCCCAAGCTAAAGACAGGAATATAATCCCGATAAGTATTTATTATATACAGAAGAGCTTATTCAGAAGGCTGTCTTCATGTTTATTCCAAATCATGCAAGATGGAAGGATAAGTGCAAAAGCTTATAAATCACACAATGTACAAAATGTTATTATTAAATTTTAAATATGTTGCTTGAGGGACTGGACTTATATTAAGTTATTGTATTTAGGATAATCATCTTTTCCTTTATTTCCATTTTTTCTTTCAAGTAGTTTGTAGTTTATAGGTTTTTTTGTGGTAGGAGTAGCTACCAAAGTAGAAAAATCTAATGGTTCCCTTGTCTGCCCATTCTTCTATTTTGTGATAGCCCTGCTTACTCTTGGAATCATGCCTTTTAGAGATACAGAATTAGAGAGCACAAAGAACTATGCCTTCATTTTAGAAAGGGTTTACAGTTAAGTGTTCACAGATTTAAAACTAGAATTCCACTTTATTTATTTATTTATTTATCTACCTACCTATCTATCTATCTATCTATCTATCTATTTATTTATTTATTTTGCTTTTCTGTCTTAAGTGCTCTTTATGACATCACATTCATTTCCAAAGATACTTAATTTGGATCACCATCTTCAAAAATTCCAGGTGAGAATTCTCTCGGTTTCAGAGTGTGACTAATTCATTTGGGCTTTGTGGCCTTCAATCAACTCAACACTCTCACTACTTATTATGATAAAGATGGGAAAGGGAAAAAAAAAAAGGAAAAAAAAAAAGCAGACATGGTCTCTGCTCTCACGGGTTGCAGTCTGGAAGGACATGACGATGTCAGTGAGAGAAACAGGGAGGCTGGGATGGGTGTTTAGGGGCCTGGAAGAAGATCACAGATTTTATTATTGTAAACTTTCCATCGGATTTCGGCAGAGAACCCAAGTTGTAACATGTTGTTCCCACTATTAGTAAACCGGTGAGAGGCTAAAACTGTAGTTGTAAGCATAGTGACTCCCTAGTATTTACCCTGATTCTCAGAAGTTGGGAGGAAGGCAAAATGCAAGAGGCACTCTCTGTAAACTGGTTCTGCTACACAGAATATGTACACTTTATTGCTTTACTCCAGTTCTTTAATGCAAACCTGCTACTCATACTGATCAAACATTCATGGAACAACATCAAAGAAACTCCTTTTAATTTATTAAGGTCTTCTATGCTGTGCCCTTGAAGAAGTTTATATGGATACACAAGCTTATATAAATAGCCTGTAGCATCCTGGGAAGTGCAGTTCATACTCCAACAATAAAGCAATACACATCATACTTTGTGCTTCTCCAAGCAGTCTCTTGAGTAAACCTAAAGGCATTTGGAAGTTTAGATGAGAAGGACTTACACAATGTAGGCACCATTAAAAAAAAATTATGAGTTATTCGTGTTAATAATTAAACGGCAGAGCTTAAATGTAAATTTGTCACACCCACTATATAGAACTTTAATCATTTTAATTTACTGCTTCAGAAAGGTCCTTCACTCTGCCCTGCATTCATCTCATCTTTTCTTAAACGTCCATAAAAGTTGATGAGTTTGTTTGGTGGTGCCCATTGTGTGCAGATTATTTACAAGTTATGCCTGCAGAAAGAACACCCCGGTGACAGTGTGTAATATGTCCCGAGTCAATTACTTCGTGGAAATGATATGTTAAGCAATTGGAAGGTAACAGATAGTTTTTTCCATTATTTTAGAAATATCTGTATTGCTATAATACAGATCAAATCTACAAAGAATATAATGCATTATTCAAGAAATGACCAGGCGTTCTCAGCAGTGTTTCCACTAAATAACTGATGATTGTAACCTTTAAAGAAATCTCATTGTGGTGACTGTTGGTAAATCACTTCCCCATTCATAGTAATCTCTATTTAGAGGCTATCTGGAAGCCATTATATCTTTTATTAATCTTAAAAGCAATAGCTGCTGATTTGACATTTGCTAAAACTAGATAAATTTTTCGTCTTTCTAATATCACAGACTTCAGTCAATTTTGGGAGTCTATCGGCTGCCACTCTTTATCAACCCAGGAACATTTACCACTCTAGGCATGCGATTTATTTTAATTTAAACATCGAAGCTTTTGAACAATTTGCCTATGTGTGTGGCAGGCAACAATGCTAACATACAGTCTGTAAAATACAAGACATTTTTAGTTTTTGGAAGGAAACAGTTGAAAAATATGCAAGATAGGTGGTGCTTAAAATCACCTAAGCGCTTTAGGAAAGAGCATTACTATTTCCGTGGGATTTCTCTTCCCTATTTTCAGGCATGCGTTTTGAATTAACGGGTAGATTTTCGTGTAGTTTTTATGTAAGCAACACATGATCTCTCCTTAGCCAAAGACTAGACTGTTACTTAAGCAATGGTTTTTAACGGATTCCTTAAAAATATTCATGTATAATAGAGTGAGTATAAGACATCTTTCAGAATAACACTAAATTACTGTAATGGTTGTCCCAAACTTAGGTAGCATTTAAAAAAAAAATGCCTCGGCTCTGCTTCCATCGAAGGTAGAGATTCCAAGACTAGCCACGTTGGAGATCTTCTTGGTCTCAGCAACCTCCAAGGTCTTCCCGCTTCTGTTATGGGTTTTTACTGTGTGTATTTATGTCTGCCAGGTGACATTCGTGTTTGAGAGCAAGTGTCATATTCCTTATTATCTCAGAGAGAAGGCTGGTCTGGGTGGGTGGTAGGAAGAGATTAACCAAAGAACTTGTATGCATATATGCTAACCCATGCACACAGACAATAGTGTGGTAAAGGCCTGGGGTGGGGGAAGGGGCAGGATAGAAGGTGTCAGTGCAGGGGAAGGGTGCATATGTAATACTTGCAACAATAAAGAGTTGTTTGTTTGTTTTTTAAGAAAGAAAGTGTGAAATGAAGGTCTTAGACTCAGGACATGGCATGTATGCCAGCTTGTGCGATTCTTTATTTGTTGTTGTTATGCAGACAAATGGTAGAACTCCCATGAACCCTTGGCTCCCTGTAGGGCGAGGAGGGTAGGGCAGGAGGTGGAGACTTGCTTCTTGCTTGCTTCCTATTCTTACGCTGTCATTCTCAGCACACATACACGCAGGGCCTGACTCTCTGCTCTCGTCTCCAGTTCCGTTTGCCTCCATCCAAAGTCAGTGGTAGCTCCAAATGGGAATGAAAGAATCCAAAAATCTGAGCTGCCAGCAATCCTTTCTGTTTGTTTGGGAGGCCAGTGCCGGGTGTTACCATCTATGGAAATCTGATGTAATACAACTGCCTTTTTTTTTTAGGTTTCCTTACAAGGAAGGTTTCTTTAGATCTTTCTAGTGAAGTTATGACTTCTGGAAGAAGTTCATTTAAGAACGTACCATTTACTTTTACTGTACATTATGTTTGAACAAGCAGTGCTCACAGCACCACACTTCTTCCGTAGGATCATCATTTCTGACAAGGGCCGGAAGGGCTTTTCTGACAACTGTGGTTCTTAAGGGTGGCAGAGTAAGTGTCTGAGACTAATTCTGTGAAGTTTCTCCTTTTATCAACAAAACCTTTGATATCTACAAAGGGATACTATAGTCCACCTTCAGCATGAAGAATTCTAGAAAGCATTGCTGGCTTCTTGCTACATGCCACTGACAGTTTGATGGGTCCCCATGGCGGTCAGTGCATTGGGCACTATTGAGCATCCAGGATTATCTTGACTCCAAGCACTGACTCAAGGAAAGGACACCTATGAGAATGATGGCTGAGAGCATGTGACTCCCCAGCCAGGGCAGCAAGCAGTTTCCACATCTTAGTAGCATGCCACAGAGCTTTTACTCCTCTTATAGCTAAGTTCTTCTGTGGCTTGGCAACTCTAAACTGGGAAGACCTGGATGGTTCTACTTCTTACAACAGTCTGGCTGAGCTTGACTCCTTGCTGAGAGTTTAGCTCAGGTCTGCCCCATGTCAAGGAGCAGCCAGATATTTGGGAAAAGCACTTTCCATGATGATGGCAGAGGTCTAAGAGTAGGGTGCAAAACAAAAATAAACAAACAAACAAAAACCAAAAAAACCACAGATAAAAAGGAGGAATATATTAAACTTTAATGCTGTAAGCATTGAATGATATTTGGTTTGAAAATCCCCCTCCACCTTTTTCCCCTTAGCCTTTCCCTCTTTCCCCTCTTCCTTTCCCTCCTCTCCCTCCCCTCCCTCTCCTCCACCTCTTTCCCATCCCCTTCCCTCTTAGTCTCCTCCCCTTCACCTTCCATCATTCCTCCTTCTCCTCCTCCTCCTTCTCCTCCTCCTCCTTCTTCTCTTTCTCTCTCTCTCTCTCTCTCTCTCTCTCTCTCTCTCTCTCTCTCTCTCTCTCTCTCTCTCTCTCTCTCTCTCTCTCTCTCTCCCCTCTCTCTCTCTCTCTCTCTCTCCTCTCTCTCTCTCTCTCTCTCTCTCTCTCTCTCTCTCTCTCTCTCTCTCTCTCTCTCTCTCTTCCTATAAAATGGAAAATTTTACACAAGTAGAATTTGTTATACTTGGATTCAAATGAATTCCAAGAATGCACTGCCCTTTGTGACCCTCTCTGGTGTGGCTGTCAGGGGAACGTTGGCATGACTGTAATTACCATGGTGGAGCACACCCCCGATGTTCACCCTCTTCCAGTGCCTTTCCATGTTGGACACAGTGCTATTCTTGCACAATTACACCCAGGCCTCTGGTGACCTGCTCTGAAGAGGATCATACTCTTCCCTTGGAGGGCATCTGCTCAGTCCTCACTGAGTCTTCTCAGTGTCCCACGCACAAAACAACATGCTTTGTTGCCACCTGTAACCCTCTGCTGTTTTCTGTGAGCATGTCTCATAAGCTCTGTGTACTGTTAGTGTCAGCTCCTATCTGTGGGGCTCAGTGAATGCCATCACTCACAACCATGACCTTCGGGTTGCCCTTCTGTGGGTGCAGAGAAGTTAGTGACTTTTTGTGATGTCCCTCTGATGTTCAGATACTTTCATATATGAATTGATCCTTCCAAAACACCCATAACATTTCTTATGAAAATTTTTGTGGAAATAGGACAAGAGGTGCCTGTGTATACTTTTGCATCCTATATCAGGATTTATCAATTTGTTCTTTTCTCCCCTGTCATCATCTTTTCTACTGGCAAGAGTGAACACCTCACCAAACATTTATGCCTTAGTCCATGCCATCATCAGCCCTTTTCCTTCTCTCAGGTTTGCTGAACTCCTGTTCATCATTTAAAAACCAACTCAGATATAATATTCTCATGTAGATCTTTTCTTCTTCCCAAAAATATTAGTCATTTTTTTCTATAGATTAATAATAAATCTTATATTGCTTTATTATGAGTTCATAATTATTTTCATATACCCATTTCTATACTTAGATTAGGAGCTATTGGAGGGAACCACCTGAGTCATATTATACATGTTTATATTTCCATGTGCGGTACCCAAGGAAAGAAGTATTTAATCATGTTTTTAAGTTTAATTGTATAAGAATGGATTGTATCTTGGGGTTGCATTAGCAGAGCTGAGGCTGATGAGAGCTAAGGATTGGTCTAAGTCACAGGCTAGGAAGAAGAAAGGAGTAAAAATAAAATGAAGACAAATGGTGGGAATAGTGTGAAACCATCCTATATAATAAAGAGATAATATCAAATTAACTCTCATGCCCTCAGAAGATGGCTGCCTTTGACCAGGCCAGCAGGGGGTTAGTGAGTGCTGACTAAATGTCTGAACAGTAGGCTCATGGGTTGACCAGGCTGGCAGAGTGGTGGAAGGCTGAGGGGCAACCAGGCCAGCAGGATGGACAGTTGGGGTGACCAGGCTAGCAGGGTGGGGGCGGGGGGAGGGGGAAGTTGGCGGCGACCAGGCTGATCGCCCCTAACTGCCCCCTCCACCAGCCAGATCACCCCTCACTGCCTCTGCGTGCTGGCCTGATCTCCCCTAACTGCCCCTCCATGCTGGCCTGGTCACCCCCAACTGCCCACCCCGCTCCCCTAGTTGCCCCTCACTGACAGCCTAATCACCCCTAATTGCCCCCCTGCCAGCCTGCTCACCCCCAACATTCCCCTCCGTGCTAGTCTGGTCACCCCCAACTGCCTAACCTACTGGCCTGGTTGCCCCTCAGCCCCGCCCCTCCCGCCCCTACTCCCCGCCAGCCTGGTTACCCCACGCAGCCTGCTGTTCAGTCATTTGGTCAGTTTCCTCCTTTAGATTTTCTGTTTTGTCAGTGATTCTGGTCTCTAATTCAGAACCCCAATTCCTCAGAAAGGAAAGGATTTTACACTTCCTGTCTCAGATTAGCCTCTCTTATGACTATTGGACTTCCTGATGCTATTGATTAATAATTTCAAAAGCCACATGCTATAACTCAAGCAAGTCAAACTCAATGCCATGGGCCGCATGCGGACCCACAATTAATATTTTTTGTGGCCCAGGCAATATACCAATATTATGTAAAAAAATTTAATAAAATTCATAACTTAATTTTTCCAATGTCCTCTTATAAATAATTATTAATATTGAACTACAACGTTTGCTAATGACTACTATAATCATGTTGCAATTATTTCCCTTACGTGCCTTATGCTCAGGCGCACCATTTCTCTCCACTAATAGTAGCACCGAACATTTTAGCAGCCAATCGTTATGTCATTAGTCTTGTACTGACTTATTTGGTGTGCACAACAGGAAATATTTTGCTTTCGGAGAACAAGAAAAATAGGTTTATTTGCATTATGCTTATTAACTTGTGCAGTTATTCAGTGTCTGGTAAGTTAATGTTCAAGAAAAAATATTAATTTTTATTAAAATATTGTATCATTTTTTGTTAATGATTACTCATTTATAATATTTCAGCCCTTAGTATTCAGCATGTCTCTATTGCAATAAACCTATGTTCCTATGAAAATGGAAGCTTTTATATTTGTAGTCCACATAAACTTAAACCTTGTTTATTTGGCCCTTGTTAGCCTTTGCGTTTGACATGCTTGCTCTAACTCTACCTAATCTGTACTAATTTGTTTTCCTTCTCTTTTACTTACTAGCCCTCTATCCTGTCTTCCTTGTGCTAAGTCAAAAATATGTGATAAAGTTGCTTCTTTTAAAAGCTTTTATCTGTTGATTACCAAAATTTCTATATATGCAATCATTATAAAAGAGAGGAAACAATACATCACACAATGAAATTTTAAATTAAAAAGTCAAATACCAAATATATGATACAGACACAATTTAAATTTAGAAATTCATATATTGCTTTTACTCTCAACGGATTTTAAGGAACATGCTTACATTCTGTTTCACATCCAACTTATTTTAAGACATCTACCAGTTCTTGATCATGTAATATGTTAGTCCTGGCCTCCTGTGGTATTGCATTATACTATATTTAACTCACTTACTTAGGACTTTCATGGGCATGTGCTCTGTACTTCAGGGCTAGAATTCTTAAACGTGCTTCAGTTAGTCCCAGCACCTCTGGCAAAGCACAACATATAGTTTTAGCACTCTGCAGATAAGAATATTTCATGGGCACAGCAAAGAGGGAGTCACCTCTGGCTGCTTTATATGATTGAAATTGCTCTATGGCTTTAATTTTCAGAAACAGCTTTCTAGATACTGTGCATAAGTCTTAGCTGTGCCTTAATAAACATGTGGCGACCTCCACCTGTAAAACTGATGTGGCTTTGAATACTGATTGACTGCTACAACTTTTCACATCCTCTCTGGTCCATAATATGTCTGTGACTGTCAGAGCCTGGGCAAGGAAAGAAGGTCGACAGAATTTTCAGTTTAAAGATCTTACAGGTCATCTTGCTATTATGCTGAGAAAAATGGTATAGAGAAAAGTTTAGTGACACAAAGTCAGTAACAGACTTGGGACTGAAATTAGGGCTTTTGGAATCCCAGTTCAGCACATTTCACTCCATAACAAAGGGAGATTTCCATGTTCAGCATATGTCCTCAGCTGTTCATCAGTATCCTCTTTTCCCATTTACATGTTATGTCAACGTATGTGCTTATACATGGCTCCTGTGTCAGACCAAACCATTTTAGATCAAATGTTGCCATTGTATACAAACTAAGAAGACATTTTTATGCTATTCAAAAGCAAAGGTCTTATAATGCAACAAAGAATCATTTTTTAAATGCTTTTTTTTCCCCTACTCTTCACCTAAGGATATTTTTTTTCATTGATTTTTTTGAGAGTGGAAGGAGTCAGGGGGAGAGAGAAAAAAACATTGATGTGAGAGGGACACATCAGTTGATTGCCTCCCACACACACTTGGTCAGGGAGCTTGAAACCGAGGCACATGCCCTTGACCAGAGCCAAACCCAGAACCTTCAGTCCATGAGCTAATGCTTTAGCCACTGAGCCACTAGAGCAATAATATATTTTTTAAAGGCCTACATACTAACATTAGGGTAAGGTGGGTGAAAAATATTTTAGAAAGTTTGCAGCTATTCCATAAATACAAAATTCTTCCAAAATAACAAGGCTATTTTGGAAAAAAGCACTACTTTCCTTTAATGACAGAACCAGAAGGAAAACAAACATCTGTCCAACAGAAACATGTTCTGTCTCAGTTTCCTGCATTTCCAATTGGTCAGTGTTGAGTCCTCATAGGACAATGTGGTGATTGTGTTGATTAAGAAATGTGATTGAAATAGAACATTTTCAAAAGAAGACAGAAGGAAGGCCAAAAGGCACATGAACACATGCTCAAAGTCACTAATTGTCTGAGAGATGCAAATCAAAACAACAATGCGGTACCATCTCACACCTGTCAGAATGGCCAACATCAACAAATCAACAAACGACAAGTGTTGGCGAGGTTGCGGAGAAAAAGGAACCCTCGTGCACTGCTGGTGGGAATGCAGACTGGTGCAACCACTGTGGAGAACAGTGTGGAGTTTCCTCAAAAAACTGAAAATGGAACTCCCATTTGACCCAGTAATCCCACTTCTAGGAATATATCCCAAGAAACTAGAAATACCAATCAGAAAGGATATATGCACCCCTATGTTCATAGCAGCACAATCTACAATAGCCAGAATTTGGAAACAGCCTAAGTGTACGTCAGCATGATTGGATCCAAAAACTAAGGTACATCTACACAATGGAATACTATGCTGCCATAAAAAAGAAGGAATTCTCATCATTTGCAGCAACCTGGATGGAATTGGAGAACATCATGCTGAGTGAAATAAGCCAATCAATGAAAGAGAAACACCACATGACCTCACTCATTTGTGGATAATAAAGAGAATTATAAACTGATGAAACAAAAGATAGATATAGAGACAGTAAAGCAACAAGCAGATTGTCAAATTACAGCGGGGAGGGGAGGAGGATCTGGGGGAGATAATAGATCAACTGAAGGACTTGTATACATGCATATAAGTACAACCAATGGACACAAAACTCTGGGGAGGGAGGGGATGTGTTAGAGGGAGGGAGGGGGGCAAAAAAAATCAATAAAATATATTTTTAAAAAAAGAAATGTGATTGACTGACAATTACAATATCAATTAGGATAGGGGAGAAAGAAAATTGATTCAACTGTCTGTGTAAAGTTTTCTTAAACACTTTATAAGTTACCTAGTTCTATCAATAATCAGGTAAGCACAGGTGCACCCTGGTGTTCTAGCTCCTGTCTTCAATAAAAGTCTGTTCTTCTGACCCTGGTCAAAGACTGCCTAGAAGAGAAGTTAGTGAACCAAGACGAAGACTGCATGCAGAACTGTAGAACAGGTGTCAGCGAGCTTTTCCTGTGAAGAACCGGATAGTAGATAATTTAGCCTGTGTGGGCCAATTAGTCTCTGCTGCAACTACTCAGTCTATTGTTATTGCTTAAAAGCAGCCATGGACACTTCATAACTGTGTGAATATGGCTGTATTTCAATAAAACTTTTTTAGATGCTTAAATCTAGTTATGATATGTCACAGAATATTCTCACGAGTTAGTTTTAACTGTTTAAAAATGTTTAAAAATCTTAGCTTATGGGTTGTACAGAAACAATGGTAGTTCGGCCAGTCCCTGGGAAGAGCATTAGAACTGGAAAGGACTTGAGTACAGTTTTATAGCCCATTGTGTTGAGAAACACCCTACTATAATATAACAGGTTAAATCTTGTGTTTGTTTTAAAGGTATAGCAATAACAATGTATGGCTGATCAAGTATTTACTTTACCATCTTCAGAGCTGTGTGTTCATATAATCTATTTACTATAATGGCCAGCACAACTAAATTGAATATTTTACAAGGTTTCCATGGATGTACATTATTTTCCACATTGTCTATTTGCTAAAAATGAAATGTAAAGTCATGTTTAGTTATTGGCACTGTCTGACTTATTGTTTTGCCTGCTGTCTCAAGTTAATGTAGCAAGTGACCCAAACTAAGGCAATTTAGATAGTCTTCTTTGGCTTCAGGATCTTAAGAAAGAAAAATATGACCAAAGCTTTGTCTACACAGAACTATTGTTTGGTCATTTTGAATTTACAAATAAAATAATTGGTTCAATTATAATTATTTTCATTTATTTTTTTTACATGATTTGCTACTTATCTTTCTTATTAACATAGTTGAAGGCACTTTATGGCTGTAATCATCACAAAATAATCATTAGAAGAAAGAGAGATTTGTATATCAAGAACCTAATGTTATTAACAGCATAAGAAATGAGTATATTGGCAAAGCTGAACTAATCATTTGTAGGTAGAAATAAACATATCTCTGAAGTCATTTTTACATAACATAAAGATATATAGCACCATTTAATTTTCACAGTGTACTAAATTACACTTGTTACTAAAGGAACAAAACCCAGTCACTAAGACATCACTATTGTGGCCTTCTGCCATTGTCCATTGAGATCTGTCAATCACTAGGTGTTGAGTGAGCGCTGGATGAATACGACTATAGTAAGAGATTGCGGGGAGGAGAGGGACACCCTAAAATTCATGAATTCATAGTTATAATTACCCACAGCACTACAGACTTTTTTTTTTCAGAAATGGTTTGTAATTAAAACCCATCATTCATATATAATTTTACAGTTTGGAAAATAAGGCTGTGTTGAATATCAGCACTCATAATGAAAACAGACTGTGTACACAGTTTGGGTTTTATATAAATACTTTAAAATATTGGCTTTCTTCTATAAAAATAAATGAATAGTATCCAGGTTTTCACGAGAATCCGAGCATAAGAGCAAGCTTGCCCTCATTTCTTATTTTGAAAAGATATGTGAGGAATACATAGCAAAATGCAGTGCATTCCAGAGTTCTGAGGACAAGAGGGAGGCGGCAGGCGGATGCAGGTCAGCCTCGCTTTGGGCACACTCAGGGACTTCTGTAAAGCGGCGCAGCAATGTTTGCTTAGCAGGCACCTGACCTCATATAGGTCTCATCGCATCTCCTGTGGATACTGAGCTCCTACAGTTGCAGAAAAATCTGTATCATGTTGTTGGGTCTATGCTATTTTGTGAGTTATACCTGGTAGGTAATCAGTTTGAACCTTCTTGTTGTGAATTACTACAAGTTTTGCTGTATGAACATCTGCTTTTGGAAAAGTTAAATAGTAACTTTACTGAGATAAGAGAAGGTGACTCTTGCAGGGAGTTCTAACAACTCATAATAAAGGTGTGGCTCGTGTTAAGAAGACCAGTGAAGGCAGAAGAATGTATGGGTGAGATGAGTCCTCAGAATGCCTTAGCAAGGTGTTGCAAAGTGGGACACTCCGGAGATCAAGTCTTTGTGTGTACAAGTCACATCTCTTTGGGCTTGGTTTTCTTTCTGGGGGAGAAAAGGAACTTTGGGGCTTGAGTGAGCCTTTTACTGAAGGAAGCCCAGATGCTATTGGGAGGCTTAGGTTCACATTGGAACAACCAAAGACATGTTAGAATCCCCTGTTTATGGTTTTTAGCACATTAGAATTAAGTCTTTTTTTTTTTCCTGGAAAGATTGTATTGACAAAATGATGTTAATCAGAAGGAAAAGATGTTCAACATGAAGTATTTATTTTGAAATACATTTTGGGATTCTGACATGTAAAAATTCATATCAGGTGACAGAGGAAATTTAGAGTGTTTCTTAAATGACACAGGGAATTTGGGAATTGTAAGGCAAGTTAATGTTATTTTAATGCTTACTGTAATGAGATATAAAAGTTGATTACACATTATTAATGTGTGAATATTTCATTGAGATGATAAGAAGACAAAAGCACTCTTAAAATAGGCGGTATTCCTAATAAAAGACTGATTAATTGAAACAGTGGGTATAGTTGATATTTCCCTCCTCAGAATTTTGGCTTTATGGCTATAATCTTAGAGCAGGTTTTAAGATAACAATTGTTTTTGCCATTAGAGAAGAGGAATGGGTCATATTATTGTTTCACTTTATTTACCTATTTATCATCTAGATAATTGAATGCTTATTATGTTGCAAAAGTCTATACCAGTCTCTAGGGGGATTGCAAAAAGAAAAAAACAACTGAACCCTCTAGGAGTTTACATTCTCAGAAAATAAAACAGTAGATGTTCATGTTGACAGAGGTCTAAGCAAAGTAATGATCACCGACAATGCTCAATAGCAAAGGGGGAGACTAAGCAGGTAGCCTTTAATTGGAGTTTAGAGATGAGTAGAATTTTACATTGCAGTTTTTCATAGTGAGCATATTGAATTTATGTAAGGCAGTTTTAAAATACAATCTTTTATTATTTTCTAATAAAATTATCTTATGAAGTTCTATATTCAAATGAATATATTTTCTGAATCTTTATTTTAGATATGCATTGGTGTCAGATAATATTTTATGCAAAAATATTGTTAAAACTGTAAACATGGTGGTCACTAAGGAGAACTGTGGTTCCCTCAGATGTTAGGTAAGCTTATGGTTGTTTCTTTCAAGGGTATTTTAAACAGAATATCCAAATGTCATGTAGGGCACAGAATACCTGTGTATATTCCTGTTATTTGACCATAATCTACACTAATAAAAGAGAAAGACACAAATTGACCATACCTCCATAATGCCCACCAGCCAATCAGGAGTGGCTATGCAAATGAACCCAACAAAGATGGCGGGTTAATTTGCATACATCGGTATAAAGCAAAGACTGAAAGCTCTGGCCTGAGTGAAGACTGAGACTGAAGACTGAAGATTACTGAAGACTGAAGAGGTTTGGCTTCTCTGCTGTGGCCAGAGTAGAGAAGCCTGGAGGCTTGGCTTCCCTGCTGCTGCCTGAGCAAAGGCCTGGGTCCTGGGTGCTGGAGGAAACCTGGTGCCGGCAGCCAGGGCAAGAAAGACCTATTGCACGAATCTTCATGCAACAGGCCTCTAGTCTCAAATAATTTAAAATATGAATCACACACCATGCTTATAAACCAAGAGTTGGATCAAATATAGTTTTCTGATATCTTTATAATATCTTACATCCACATAGAGATAGAAGAAAGGCTGGAATGAAGTGTACTTTTAAATTTTGAAATTCTAATGTATATATATATAAAGCCCCATCCCCATCAAAGAGCTGAATATATAAAGAATTAGAACAGAAGAGTGACTACTGTTGTGGGCACTGCTCAGTAGAACAGCCAAAGGTCAGGCAAGACGCTGGGGCAATGGCGGAGTGGCACGCGCACTTGGCACCCAGCTCACACACGTCCCGCCGAGGCCTGTAATTGGGAGGGAAGACTAGACAGCGTGGAAGAGAACGTTTTGTACTTTGATTTCATTTAAATTAGCACAAAGGGAGGGCACAGTTTTGCTTCACATGTGAAGTCAGTCATTTCTTGGGTTGCTAGCTCAATGTTTTAGCAGAACAGCTGTTTGGTACAATGTGGCTTTCTACAAGCAATATTTCTGCTGCTAGAAAAGTGGCAGTCTGCCAAAGAGAGTGCCCAGACCAGCCCCTAAACAAAAAAAAAAAAAAAAGAAATCTTTTGTCAACGACACTAATAATTTGTACAATTCAGGAAAGGGGGGTTGCACAGTCTTTGCAGATGTGCATTTATGATGCTATTTTTAAGCAGAGCAGCATGAAAGAATAGATTCATAGGAATTGTAAGTTGATCATTCGTTTCAAGCACTTGGCTTCTGCTCCTGCTAAAATTTCCCTCTGCATAAAGGAAACACAGCCAGCCTTGAAACAAGGTAAGGTAGGATGTGACAATAAGATGAAATTCTTCATTTTCAAACCTATGATGCTTGCTCAAAAACAAAAAGCTTTGGGGTCTTACTTTAGCTCCCTGCTAAGGAAATAAATGCAGTTCTCTGATTCCTTACAGCAGAAACTTGCTATCCTTTAGCACTTTGAGGAAACTCTTAATGGGCTACATTCTTTTACAGCAGTCCATTCTCTGAAAGTGAGCTTAGGTGCTGAAGGAAATGCCAGAAGCATTTACTTAACCAGGGCCAAATTAACACATGTTAATTCTCTGTAGTTCAATCAACATGCAATCTTTTTTATATAAGCTTGGGTCTAGTCTCACATCTGACCTCTGCACGCTGGTTAACCAAAATCCACAGCAGTAGACTCTGGTGCTTTGACTCCAGTGACAGAGTTAGGAAAATAAGATAATCTTTTTAATATTGCAGGCCCCTGGGAAAGCATCCTCACACTTCCCTGAATAGCAGAGGAATAAACCTGATAGGATCCTGTCTTTTATTTCCTTTTTTTTCATGCCTCAGTGATTATATTTTTATTAACTAGAAAAAATTAAAGAATGTTTACTTTCAAATGGTAAACTATACATTCATATTTTTAGTATGCATAGTTTATTATTTTAAAAAATTTTTTATTGATTAAGGTGTTACATGTGTCCTGATTCCTCCATTACTCCCCCTGTCTTTTATTTCTATTCAACAATACACTTGATATTTACATGAGATAATTAGACTGCTCTATTAAAATACAAAATTATATTCTTATAATGACATCAGTTAATACAATCTCATTCAACAAGGTGTTCATAGAGCAAAGACAACCATAGAAGATTCACTCACTTGATAAAAAGCTTCCTCTCATTCTGAGTTGAGGTCTTAGTTATTGTTGTATGCTTTTAAAATAATCCAATATTTTCTTCTCTGTTTAGGTGCAAAAAATGCTCAATTAAATGGAGTTATGTGTATTATTAAATCAGGATTTTTTATGCACTCAGAAATTAATCTGCCCATATGTGCTGTCCCCTCATATTTTAACATTTTATATAAAATAGGTTATTTTACTCTACTAATGAAGATACATTTAGAAAATTATTCAGATGACCTGTTCCATCATAGTGTAAGTAGTTACTGAAGTGTTTCTTGAGTTTAATAAGGATGTATAGTGACAATTACACTTCTATTTATGTATGTGTACCCCCTCCCCATAAGAGGGGTACTGCACTTTGTAAAATGACATGTCCCAGAAAATGGTTTATAAAATTTTCTCTTATATCATCAGTAAGTTAATAAAATCACATTTCTTATATATTAGAGAAACCTGGGATGATGTACATCATTTTTCCTTGTGAATTTCGAGTTCCTTTTAATTACTCTTGCTCTCTGTGTACAAAATATATGCAAGTAAAGAAAAAGAGTTAAAACATTCTTTCTTAAAGCAAAGTTAGATGCTTTGTACAGCGACCAATTTTACCAGATGAAAGTCATTCAGTTTGGCCCATGACGTACAAATAGTTTACAGGGCCCAAGCCCATTAATATTAGCCTCCGTTCAAAGAGCAGGAAAGGCTGTAAAATTATGTATGTTCTTTAAATTAATATTGTAAAATCCCTACGTAGACAGCTGGTATGTATTTAGTAACCATAGCCTCTTGTCTTTTCAGCCACTAGGCACTGATTGCATTACAACACATTTCTAGGCAATGCCCAAAAAATAGATTGAGTGAGGTTGGCAAGTAGATCCTGGCTTAGGTTGTGGTGCAGCTGACGTCAGCATCATTGTCAGTGTCAGCACCTGAGTAAATTCACTCCACACGCAGAAGAAGCTTCAGGACCCGCCCCCAGGCTTTGCTCTCGCAGTTGCTAATGTGGTTGGCCAAGTGCAATTGGGGAGTAAGGGTGTGTGTGCTTTGAAGGAACTCATCTTCACAACAGAGCATGTTCTGTGGGTGTGACAATGAACTACAAACACACACTTGTTATTACTTTTAAGTTAAAATCATATTACGAGGCCATCATTTCACAGTACACTAAATTTGTTTTTCATGGCTTTTCTCCGTGTGACACACTACAAAGTAGTGGGATACTAGCACCCTGTCAGGTTTCTAATCTCCAGATCTCTTGCTTTTGTTTTTAATTTAAATTCTCTATTGTTTAAAGTATTACAGGAGTCTCCTTTTCCCCCCATTGACCTCTCCTGGCCAACCTCATCCCCAGATCTCTTTGGTCCTTTACTGAACTCTGCCTCTGCATTCTGTATTGCTCTTTCTTTTGAATTATGTCTGTTGCAAACCTCACCCTTCCTGTGATTAATGAAATTTGATATGTTAGTGAGATCTGAGTTCTCAGACTGTGCTCTTCAGTTACTTCTTGCCTTCCTTCTACTTTGAATATTCTTTTTTCTTTCTCTTTTTGCTACTTATCTAAATTATTCCTTTGAGTTTCTGCATTTCATGATCTTGTTCAAAGAAACAGAGCAAAATTGCCATACAGTGGTAACATTTTATTTATTTATTTATTTATTTATTTATTTATTTATTTTAATATATTTTATTGATTTTTAACAGAGAGAAAGGGAGAGAGATAGAGAGCTAGAAATGTCGATGAGAGAGAAACATCGACCAGCTGCCTCTTGCACACCCCCTACCAGGGATGTGCCCACAACCAAGGTACATGCCCTTGACCGGAATCGAACCTGGGACCTTTCAGTCCGTAGACCGATGCTCTACCATTGAGCCAAACCGGCTTAGGCAACAGTGGTAACATTTTAAATAATGATTAAGCTATGCTCAGAAGAGTACCAAGTTCAAATCATATATTTAAATACAGGTTTCTCAGAGATCTTCATTTTTCACTTCGGTTTCTAGGGCATGTAGCACTGGACCTTGGACTCGGGGTCTCCAGGAAACTCCATTGCATTGTATGCCCCCTGCATCCTGCGTGTATAACAAACCTTCTATCCATATTGATCATATGCGATAGGTCACTGCTGCTAATGTTAGTCACCTGATTTGCAGAGCACTAGAACTAATAGCCTTCTCAAAAGCTATCAAATTATTATATATCCTACCAATAAAATGTATTCAGTGATCATTTGTCATTCATTTGATATTTCAAATGAGTTTACCTCAAAAACTTCCTGATATTTGTTAGTTCTAGTAAGACCACAAATGCCAAACAGTGACATAGTTCATAAAATTGACCGACAATGAACCCAGAAGGCTGTAAATTAGTTTTATTTAAAATAAGTGAATGGCCTGTAGCATAATTCTAGACAGAGAGCAGAATTAGTGGAGATCCAGGGGAAGTCTGTCTGTGTTAAATGTCTGTTTTGGGGTCTGAGGGGATCTGATTAGGTTTCTCATAGTGAAGGAGACAGAGCTTTTGCATGTCAGTTGGCCTGCATTTGGTCGCTAATGATTTCATTTTAATGTCACCGTTTAGTTCCATACTGATCATTTATACTGACACAAAGGAAGAAAAGAAAACAAGGAACCTGTCATCAATCATTCATTTAATCAAGTAGCAAAAGTAGATAAATAAACACACTGAGTTAATTATTCTTCTGTATATAATGATTGACAATAAAGTTAATTTATGCCTATTTTAACCCTTTAGTGCCTTTAGGAATAATAGCTATTAGCAATTATAGAAAGGATTGGGGGTGATCTTTTCTTTCCTAAAGTGTCATAAAGAAGTTTCATACTTAAGGTACTTAATTCACTTGAAATCTATTTTGATAAAGAGTTGTAGTTACGGGCATCTAAGCACATTAATTCTGTGCTATCAAATATAATGAAAAACAATTATGCTGGTCTACCTCTTTTGTATTATTCTTATTCAGACTCTTTAGGAAGACTTTTTTTTAAAAATGTACGTTTCTGATGCATAAAATGATTTTTAACCAGATAAAAATATGATGCTAATTCAAATGTGTATTAGATGCACCACTAATGGAAAAGAAGTCTTAGAGACAGCAGAACACTAAAACATATATTTAAGTTAAAAGAGTTCTTTAAAGTACTAAAAAAATCTATTTTTATGGTATTTGCCAGCATTTTTCTTCAATTTTCCAGAGAAATTTCTTCTGGTGGCTATTTCATTGTTGTTTTTGGCTATTTTGTTATTGTTGTTGTTGTTAATCCTCATCCCAGGATATTTTCCCATTGATTTTTGGAGAGAGTGGAAGAGAGGGCAGGAGAGAAAGAAATAGAGAAACATCCATGTGAGAGACACATATTGGTTTCACATGTACCCTGACCAGGCTGGAGATTGAACTTGCACCCCAGGTTTGTGCCTTGACCTGAAATCAAACCCTTCACCCTTCAATGTGTGGGCCAGTGCGCTAACCACTAGACACCACTGGCTAGGGCTGGTGGCTCTTTTTTAAAAAAAATAATAGATGATTACTCTTACGAGACTTTCTATAAACAAGTATATGCTTCAGGTGGATGTAAAATTAAATTTCTAAAATTTTCAAGAAGCAGACAGAGTGAATTTTGGAATGTGTCATGTGCCTTTGAATTGGCTCCTACTCCTGGCGATCTTATGAATGTGTGATGCCCACAAGATCCTATCCTCAACAGCCCTGCTCAGCTCCCATGGACTCATGCCTGAGGCTCTTCAAATGGGATCTCTCCATCGCATAGTTGGCCTTCCTTTTTCCTGCTGTCTCCATTTTCCCCAGCATTGCCCTCTTTTCCAAAAGCCCACCCTCTCATGATGTGATAGGAATTGGTCTGTTGATTAAAATTATTGTCAAAGATTTATAAAGAAACTGGGGGTGCCTTTGTGATTATGGATGTGTTACTCCGAGATGCACTTTATTAAATGGCTCCTTAACAATTTTAATGGTTAGTGTAGCTGAATTCTAATCACTGACTGTTTTTATTTCCATATTCACTTCAGTCCTAACAAACCACACCTGGACTGGGGAGGGGAGAGATGCTGGGTAAGACACTGGGGCCATGGTTCCCAGCCCCGGGCACACTTGACACAGTGGCTGCGCTTTGTGCCAACTCCCTTCTCCATCAAAAAAACAACAACAATGTTTGCATAGTTCATTTGGTCTGTCTAGAAAACTAGCAGGTTCACTATCAGTGCAGAAATCTATATGGATAAATAGCAAGGTACAGTAATTTTTGAGTTCCTATTACTATTACTAAATTCCCATATTTGTTTCTTGATTGTTGTGTTGTGGTGTGCTTTCTGTAAACATTTGGCTTCATAAGAGGCTGTGTAACAAGACTTCCCGATGCCTTGAATAGAATTGGCATTCTAATTACATCTGCAGTGGCAAAAAATAAAAATACACAAAGTTCACCTTGTAAGCTAGAAACCTGATAAAACAACATATAGAAAATAATTCACTTCATCAAGTGTGTAAATGAAGAGTTGTGCGTTGATAGTTAATTTTTTTTAATAAATTAAAAATTACTCACGTTTCTTAAGTTTACAATAACTCTGAATGAATCCCTCTGTCTCCTCCCCCCATTCCTGCCAAGGACACCTGTAAACTTCATTCATTTCTGTGCAAATGTGTTAAAGAGAAACATCTATTCTGTCCTTTGTCCTTTGTCTGGCCTCTCCTACCTACATGCATTAATTACGAGTTATTATGAGTGAAGAATGGGGATTGATAGCTTTTTCGTTCTTTAAATAACAGTTGATCTCTTTAGCTTTTGTTCAGTTTATGGATTTTCTTTTTTCACTCACTTAACAACCTGCATCCAGCAGGCTAAGAACTACGCAGCCTGTAACCGCTGTGGTAACAGTAACTCCGGCCACTCTGTTATTTCTTCCATGAAGAGCATGCCAATGTGCTTTTCTTACTTTTATTTGGGAGAGACAATAAATGCTGGGGAAAGATACCAGCAAACCTGTAAGCAGATGGTGTGCACAGACACACATATGCTCAAATACAGACAAGTTTTGAAAAAGAAATATTTGAATACTATATTTGAAATATTTGGTCCAAATCTACTCTCATTCCGTTCACAAGGAAATATGTTTAAAACCAGGATTTCTCATCACTCTTGGAAACCCTGGATCAAATGAATCTTGTGGGCACAAGTGTACCTTGAATACGGGATAAGGAATGCTTTGTTGGTATATCCTTAGAGCTACTCAGCTTCTACCTGATGCCTCACTCAGTCACCTTCATCAGTGATTGCATAGCACAGCCCCGGGTTGGTTCTGCTTTGTCTCCATCCTTAACTGCATTTGCTGTTTCCCTCAGAAAAGAGTCAAAGGAGAAAAGAGTTTTAGGTGCTTGTTCTTTGCTCGGAAGTGGTGGGGTGAAGCTCCAGCCTCCCACCTGGCCATCTGGCTCCCTCATTAGCCTCACCTCTGGTTCTGGCTTCCTCCTGGGTGTCACTGACAGAACAACTCTCCAGCGAAAGCCTTTAGGTTATTCACGGTTTTTCTCCTTCATGTTACCCCATTGCAGTTTTATTTATTCACTTAGAATAAAGAGTATTATGTTAACCATCTGCCATGTGTCCCCAGTGCTTAGAGAAAGAAAAGAAATAGAAGATGAATTTTTGCTCTTTAAACATTTGTAATGTATTTATAGAAATAAGCCATTTGATATTAAAAAATAAAATCTACCCCTGGACAGATTACTCAGTGCTTGGAGCATCTTCCTGTGCACCAAAGGTTGCAAGTTTGGCACACACCAAACTTGTGAGGTTTTGGGTTTGATCACCAAATGTGACACATGTAGGAGGCAATTGATGTTTCTCATTTCTCTCTCTCTCTCTCTCTCTCTCTCTCTCTCTCTCTCTCTCTCTCTCTCTCTCTCTCTCTCTTTCTCTCTCCACCCCCTCCCTTGCTCTCCCTCTTCCTTCCTCTCTCTCTCTCAAAATCAATAAAAGCATATCCATCAGTGAGGATTTACTAGTAATAAAAATCTAGAAAGTATTTGTGAGAGGTTCCTACAGCAGATGCAGTGAGTTGCTTACTAAGCTAAGGAACAATCCTGTCCCGTGCCCTTCTCTGTAGCCAGAGGTCTAAAGGATAGTGTCTGGAGCCTTAGTAACTACATGGCGAAAGTGCTCATCCTACCTCGGCCGCTTGATCCTGTGAAGAAGGACCAGTCCTTTAGTTTTACTGCTGGGAAAATAAGGACAAAGGCACTGAATGACTTAGTCAAGTTTACATGGGATCTTAATTTTGTTAAGGCCCGTTACTATGTCCTCCCAAGGCTAAGGTGTCCTGAGGTTGACAGGTAGCTTTGAACCCAACTCCCTGAGACATTGTTGATCAACATCCCTAGGTGCAGCCTAAAGACTTCAGTCTATGAAATGAGACTCTTGGTCGTTTTGTTTTAATTTTCCACAAGTCTTAAGACAATGTAACTATGAAGAATATAGCCAAAGGTATATTTAATGAATGTTCCGAGTTTCTTGGAGAGGGTTTTAAGTCTATACTTACCACAGCAACATTATACAAAACATGCAAAACATACAACATTATACAAAACTAGCTTTTAAGTTTTCAGTCCTTAGGAGAGAGAGATCTGTGTTTTGATTATACAATTTATTCGCTAAAGTAAACTGATGTACCCAAATAGTAAGCTGCATTTTGACTTTTTCAGTAGGTTTTAAGAAAATTGAATCTATCAGGATAAAAACCTTTCTTTCTTAGGCTTTGGCTACCATTTAGAGGAAACACAGGCGTTTTTAACGTAGCAGAACAACTACAGAGGCATGCCTATGTTCATTCCTTCCTTCCTCTAGAAAGAGAGTACCATTACTCCATTACTTGCCACCCCACCCTGAACTTTAAGTTTCTTGTATTTTTCCTCATGCTCTTCGATGCCTCTCACTCCTCTGGCAGCTCTCATGTTCTCTCTCTGTCTTGGTAGACAGCAGGGCCTGGGATCCGGGAGGCCATTTTTCTTGGCATTTTAGTGGGCAGCTTATGCACCCAAGCCATCACCTCAGTGCCAGCAACACATTCTTGACTGAATAATGATGTATGTGGAATGTTACTTTTTTTTGCCTTATAAATGGATAGCAATTTACACAGCTGTGGATGTGGGATGTTTCAATCCCAGACCATGTTGTAAGAAAAATTGAATGACAGTGAGCAAAACAGCAGTAATTATAAAACTAATTACTAAATGCTGATGATGCCCACAGGCTTTGCATAACTAAAATTAGAAAAGGAAATTGCTTTCGGCTTCAGAGAGGCAACATGCGAGTTATTTCACTGTTTCAGTCAAAATGGAGGGTAGTATATAAAGTTCAATCAAGAAAATATACATGAATACATATATGTCTATATATTTGCATAACATATTTTCTATTTTGAAATGTTATTCACACTATCTTGCAATTTTATTTATAGAGCTTAATGCATAGATATTTGCATAAAGGAGATATATATTAAAATGTTTGAATGCAGCCTATATACTATGCATTTTGCATACACTATAATTACAACATTAAAATACATATCTTTATAATATATTTATACAGGCTTGGCTTTTCTTATTTCACAGCAGAATATAGTGTGCATTTCTGCCCTAGCATAAAGTATCTAATCTTGTGAATTCATAGCACATTATTCAAAAAGAAATACCAAAAAAAAAAGAAATTAAAACATTAGTCAGCTAATGGAAACTGAGTATCATGTTTTAGAAAAACACACAATTGATAAATCATAAGTCTGTAAGGCATACCTTTGTCCATCTTCAACTTGGAGCTAAGAAATATCAATGTTAACTCCAAAAATTTTTGGAGATTGTAAGCTTATTTTGTGCATATCCCAGACAATTCTAGGATTATAAATGTTTGAGCTGATATTGATAACATTCAAATAGGAAACACAGGAGTAATTAATTATGTCAATATGCATATAAGTGAAAAATGACTTAATGAGTTAAAAATGTAGTTATTTAGCCTGACTGGCAAAGCTCAGTGGTTGAGCTTCAATCTATGAACCAGGAGGTCACAGTTTGATTCCTGGTCAGGGCACATGTCCAGATTGTGGGCTCAATCTCCCCAGAGTGGAGCATGCAAAAGGCAGCCAATCAATGATTCTCTCTCATCGTTGATATTTCTATCTTTCTCTCCCTTTCTGAAATTAATAAAAATACATATCTTTTTTAAAAGTAATCATTTAATCAATAATTTTCTTGATTTTTATATTTAGTTGGTTTCTGTTTCTATTCTCTGTATCCTGAAGACAAATGTTATGAAGCATAAACTTCCCTGAATAAAACTATTGAAGGTTATGTTTAAGTTTCAAATTAAATCGATCATGGATCAGGAAGATCCATAGTACAAAAGGAAAAGGCATCCTGCATTTAAAAAATTCAGGTAGTTTGAATGACCTAAATGTCATGTCTTATTTAATTTTCTGGTACTGTTACTTCAAAAGTCTTAAGAAATTAAAATGACAAAATATGATACTATCTGCAGACATATATTATTGAAATGAAATCATAATATAATTGAATCAAGGCTGTAATGAAATTCTTCTTGTAACTTTTACCTAGTGGGGCAGTGTGATGAGTTAGTTCTTCCCATTTGTGTTAGTGGATTTAGTAATTAGCTCTTTTACCAAGGCAAATGGTCTAATAATGGAGGAATAAATCACAGCATGGCATATAAAATGAATATGGAAAGTCTTGCTTCATGTGTAATGTCTGGTAATTTAGTCAGCTGTAACTAATATGTACACAAGTTGGGGTAAAGTCTTCACTTCACAAGTTGTACAAGGTCCTGAGAGTCATAATAAATCACTGCTGCTCATCAGATGTCCTTCAGGTGTGAGGGGTGTCAGTCATCAAAGTATGTGATCAAGAATTTAGAGGGTCGCTGGGACTGGTTTGTCTCAGTGGATAGAGCATCGGACTGCGGACTGAAGGGTCCCAGGTTTGATTCCGGTCAAGGGCATGTACCTTGGTTGTGGGCACATCCCCAGTAGGGGGTGTGCAGGAGGCAGCTGATCGATGATTCTCTCTCATCTATGTTTCTAACTCTCTATCCCTCTCTCTTCCTCTCTGTGACAAATCAATAAAATATATTAAAAAAAAAAAAAAGAATTTAGAGGGCTTAGTTGAGCCAAAATGATATCAACAAGAATATATATATTTAAAAGTGGTGTATATTTGGCCTCACATCGATCTTTTAAATTATTTTTTAAATTTCTTTATCGATTAAGGTGTCACATATTTGTCCTCATCCCCCTATTCCCATCCCAAATTCCTCTTCACGCATAACCCCAGCCCCCTGTTGTCCGTTACCACTGGTTATGCTTATATGCGTGCAATCAAGTTCTTTGGTTGATCTCTCCCTCTTACCCCTACCCACCCCTACCTTAATTTTTTTTTTTTTTTTGTTCTTCCTGGGGCTTTGAGGGGAGAAAAGGTTAGAGGTCTTCTCAGTGTGTTGCTATTGAGAAATACTAGTTTTCTTTTAATTAGATGATTAAAGGAATTTTCCATAGAGGAAGGGACTGCCTGGTAGGAGAAAGGCCCGAGTTTACCAAGAACCAATGTACACATATACTTAACAGATAATTACTGAGAACCCGACCTGTGCCAGGCTTACCACCATCTCAAGAGTAAGTAAAAACTTGTCTCTAGGATCTGTTCAAATTCAAATCTTTGTCATTTTATATGTGAGTAGAATTTCAGTAAAAGACAGGTAACAAGGAACTCACCTGTTTTTTCAAGGCTATTTGTTCAAAAGTCATTGTCATTTGACTCATTAAAGCAGCACACAGTGGCCCATAGGGCGCTGCTTTTATCAGCCAGTACCAGGAAGCAAGCCTTGCTTACAGACAAGATCATTTGCTACACATTTTCTGTCATGTTTCACCTTGGTAATCTCCATCTCCTGTGTGCAAAAAGAAAATTTATTTTCAAAACTTGAGGGATATAGAACGTCTGACTGCTGTCATAACCTATTGTTTTTAACGTAAACATTAAAGCTGCATTTGCCTTGAGATATGTGCCCGTGACTGCGTGGATCTGCGCTGGATGTGGGAGTGTCACCTTGTGCTCTCCAGCCTCTGCACGGAGACCTGTCGCCTAGGAAGTGCAATTTGCTCCCTTCCCACGCATTTACTTCCACAAAATTAGAAAAGGGTTTTCTTTTTTATAATTGAGTTAAACAGTGCAGTTATGGAAGAAAACCTTATGAGAGAATGCACCGCTTTTAACCGTAGCATATAGAACCCCTCAAATGTGGCTACGGCCCTACTACATTTTCCTTTTTCAAAAGATGGTTGATTGCTTAATGGTCGAAGCACTACTAAATAGCTTATTTCACATTACTGGAGAAAATGTGCATTACATCAATTGCACAATGTAATTCTTTCTATTATTTTGGTAGAATTATTTGCCTTGCATAGAAGCATGCATTTTAGAAGGAGAATTTATTTGATAATATTTTGTGATATCCAGACACACCTTGTTTTATTATGCTTCTCTTTATTTCATTTCACAAATGTTGCTTTTTTGTTTACAAATTGAAGCAAGACCCTCCACCAGCAACATATTAGGACTTGTTTTATTGCTATACTCACTTTATTGTGGTGGACTGGAATTGTGGTGGACCGCAACATCTCCAAGGTGCACTAGCACAGGGTTTCTAAAGTGTACTATTCAGGAATTATATTGGTTCACTTGGGAATCTGGAGCACTTTGCTCTGAGCACTCCTTTACAGACTGACATAGATTACAACTCAACATTTATCTGGGTTAAAAACAAAATAAATTCTATCAGAATAATTCCTGACTCCATTTTGTTTCCTTACTGTTATTTTTCTTTTCTTTTTTTTTCTCTCACTCACTTCTAATTTTATATTTTATATGACTCTATAAACCTTATTAAATCCATTTTTGGAGCACGGTGAGTATGAGGTGCATAAAAAAAGAATTGTCTGATTTCATTACATGAAATAAAGCCTTCCTCTGACACACTAGCCTATGAACTTTTCATTCATCTTTGAGCTAGAATAAGCACTTATTTATTGTAAAATATATTATTTTACCTTTTGGGGGGTTAATATACTTCTTTAATAATCTCCAACTATGTGAAAGCCAAGGAGCATTTGTTTTTCCTGTTATTTCCCTTAGAGGTGACAGTTGTGTTTTGCCTCTCTCCTGGGAGACCACATCTCTCCCACCCCACCCGCTACCCCCTGATGGCCATTATTTTGAGTTGTTTTACAGCTGGATCCTAGTCTGACATCACTTTGTGGTCTTTTAAAATGTTGTTTCCAAGCACCTCTTTGGGACTTAATATTTCTGCTCCTGTATAGCCTTTTAATTTACTCATCAGTTGCCATTTTAGAATTTTTTTTTCTGTAGGTTTGGCCTCTGCCGCCCTCTTAGTGTGATTTTTCATTTTTATACTAATAATTACAACACTCCCCAATTAATTGCCATTTGTGATTATAATTGATGTGTTCCTTTCCTCTCCAGACCACTAATGAAGATGTTAAATAAGTCTTAGCATGAGACTGACCTCAGCAGAATTCCCTAGGACCATGGGCACATTAGTTTACTACAGCTCTGTTTATCCCCTCTGCCTTGAAGAGTGCTTTTGCTTGAGACATTTTAATTCATTTCTAGGGTTTCATAATAATGAGCTCCGCATAAAGTGTCTGTCCAATATACAGTGTCTCCTGAACTCTATGATTTTCTGAAAACTAAGATTGTAGACTTATATACATATCTGAGAATCTTAGAAGCATTGTTTGCATTGAAGACGATGAAAACAAAATGCTTTTGTGAATTTAATGTGCAAAACATCACGACTATGAGATAAATTGTACTGATTTCACCCTGTTTTACAGCATTGGCACAAGGGAGAGCATCAAAGGTGTTTAACACAAATAAACTATGAGGCTATCTTAGAAGAGACTGTGCTTCCATTTCAACTCAACAATATTGGGTCCACTCTCTCTATGATCAGAATATTACAAAGAGAGTGGAGAATAATTTATATCAGAGGTTCTGTGACGGAATGAAATGGAGCTCTTTTGAAGTATGATCTCTGAAAGCACAGCATGAAGCTCAAATAAAGTGAAGGACATTCGCTATTACAAGTAATGTCCTTAATAATCTTGTTAGCCTAGTCTCCCTCTGTACGAGACAAATGGAACATTATTGGCTTATGGGCTGTAGTAAATAATTTAGTTTCCAATATTCAGGCTGCTTTGACAGTAAATTAAAATGACATGAAAGGGGCTTGTTGAATAAAGAAAGTATCCAATCAAATTTAATTGGCATGACTAAGGCAGTAGAAATATGTTTTATAATTAAACCATGTTGTCTTAGAGCTTTATAAGCATGTATGAATCAAAATGTCAAAAATTATTCTTTGATACTGTGCATTTAAAACTTTGCATGGTGAATAGTTTCCTTAAACAAGCTTGTCGACAAGCATATTGATGTGACATGAAAATAGTTTCATGTTTTAAATGAGTGATAAACTTCTCCATTTGTAAACCTTTACAAGTAGCAACTCTGATAACAGACTCCTTAAAACTCCCCTTTATAGGATTTTGTTTTCAAATTGATACATGAATAACTCAGAGGAAGCTGTGGTTTTGTTGTAGTCATATGATTGAATTTAAATGTTCTTTCTTATGATGAAGAAAAATAAGTTCCAAATTCAGCGGAACAAATTCTAGAAAAAGAATGGTATTGAGGATTAGAAAAGAATAACATAAGGCATATTTTGGTTTAGTGTAACCTCCTCAACTTCAAGATGAATGCATTTCCTATAGTTGACAGCAGAAGTGTTGAATGCTTGTGCTGTAAGAGGCAGGAAGCCTTGGGAATTTCAGATTTTTGTCTGATCACCTGTCCATTTTTTTTTTCTTCCATGAAAGTGATGCATAAGTAAGTGCCCATGTGTAATAAAATTCCTAATGATGGTTCTTTCCACAACTCAGGTGGAAAATATATGGTGGTGTTTGGGTCTGCAGAGATTGCTTATAAAAACAGAAATGAGCTTAGTGAATCATTTTTCATTCTTAGCCTTTTCAAATGTCCTAGTCAAAGTAAGCTAAAAAGAAAGTAAGAAAGGAAAAGAGAGAGGTTCAGATACAGCAACATTATTCAAAATAATAAAATCATCTTCGAGTCACATTATTATTTTTCTAATCTCTTAATGACTTTCCAGTTCATGAAAGATTTTTAGTGAATAATCACCCAGTCTCTTGCAACCAGATCTAAGTAGCTGTTTCAGATATAATTTGTCGTATTTATATTGCTCCAAGGTAAATTTAAACAAGTATGCTATGAAAATATTTTCTATAATATATTGTTCTTTATGAGATGTTATGGCATCAGGTGATACAGAAATGCATGCAGTATATAGTTTGAGTGGGGGGAAAACTGACCAAAATGAGTATTCCTTAAAAATCTGCTTTCTGACCGGGACCAGTTTGAGTGGGGGGAAAACTGACCAAAATGAGTATTCCTTAAAAATCTGCTTTCTGACTGGGACCGGTTTGAGTGGAAGGAAAACTGACCAAAATGAGTATTCCTTAAAAATCTGCCTTCTGACCGGGACCGGTTTGGCTCAATGGATAGAGTGTTGGCCTGTGGAGTGAAAGGTCCTGGGTTCAATTCTGGTCAAGGGCATGTACCTTGATTGTGGGCACATCCCCAGTTGGGGGTGTGCAAGAGGCAGCTGGTGGATGTTTCTCTCTCATCTACGTTTCTTACTCTCTGTCCCTCTCAATTCCTCTCTGTGTAAAATCAATAAAATATATATTTTTTAAAATCTTTCTGCAGTTTATATTCTCCACTTGAAGGCTTTTCAACTTGAAGTGCATTTTGATTACAATTTTGACATAGGAACAAACTTAGGGTTTTTTAAAAATATTTTTTTCTTAGTGTTGATCCAATAACCTCTATAGGCAGGTAAATGATAGATAAAGGCTAAGCTTCTATTTATTTACTTTTGCTTGTTTTTACCATACAGCTACCAAAAATCATTACTAACTTTGGAAGTCTTTTCTGTCCTTAAAGGATAATAATAAATGAATAACTTCATGGAAGAGGGAAAGCCTCATTAGAAAGTCCATAGAGAGAATAATGCACACTAGGATATCAATTTAGCCATAATTGCTTTGCTGTTCTTTCTGAGCTAGTCTAAACAATGCCTATCACTACTTTCAAAATTTTATTTTCATACCTACTTCAGTGTTTCAGTTCAGAATCACCTGGTGGGCTTTTTAGCCACTTGGGCCCCTCTTCTAGAGTCCAAATTCAGTGATCTGGCCTGAAGTTGAAAAGTTTGCATTTTTAACTAATTCCCAGTGACCCTGAGTTTGAACACTTGGGGAACCATTCACTCCTACTATCAGCATGCAGCCAGGAGTCTTGTCTGTGTGCTGGGGATTGGGGGTTGTCTCTGCTGCTGGAAGCGAGGTCCTGTCCTGGGGAGGCTAGTGCCTTGTATGACATCTGAGTAGAGTATAAACCCTATATTGGTCCCAGAGCATCTGAGAACTTTGGGGGTTAACAGATGCCTTCTAGAGGATCTGAATTTTAAGCGGAAGCCTCGAAGATGAGTTAGGACTTTCCAGGAGAAAAGGGAGGGGGGAAGAAAGCAATACTTTGGATAAAGTTTACATTTTATTTGGCATCAATATTAGTCTAAAACATAATTAATGTGGGTCCTCTAAAGAGCAGAAAAAAAGACTAATTGCTCTAAAAAATTTAATTGAGCAATTACTGTTTAGAAAGGAGTAAAGGAAGGTGAAAGCTGCTTTCCCTAGAAGGCCTCTCAGTGCAACATCCTTCGCCTCTGTGCATGTTGTTGGAATTTATACTCATGTTGGGGCCTCTTTTGCACTAGGCCTTTTCAATTTTATTGACATCTGCATTTATTTACAAAATTACACACCAAAAAAGAAATACAGTTCCATCAGGACTGTCACCTTTTTGCATTGGTGCCCATTGCTGTAATTTGCATTTGACTTCCCATTTATTCCAGGCCTATGCTTTCCACTTCCTCCAAACATATTGAGGTTGCTTGACAAATGCATTGGAAGCTTTAAAAATACGTTCTGCTTTTAGCTAGTTTACATTCCCTCTTTTCTTTCACAGCATCTAGAGGTGATCTGGCTCAACAGATATCTGGGCAGTTTTGTCATCTGGACTCTGTGATGCCTCTAGACTAGAAACTGCCTTCAGACAATAGTGGCAGATGTAATGCTTATACCTCTGCCATCTTGGACTGCATATCTCATGGATGCAATGTAAAAAACAAACCACCTTACATTTATATGAAGCCTTAATATATATATATTTCTTTTAATGTCATCTCCTACAAACTCCCACTGTTTACCATACCCAGCACGGCATGCTGGAAGCTGAAGCGCAGATGCAGCCATGCAGGAGTAAAGGCCACCCTGTATTTGTCAGCCAGAGTGGACATTCCTGCCTGTATTCTTTCTTCTGACCTTGTCTTTACACTTGTTTGGGGGACAACTGATTTTCCTGTAGCCTAATGCTTTTCAACTTTTTTTCTATTTGGTCTGAGGAAATTTCACCTGGACCTATAAACAGAATACATAAAGAGCTGTTTGTAAACCATAGCTCTAGGCCAGTTGTTCCTAACCTTGACAGCTCTCCTGATTCAGCTGAAAAGCTTTTATGAAATAGCGGCTGTAGACTCAGGCACACTATCTGACTCAGAATATCCAGTAGAAGTCTAGTCAGCTATGATGATCAGCCTGGTTTGAGAATAATATTGATAACTAATATTATGACTAAGTTGTTATTCCTGTGTGCCAAGCTGCATTGTGTCCATGGGTTACCTCATTTAATCCTGAAGGTACAGAACTAGTCAGTTAGAAGAACCACAATTCAAAGCCAGATAATCTATTTTAAGAATGAGAGTGCTTAACACATGTGCTGTAGGGCTCTGGTCAACCCTCTTACTCCATACTCATTCTTCTCCCTGTTCCTTTCAACCAGGTATGTTCCTCTTAGCTGGTTCTGCAATAGTATCTGATGCCAAGATACTAGATTCCTTTAAAATAGCCTATTGAGAAGAATTTTCTTTTAAATTATTGATAATCTAAATTTCTACCAAGAGTAAGATACCAGACCAAAAAGAGAACATGAGATGAATATGCTCTGTGCATCCCCAGTCATTCACAGGAAATGTTCTTGAGTAAGGCACTGGGCAGTTTCCAGCCCGGATTTAAGTTTTGTAGAGTGAACTGTCTGTTATGGGAAGACACTACAGTCTCCTCTCAGCCATATCTTCCTGAGATAATTCTTATGTTCATAGGAATTCCAAAACTATCTCATGCTCTGTAGAATTTTTGAAAAGTAGTGGGACAAGTTGTAAGTTTAAGCTTTCTAAACAATGTACAGAATCAGCATAATTTTTTGTTATTTAGTGGGACCACTAATTTCCATTATCCTTAAAAACAAACAAAAACATAGCTTGCCTTATAGCTGTAGTTCTTCTTACTTTGGGCAGATTTATAGCTGGCCATGAGAATATAAATTTGAAAATTATCTGATGCGATCTGAGCTTGACTCTGCCACTAACCAGCTTTGTAACCTTGGGAAGTTGAAGGAATGAGCCTTGGTTTCCTCAGCTATGTAACTAAGACTGTCCATGGCCACCCGGAGGATGGTGGTAAAGACCCCCTGGGGTAACCTGAATGGGTGACAGGAGCACAGCACCCAATCCATGTCATAGTTCAACCCAGCTCGTTTCTTACCTACCTTCTGAACTTTAATCACTGAGTACTTATTTTGAGCTTGGTCTGATCAACAGACTGGAATAACAGACTCAATCTACGGAGATAGAATGTCCTAAAGGTCTATTTGTGCAAGTTTCTTTATATTCTAAAATAAAAATACTGGGTAAATATTTCGCTATCCACTCTTCACCACCCCACCCCCCGCCATTATTAACCTATGTTAATTTAATTTATTAACTTTTTATTTTCCTGTATTTTCTTTATAAATACTTTTGCAGATATAGAGGAATTTCAGGTTTCAGCTTTGGTGGAAGTCATCACACCTTTCAGTAGGTTAGGTAACTCATTGTGAATGGAGGGCATTGACCCTTTTTTTTGCATTAGTTTTCTCTGATGAGAGCTTTAGAAATATTCAGAATGCCTTTTTGCTTTATTCAAATATAAGAAAAAAATCTTTGCACTTATTTATTTTGAAATAGAGACATTGGTGTTTTTTAAAAAATGCTGACAGTGGAAACGTCTTTATGATCCTGGCAATTGCAACTTGTAATAACAGCATGGCATTTTGCATTAAGGCAGGTTTTTCCTGTAAATTCCTATTATTTTTTGGGGGGGAAACTTCCTGCAAGTTGATAAAATGACTACATTCTAGTTTATACTTGTCACAATTTCCAAATAAAAAGTCATACTTAAACAAGAGCGCTTTTAAGAAGTTACTTTGCGGGAATTATCCTTCATAGTGACGTGTGGGCTGTTAGGTAAGGGCTCTAGAGAACGTAAGTTCATCTCAGTGTCGAGTCTCAAGTTCATTATAGAACTGCAAGGGCAAGTGCCCCAAACCCAAAAGAGCAGCATCTGCAGGATCCGGAAGTGTGTGAAAAGCGGATCATATTTTTATGATATAGTTTAGCTAACTAGTCAACTGTCATGGTGAAATTGGGATGGAGTCTAAATCCAGTCCATGCAGAGCAAGACACATGAGCTACAATGTGTGAAAAATGACGGCAAGTGATAGGTTTTTACTGAACAAAATTCTCAGTGATACAACTGCTTACCTTTACGCAGTGACACTCATTAGAACTTACGAGAATCATAACAGGCAATCTCTTCCTAAAGGCAAACTCTGTGTCTAGGCAAGGTATGCAGTCTGTCTTGCTTAGTCTGGACGCTGCCGTGTTGGCTGTCATAAAACTTATTTAAAATCCTAACCTGTATGTTATGCAGCCTCCACGGCTTTCAATGGTTCAGAAATTTAGAAGTTCTGATATTTAGTGGAGGGATTTAAAATTGTTGATGAGACGTATATTTTCATTCCAGTGTTCATTCGAAATGTACAAAATTTCAGCCTCTGTTTCAAATTCCCTATTCAGTATTTCGCATGGTTGAAATATGAGTGCAAAAATAGTAGATTTTTTTAATGCTTTTGTACAGGCTCAGGAGAGTCCTTCCTGCAATACCTAGCTGGAAAGGTAATGAACTGTAAAATATGTTGAGATGATTGGGGATTAAAAATCTCTGGTGTGTAGTGACAGTGCAATTATATCCCACGGTAAAGGTTTCTTGTATTAAGAGTAATAAATAAAACTTATTTTTCCCACAGTGATTGGTTGTCACCACCATAATGATAGCTTTGACCTTCCTCTTCAAATGTCGTTAGCCTGTGACCAAGTAGTCAGGCGACAGCAACGCTGTGGAAACCTAAATACAAAGTGAGAATTCTTACCAGACCAAGGCAAGGAGAGGCAGAGCACAGCCTGTGCCTTTCAGAAATTTGCAAATGTGCTGCCTTTTCAGTGTGGCTTCCATGCTTCCTTCCTGTTATTCCTCGACTCCCATTCCTGGGTTTGGAACTCCCGCTTCTAGAACTGGGTTTGTGGTGCTGCCTGTCTCGGAACATGGCACTGTGTAAGCACACCCAGCCCACCAGCTGCAGTTGCAAGATGCCAAGCTCAAATTGCTGAGTGACGCTTCTCAGCAAAATTAAAGATTTAAATCTCTATGTAGAGAGTTAATTTTTCAGAAGGTTAAAAACAGTACTCAGTTTCATTTAGTACGTGGGGCAATTGATTTAAAATTATGTAGGAACTGTTGATTGATGTTCCTTTTTTTTCAAAAGTAAAACCCATTGTCAAGATTGCTTCAAAGAGCCAAACTGAAGAACATAGCGTTCTTTGGGGGGAGGGGGGTGCTCATGTCCTTTACTCCTTTTTAATTATTAAAAAACAAAAAACCAAAAAACACATTCTCATTGGAAGCATGGATGTTGTGGAATGCCTGTAGTGCAAGACCCCTGAAGAGTGCTGGGCCCTATTTATTCATTAGAATTATGTGCCGTTTTGTCTCTTTCCTATTAAGCCCCGTTTGTCTGCCTAGAAGGTCAAAGGAGCAGCTGTCGCTAGGGCTGACCTCTGTGCACCTCTCTTGTTTGGCTCTCACTCTGTCCTTCTTCCTGGGAACCTGCAGGATTGTCTTCTCAAAGCATTTGACCCTTTCTAGGTCAGGGAGCAAGAAGGACAACTGCTTGCACATTTCTATAATCCCCGCTGTGGTAAGGTGTGGCTTTGTCACCAACTGCCATCCGAATGACTTGAAGTTTTTGCTTAATGGTCTCACCGTTGACAAGCGATATCAGCAAAAAATGGACACACTTGAAGGACTGCTTTAAAAAATCTTTATGCTTTTTGAGTGGCTACTACCCTGATGACTGCATCACATTCACTTTCTCCATTGTCGTAGTTTTGGAATCCAGTCTATCCCCCACTTTTCATAAGAAGGGGAGCGCTGCAGAGCACTTGCTACAAATGCGTGGCCACTTACGCCAAATCTCTGTGAACCTAGTATAATCAGGAAGAAATGGCTTGGCTTTACTGGAACTTTGCAGTTGCACTGGGGTAGGTAGGTAATGAAAGAGTGAAGCATTGAAATGTGCCCAAATAACATGCTGTTACAAGCCTTATGATAGATTTGTGTTTGACTTAACAGCTTTTGGAACCTAATAAAAAGAATTTAATTGACAATTTCTTGAAATTGCTAAGAAAACCTAGTGATGTTGGTAGGGTATAATAAGGAGTTTCTCATCACTGTCTTCAAGATTGAGCCTATACAAAAAAAAAAAAAAGAAAGAAAAAAAAAAGAAAGAATTTATCTCTGTGGTAACTCTAAGTAATTGATATACAGACAAGGTTTGGTTCCAATTTGCCAGCAATAAAGTTGTAATAGGGTTTTCTCTGCAATTTTAGCCTTAATGTGCTCATTCCAAAGAGCGGTATTTTTCCAAGCGAACAAATAACATCAGTAAAGCTTACGTTCTGTAATAGCCCCACACTGATGCTTGCATTAAACTTGTTAAATCAATTCACTAGACACTTTCTAAAGTGGACTGTCTGTTTACTTTGACTTGCACCCTATGTGGATGATCCATCAGTTACATTTATTTGAATGATCTTTACATTCAAAATGGGTAATTATTCAGGCTTGATTGTGGTTATGAATGGGCCTCTTTTTTTCTCCTGTTTTTGTGAAGCTGCTCATTTTCAGCCTTTGGTATTTGAAGGATATGGATGTTTAGTGATACCAACTACTTTAGTGGGGATATTTTTGCCTTTCCAAAAATTCCTACGCACACTTGGCTGCATAGATCCTATATAGTTCCTGTGGATAATATCTTTCACAATCACCTGCCACTATTCAGAAGATATTATTCTTCTTGAAACAAATGCACGTGTATATTAAAATGAGCATAAATTTTAATTGTGTTACCAAAGATACAGTATAGTTCAGTGGGCATAGAAGATGTTAGACCGAGAACAGATAGCTGGTTTTGGAGAAAGCACTTTTGGAAGTGTAGGCAGTCTACTAACTCTGCTTCATTTTTCACTGGAACAAGCGAAGCCTGCTACTGCATGCTGCCTTTTGTCAGTAAACACAAAGAGAAATCTGAAGCCATCAATCTTGCTTATCAATACTACTCAGTGTGATTCCTCTCCTCGCCATTTTCCTTTTTCTTTTCCTATACAGAACTTCATTTTTCTCAGAGTGTCCTTTCAGTTTGGCCTGAATGAGTTGCAGGTCAGGTGGTGAAACAAAATTAATGCCATATATTTGCAGAATTGTGTACTGCTTAGGTACTGTGTATGTGCCTCTTTATATAGAAGTCAAATGTGGCGAAAAGGATATTTTCTGAATAAACAGAGTTGCCCGCCGATGTCTGTACCTGGTTATGACTGTAGCCACGTGGTTGCATTGTGTGGCAGGAGCCATAGATGCCCCACTGACTCCGAAAGCTTTTTACCCTCAAATCCATCCCAACTTTTCATGTATGGTTTATCTATGTCCTTTAAGCAACTGTTTATTTTTCACATTTATGTATATATCCTATTTTTATCTACTTGAAGTAAATATAGCCTACTACAAAATCAGGTATGTCATGTAGCAAATGTTATCTTAGAACAAATGTGAAAGAAACCTTTGCTGTAACCTAGTAGCCTTAAAATGTATTAAATCACAAAAACAATATGCCCCTGCTCCAACTTAATATTATGTTAATGGTTTCATTGATCACATGGAACAACAGTTCCAGGAAGTGGTCTTGTACCATACAGGGCTTCAGCTTGCATTTTTTCATTAATCCTCACCCAAGGATATTTTTTTTCCATTGATTTTTAGAGAGAGAAAAAAAGGAAGAGGGAAGGAAAAGAGAGAGAAAAACAAAAACAAAACATGAATGTGAGAGAGACACGTGAATTGACTGCCTCCTGCATGCACTCTGACCAGGTACAGGCATCCAACCTGCAACCAGGATAGGTGTCCTTGACCAGGAATCAAACGCATGATCCTTTGCTGTAGGGCCAACCCTATAACCACTGGGCAAAATGGCCAGGGCTTAGCTTGCATTTTAAAATTAAATTTTATGTTCCGGTTGGTGTGACTTAATTGGATGGGTATCATCCCCTACACCAAAAGGTTGCTGGTTTAATTCCCAGTCGGGGCACATGCCTGGGTTGCAGGCTGAAACCCTGGTAGTGGGCATGCAGAAGAAGCAAACCACCACACTGGTTTCTCAAAAATAATCAGGCTTCTTGCCGAAACCGGTTTGGCTCAGTGGTAGAGCGTCGGTCTGTGGACTGAGAGGTCCCAGGTTCGATTCCTGTCAAGGACATGTACATTGGTTGCGGGCACATCCCCAGTAGGGGGTGTGCAGGAGGCAGCTGATCGATGATTCTCTCTCATCGATGTTCTGACTCTCTCTCCCTCTCCCTTCCTCTCTGTAAAAAAGCAATAAAATATATTTTAAAAAATAATCAGACTTCATGAATTGCATTGCCAATAACACCTTCTTCTCTAATTTTTGTTTTCTACTCTGCTCCTTTTTACTGTTTTCACTTCATCTTGGGACTCATTTCCATTGGCCTCAAATCATCTACTTGTCCTAGTTTACACTCCCATGATGAGTCATTTATTATGCTCCTTTCCTTATGTGACTGGCTTATTTCACTCACCATAATAATCTCGACGTCTCTCCATGTTGTCTCAAAGGATAAGAAATCTTTCTTTTTTATTGCAGTACTAGAGGCCTGGTGCATGAAATTTGTGCATGGGGGTGGGGAGCTGTCCTTCAGCCCAGCTTGCACCCTCTCCAATCTGGGACCCCTCCAGGGATGTCCGAATACCCTTTCAGAATCCAGGACTGCTGGCTCCCAAGTGCTCGCCTGCATTATTTTCTTAAGATATAACCTAACCACTTCTGCCTGTCAGCCTTATCACCCCTAACCACTCCCATGCCAGCCTGATTGATGTCTAACTGCTTCCCTGCCAGCTTGTTTGCCCCCAACTTCCCTCCTCTGCTGGCCAGGTCATTCCTAATTGCCCTCCCCTGCTGGCCATCTTGTGGTTGATTGCCTCCAACTGCCCTCCCTTGCAGGCCTGGTCCCTCCCAACTTCCCTCCCCTGTTGGCCATCTTGTGGTGGCCATCTTGTGTCCACATGGGGGCAGGATCTTTGACCACATAGAAGCAGCTATCTTGATCTTCTGTGTTGGAGTGATGGTCAATCTGCATATTACTCTTATTAGATAGGATAGAGGCCTGGTGCATGGGTGGGGACTAGCTGGTTTGCCCTGAAGGGTGTCCACGATCAGGGTAGGGTTTCCTTGGGGTGTGGGGCAGCCTGTGCAAGGGGCCTGTGGTGGTTTGCAGGCCAACCACATCCCCTGGCAACCCAAGCGGAGGCCCTGGTATCTGGAATTAATTTACCTTTTACAATTGAAACTTTATACCCTGTAGTGGAGCCAAACCTCCTGCTAGATCTGTGGTTGCCTGCTGCCATTTCTGTTTGGATGTGTTTACCTTCTATAATTGAACCTTTGCATCCTTGAGTGGAGGCCTGGGCCCACCAGAGTGTGTGGAAAGATTGACGGGGAAACCCAAGCCTCCCTTCTAGTAGCCATCTTGGTTGGGTTTATTTTGATACTTGTTCTGATTGGCTGGTGGGCGTGGCTCATGGGCATGGCTTGTGGGTGTGGCAGAGTGATGATTAATTTGCATATTACTCTTTTATTAGGATGGTATTCCATAGTGTGAATGCACCACCATTGAATTTGTCTACTTTTCCAATGCTGTATCTTTTTACTCCTGTCCTCAGCACACACCTTACCTCCAGCCTTATCAAACTTTTTTAAGATTAATGAGGGTGCCACTTTCTCTCCTACCTCTTTCTCACTCTGTTGACCAGAAGGACTCATCATTTCAGTGTCCAATCAGATACCCAAGTGAAATCTCTGATATTCTCCATTCTCACTCCCAACTGACAGTCCCCTATCAGCCTGATATATGTTTATGAAATATATTCATCTCTTTCCTCAAGACTTTTAGCTCTGTATCCTTAAGGCCTAGTGTAGCATGGGCATAGAGTAGGTATTCATCCAGTGAATTATGTATTGTGTAACCAGATAAATGTTTTAGAGAGTCGATCTTTGAGGCAACCAGTTTTAAAAGCCATTTATAAAGTTATATAATACAATAACTTTGAAAAATATAAGTGGCAGCTCAGAAAATATTGGAAGATCAAAGAATGATCAGGCTACATAATAAGTGACATTTTTTATTGATCAAAGATTTGGAGGAATTACTAAATATGAAATAACTCAGAACTTGGTTATAGTTCCTAAATGTCAAAGGTTTGAGATAAGGTCTTGATTTTGGATATAAGTCATTGTGAAAACCCATGGGGATGCGTATTTATGGATTACTTCAGGATATCTGTGATCTTTCTGGGAACATTGGAAGGATTTCTTCAGGAGAGACTAGCCTGGTCTTTCCTCTCATCCTATGTGGGATGGGGTAACTCAGTCTCACCTCACTCTACTACAGAAAAATATTAAGGATATGTTAGCCAGGAACATGTGGAATACAGAACATGTCAAAAGCTTGTGTAAGTAGGAAATATGCCTTTGAGCATGTTCTTTTTCAGTCAAAGATGTGTTCCTTTCCAATGCTATAATGTTACAGTTAACATGGGGAGTAACTATGAAAATAAGCTTGTTTTGAAATTGCTTAATGCCTTTCTTCATGTTGAGTGTATTCAGGAAGTATGTGAACAGAATATCTACTAAATTTGGTTACCATAGATATTTTTTTTAGTGATGTTCATAGTGAAAATTTGGAAACCTGACAGCATTTGTAAAACATTAATCCTTGTTTAATTTATAATTCTTGTAAAATAACAGAGATAAATGAATGGCCAGTTGCTATTCATTAGACCCATCACAATAACCAGGATAGGAACTAGATCAACCTGACTAGAGTATTATTACATCGTGGATGATTTGAGCTGGAGGGATGCTATAAAATCATTTAAATTTTATTTTTTTCTAGGCTTAATTGCTATGTGGGTCATTAGTTTTCTTCTCTTCAATGATCTTTTTTTTCTGTACTTGACTTTGAGCTCTCTCTCTCATCCTATGTGGGATGGGGTAACTCAGTCTCACCTCACTCTACTACAGATAAACTCATTCAAATGTGAATTTCTGAAGGTAAACTAGCCTGTGTCTTCAAAGACAATGTTAAGGTCTTTGTCTTTTCCTTCCCATGATCCCTATGTGATGTTTCTCACTAGGTGCAAGCAACTAGATGGAATTCCCTGAGGATTTATGGTTGACTTATTATCACATCAGGAGATGGTTTCATATGCTTTATTGAGTTTCAGTCTAGTAAAGGGAGCTATTGTTGTAAAGAAAATATGATGCCCTTTTGAGGAGAGCTGCTCTTCAGGCTAAAAGGATAACATTTGTTGAGGTAAATCTGTCTTATAGAGATGAATTGTTCTCTAAATTTAAAATTACTCAAAAAGAGTAGATTTCTTTTTTAAATTATCTTTATCATTAAAAGTATTACAGATATTCCCCTTTTCCCCCATTGACCCTTTAGAGCCCCCATCCTAGGCCTTTACCACATTATTGTCTGGGTCCATGGGTTATATATACGTGCATATAAATTCTTTGGTTAAGCTCTTCCTACTCTCTTATCCACACTCAACTTCCCTCTGAGATTGCTTATATGTGTGAATCTATTTTGTTCATCAATTTATTTTGTTCATTAGATTCCACATATGAGTGAGATTATGTGATACTTGTCTTTCTCTGGCTGGCTTATTTTCCTTAGCATAATACTCTCCAGGTCTGTCCATGCTATCTCAAAGAGTAAAAGATGCTTCTTTTGTACTGCTTCAGAGTATTCCATGGTGTAGATGTACCACAGCTTTTTTTTATCCACTCATCTACTGATGAACACGGGCTGTTTCCAGATCTTAGCTATTGTAAATTGTGCTGCTGTGAACATAGGGGTGAATCTGCTCTTTTTGATTGGTGTTTTGGTTTCTTAGGACAAATTCCTAGAAATGGAGTCACTGGGTCAACAATATATCAATAAATATGCTAACTCAGGAAACTAATCTTTCTGTATGGCTTCAGATAGCAGTTACTCTACAAATGCACTGCCACACTCAGGGTGGACAGGATCCCAAGTCTTTTCCATCCCTCAAAATCACCAGTGGCTGAGCAGCACTAAGAAAGATGAAAAGAATGTCACAACTGTGAGAATTCAACTGGCAGTTTCTGACCTCAAATAGGTTAGTTGAAACATAAGACTTGTGCAAGCCTGAAGAACAATGACAAGGCAATATAGAATCTATTTGGTCAGGACTGAGAATTTCAACCCTGTAATCTCAATTTCCATAACATTCTCAGGCACATAGAAGGTATTCAATAACCCAGTAATTGCCAAATGAATACGCAAATGAATGGATTACATATTATTGAATACTGACAAATAAAAATTAGAATGCTAAAAAAAAGAGTAGATCTCCAATTTCTTTTAAACAGTAAGCAAAACTATAGGATTTGCTTGTAGATTTTTATTTAACTATGTAAATTAGTCTAAATAGCCACGACTTAGGTGAATCTCAATGAATTTAAATCCTTTACGAAAACAGTAACAAAACCTTATCCATTATGATAATAAAATTGGTTTGATAAGCAATGCTTTTAATAGAAAAAGTTTCTCTCACTTCTTGAGGGAGAGTATAAATAAATAATTTCACTCATTTGGAAAGGATTGTAATTATTTTGATTGATTTTGTTTTCATAAATTATGAATAGTAACAGAACTCAATTTAGATCTAGGAAATGGTGAATTGCTAGTAATTCCACTAATTAGATTTTAAGATCTAGCCCAGGTATTATCAGTTTTAGTTTGCTCTTATTTTTATGATAGAATTAGGATGTAATCTAGGGAGACCCTTTCAAAATAGATTTATTTTGTTGGCTTTATACCGGCCATTGTAAGTTTGCTTGCTTGTTTTGTTTAAAAAAACCACACAAACCTGGAGCTAAATATGCTACAACTTTCTACTTCTCATCTGATATATATCTTAACTTTATTTCCTTCAGAATTAAATGCAACTTAATTTGAACTTGAATATTTGTTCATTATACAGTAATCTTGGCTTTATTTATTCTGGCATAATTTTAATGTCCATACTGTTTTTAACTCAGGTACTCTCCAGATAGTATTTTGAAAGAATGAATGAAGCAGTATGAGGTGAAATGATGGAAGCCTGAAGTCTCTAGGGCGGTGGTCATTGTCTTCCCTTTATAGGCAGGGAAGCAGGTCCCTGGAAGGTAAGGTGCCACAGGATCGAAGGCTGATTTAAGTTGCTAGATCGATTTCTCCTCAAATGCAGTTTCAAACATTGGTGTGTATCTCAGGGCTAGAGCCCCTTCATATGTGCCTAGCCAGCTTTCTCCCTGTGCTGAACATTGCCTCCAAATATGACCTCTTTCCTCGTGCGCCTCATGCTATTGGGCTCCACTCCTCGTTTTCCCTGAAGATGATCTTGCCCCTTCCACCCTCTCCCAGAGACAGAGGTGCCGGGCATGAACTTCCCCAGCTTCCTGCACCCACACCTGTGAGTGTATCCCAGTCTGCACTCACCCTCCTCTCTCTTCTTCAGACTTTTACCACATTAACTCCTGTGTTCCCTAGGCCTTGACCCTTGCTCCCTCAGTTAGTATCCTTTCTTTATAATTTCAGTTTTCTCTTCCTCTGGCCTTACTCTACCACAGTACTGAACTAACTCTTTGAGCTTTAAGACAGACCTAAAAAATGGAACTGCTAGTAAAACATTTGTATCCATGAAATCTAAGGGCTTAACTTTATTCCTCACTTGGCTAATGCTGTGTCTGCCTGAGAGTGTGCTGGTGCGATTGCATTTTGTTCAAATGAAGGGTAATGTATGCCAAGGGAGCAGATTCATTTTGAAAATATCAAGTGGTATGAGGGAGGAGCGTGTAAGGTCTCAAGGCATCCTCTGTCCATTACCACCCAGTGTGCTCTTTCCTGCGGTCTCCCATCTCCCAGTCGCTCCAGGGAAACATGGCTTAGTGCAATGGGAGAAGCCTCTCATTGGCATGCTCCCCAAAATAAAAGTGCCATCACCTTTTATTTATTTTTTTCTGTTAGATTACGAAGGAGAAATACCATGTTTTCAAGGAAAGATTACATGCCAGCGATCATGCAAAAGTCACTTTGGATTGTGTTTTGCTTGTTTCATTTTGGCAGGTTTGTCAGGGAGATTATACCCTGGGAAATGTAGCCACATCATTAGGTCTTCCTAATTTCAGCAGAAATCTGGATCATGTTTTAATTGACACTTCTTGGGAGTGGCAAAGCAAATTTAGATCAACACAAGTATTTTATTTTTGCTGTTGTTAAGGTACTTAGGAAATTAAAAATATGTAAGCTGTATGTATGTTCTTATGAAGTGGTACAGATGAAAGTGGAAGTGGTTTTACGTTTTAGCACTCGCTTTTATACCTGGCTCTTTGTCCTTTCCATACGGGTAAAGCTAATGTAGGTGGAAATATGAGAAACTGAAAAATGTCCCTAATGGTCCATTAGAACTGCACTCTGCATTGATGCGAAATGTATACAGGTAATTGCTTCAATATTGTGAGTATTCAGAGCCCCTACCCTGATCAAAAAAGGGTATTTTGATCTCTTCTCATCTCATATCCAATGCTTTCATGGATAATCCTTACATTCCCTCTCTATCTCATTTACAAATCTTTCCATTAAGTCTTCCTTGAATGAATGAAAATACCCACCCTTCTTTCTCTTTAATATCTGTTATAGTTGAGAAAATATTGCCTGCAGTGTGAGACCTGGCTTTCCTACCTGTTAGTGGTGAATGTTGTCTTTCAACCTCCCAGTTTGAGCCTAAAGATTTCTAGTTCAATCTCTTCTGGACACCAGTACTGACTTTATCTCCTTTCTTCACATTTATTTTTTTACTTTTTACTTTGTAAGAGAGAGTTCAATATAAATCAGCAATGACCACTCATTCCTAATTTTCTAATTCATAAAATGGTTCTCAAATTAAACTACCCACCAGATCCTTGGCTCACCCATGATAGAGAAATATGATCCATAGCAGTTTACTTTAAAAAATATCCATAAGTGCTTTTTTTTTTTTATTCCTGCTAGCTATTTCCTAAACAGATGAAATAGGCAATGCACAAGTATGAATTATATTCGTACTTAATATTCACAGTCACCCTGATAATTCATGTTAAGAAACACAGGTGATAGAGAACACTCATGAAATATTTTGGGGAGAAATGTGGTAAATATAAATAATATAAGGACAATATTTTATTTTTATTTATTTTATCTTTAAAGGGAAGAATCAGACTGTGAATCACAGTCTTCCTGATAATTCATGTTAAGGAACACAGATGATAGGCAACACTTATGAAATATTTTGGGGAGAGAGATATGGTAAATATAAATAATATAAAAAACAATATTTTATCTTTAAAGGGAAGAATCAAACTGTGAAGTGGCAAGGAAGACATTAGTCAGGTCATGGAACCTTGTCTATGGACCTGACAGATTCATGGTGCTTGTGCCAAATGTTAAAAATATTCAGATAAAACCAAGTTTAACCACAGTGGTGTATTGATTTTAAAGTGCAATTATTTAGAATAAGATTTTTAAATTTTTTTAAATTTTTAAATTTTTTAATTAAAAATTAAAAAATAAGAAGCAGCAGCAACCTAATTAACCACAAAATCAAGTGAATCTATTATATGTGACTCAGTGAGATATGGGAGCAAAAGGGGAGAAAGTTCAGAATAGTAAAGGAACACTTCAGACTTTTGCGTAGCTTTATCCCAACCACTGCTTTTCTAAAAGGAATAACTTTGGGTTTGTTTTTTTTGTTTTGTTTTGTTTTGTTTTGTTTTTGTTTTGGCTTTGGTTTTTTTTATGGGAACCTTAGGTACTGTGTTTCTACCTTAATATAATACTAGATTGAACTTAGATTTTTGTATATCTAGTTATAATTTGCTGGCATATACTTAAATTAACAAATACAAAACAAAACAAAACAAAAAAACCATAACCTGGACTGAGCTGTTATTATTTGTTAGAGTAGCAAGAAGTATATAGCTGGTTCTGTGTGTTCCAAGCTCAATATTACAATTTTTTTTTTTGAGTCACACATATCAGAATGAATCATCTTCCCTCCCCTTCCTCCTGGCTAGAGGGTGGGATTGAGCTTCATGTTTATAAGTCTCTGAATTTGTGATTTGAAATGACTCAAAGTTAGAAACAGGGTTTCTCCAATTTGGAGAAGAAGAAAAGAAGAAGAAACATCTTCTACTATGTCAAGTCTTATTTTCTTAAGAGTCAAAATTCAAGTTGCCCCTGTTATTCTATATCACTCTCCATTTAGCCCTGACATTATGACAAATCTAACCCACACTTGTATATTGAGCAGCAGGACTCAAATTCAGTTTATCTTTTCTCCTAAGTTAAATTGTTTCTTTAGTGTTTTGCCACCATTTAAATCACATAGACTTGAAATTTGAGAATCATCATTAACAGATCATTCTCTGTGTCATCTAAACTTTCAATTGATATTTTTACATCAAATTTTAGTTTTATTGTCCTGCATTTCCCATCAATAACAATTAGTCTTGGCCCTGCTCCTTTCTGTCTGTACATACCAAATGTTCATCTAAACTCTCTAACCTCTCCCTCCTTTGATCATAATCCTAACCAATTTCCTTGTTTCTTCGGGTGGAGGTCATTTTTTCTTTTCTTTTCAAAAGCCTACAACAGCTATACTTTCCTGTGTAGTGAGGTCAGTTCATGCTTACTTACTATGATAACCCTATATCTATATATGTTCATATAGCCCTTTAAGAGTTTTAAGTGTTTTGACACCCATTGCTCAATTTTATCTTCAGAGGGTGGATAGTCTAAGTCCTTTTATAAGAAAAGAAAAAATAAATATTGTAGTACAAATGCATCTGCCATCAGGCTCCTCCGTACCTTTCCTCATAGTTCTCATCCCACTTGGGACACCATCCTGCCTTCTTCCGTTTGCCCTGGTGCTAGCAATTCTTCAAAGGAGTACCATCAGAGGGGCTCGCCCACTGCATGTTTCCTGGTTATGCTCTGTCAGCTGCATTCTTCAGTCCTCTCCCTGAACTGATCATACTTGCTCTGCAAAGTATCATGTTAATTGAATTTAATATAATAAAATGGAATATTCATTTGAAGAAAACCCAACTCTGTAAACTTTTATTTATTTATTTTTAAAATATATTTTATTGATTTTTTTACAGAGAGGAAGGGAGAGGGATAGAGAGCTAGAAACATCGATGTGAGAGAAACATCGACCAGATGCCTCCTGCACACTCCCTACCGGGGATGTGACTGCAACCAATGAACATGCCCTTGACCAGAATTGAATCTGGGACCTTTCAGTCCACAGGCTGATGCTCCATCCACTGAGCCAAACCGGTTTCGGCTGTAAACTTTTATTTTAAAATTACCTTGCTCCTTTGCTTGATGGGGTTTTGGAGACACTTCCTCTAAACTATTCTGATTGGTGTTAGGAATTGGAGACAAGCATTATATTAAGCTGTCTTAGACCCTTAGACTAACTCTCTGTGTCCAGTGTCTAGATTCATTGTAATATGTATTTAAGACAGTAACTCTCCAAAAAAAAGCAATGACACCAGTAAAAAATATATATATATTTATTTTTATATGCACACTATTTACAGTTTTTAAATTGCATTTAAGCATTTTCTGCAGTATAATATTAACACAAAAGGTGGGGTTTTGACACTTTTTAGGTATTCAGTATCTATATCTAGTAAGGAAGTGGCAGGTTACTATTTCAGATCATCATAATACTAAGTTTGACATAACTTTTATGTGTCAAAGCAATTTTCCTCCAATATATTTTTCCATGTAAGAAGTTAGGTAGTTTTATTTCTATTCTAAAGTAATGGAGTTTGAAATTCAGGCTTCATTTTATCCTAGAGCAATGCTGGGGAACAGTGGTGGCATCTATCTTATTATAGGAATTCTTGGCTCTTGGGCTTAACAACAATCATGAAGACTTCCTGCTTGCCTTAAGAGAAGGGGAGAAGGTTTAGAAGTGTGCAACATTTGGTAAAAGGCAATGAAGCAGAAGGTTGAGATCATCTGGAGTTTAAAATAAACTACCTGCTAGCAGTTTGACATAAAAAGAAAGGATTGGCTTTAAAAAATTGCTCTCTCCACTGCTCTGTTCTAAGCCAGATGTATCCCAAAGATGTAAGTAAAGAGGACAATTTTTAACAAGCTGAAGAAGGGCAGCTTTCCTTTTAGAAAGCAGCATGTGTGAAGACCTTCACGGGTCTAGTATTTCTGCCTCTGCTGTTATCATCCTAAATACTGTAATTAGAAATTAATCCTAGGAGAAACATTTTTGCCTAAATATGTGTGATTATCTCATAGTTAAATTGTGAAGACATGCAGTGCATTGTAAACCAAGAAATACAACTGTAGCAAGTAAAATCCTACTTTTTACACTATTTAGATTTCCTTCAAGTTCAATATACAACCAGGTGGATTACATGCAGAGCATGATAAAGTTGATAAAGTTGATTGATTGAGTAGCATGCCAGGACCTAAGAGGACATATTTTCACCTTGATTCATTGAAATTAGGTAGGCACCCAATTTAAGGGATTTCAATCAAATCATGATGGAATGTTAAAATTGTTATCTTGGACATATTTAATAACAGTAGAACATTGCCCATTCTCACTTTCCACAGTCATTCAGAGCATTTTGGTACAGGATTTTTAAAAAACTTTACAGATTATGAACTCAGTAAAAAGGTACTTTTAGTTTATAAAGGAAATATCTCAAGAAAACCATAGTGAAGATTTTAGATAGTAGTAAAAAGATTTAATGAAACTAATGGAGTGGCTTATTAAAAACTGATATGAAAATATAACTGATCTAAAAATGAAGATGAGAGAGCTGTTTTAAAAGAAAATAAACCAAAATACTTCCATTTAATGTTATGTACTGTGATGCTATCTGAATTATTAATGGCTTACACACACACACACACACACACACACACACACACACACACACACACAAGTATGCTTTAACTAGAAGAAAGAGATTCAGTTAGAAGAGTTAGTGTCTGCAAGGATAATGGGAATATTTGTGAAATAGATACAATTTGTGTAATTTGTGTCTTTACTGAGTTGGATTTTTGACTCCTTTCTTTTAGCAAAATCCTTTCACACAGGAAGGGTGATTGATAGAAGGTGCTCTACAAACATTCATTTCCTCCTCCTCCATGTACCAGCGTTCTGCCCCAACACTGGTCTGCCCTGTGCTTCTACTTCATCAGGGCTTTCTGTCTCTTTTTGTAGGAGTCCCTCAGAGGCCCAGGTTCTAAGGCTTCCAAATATGGTATATAGACTTGTCCTAACTTCTGTAATTCCTCCCTTGTTCCAAGAGTTTCCCCCACAAGTTTCTCTCCATGACTGGTCATATTTTTAGAGTTAATATGGCAGAGTTTAGTGAAATGGCAGGAATGGAGTAAGGGCTATTCTATCTACCATCATCATTATTACATCACTGTCACCACCATCATCACCTTTATCACCACTGTTACTATCACCATCACCACCTACATAATTACTGTCACCATCATCATCATCACCACCACCATCACCACCACCATCACTAATGCGGAGCCCACTCCCAGTCTCTGGTGGCTGTCTGGAAATCAGAATCCTTCTCTACTGCCTACTTCAAAGGAACCTCTCTGATGTGGAGAGATGCACCTAAGCCTAGCCCCATGGCAGCATCTGTGAGGGGAATGAGGCAGCAAGGAGGCAGCAAGGGCCATCTCTAGATGGATGCCAGTGTTATTCTAAGAGTTCTGATTTTTGGCTTCTGAACTTGTACCTTAAACTTCTGTCACTAAACTCTAGCCATATGAACTCTAAAAATATGAGCAATCATATTTATTTAAAGCACTATAAAGTAGATTTAATAAATATGGGAGTTGACATTCCTTATTTTCTAGTTTATTAGTAACATTGACTACTCTGTAGAGTTTTCTATGGAGTAATATTTTCCTAATCTTTTATAATATAATTTCTGCCCGTAGATGTCACAGTCTTAAGCTTTTCTCTGACATTTGCTAAGAACAAGACATTAAAATAACTTTTCCAGGTTATAATAGCAAAGTAAAAGCTAACATTTACCAAGCCAACTTTGTTTTAGATGCATAACACGTGTTCACTCAATTCTCACAATAGTTATAGTACAGAAGTACTGATTTTCTACTCTTGAGAAATTGATATATGGAGAATAATAACTCGCCAAACATAAACTGTGAGCCAGGGTATAAACTTGAGCAGTGTGGCTTCAGAGCCCAAGTTTGTAACCACTATATTCTGCAGCTCCCGTCATTAATATTTTTTTACTTGAAATAATTAATTAGTATTTAAAAAGTAGCATTATATATGTTGTTTTTATTATTTCCTGTCATTAGATTATTTTGCTTGACATTCTCAATTATTTTCTTTACTAGAAATTGCATGGCCCCGCCCACCACCCCACCTACCCACCCACCCTAACCTCTCCATCCAGAGCTCATGCATGCCTGGCCCTGCCCCCAACCCCTCTGGGTCTTGCCAGTTGCATGGGGCTGGTCCCTCCTCCTCTGGGTGCCTCTCTGCTTCTGTGTGCCCCCGCCCCCCCCCCATCTCCTATCTCAGTATCTCCTTCTCCATCTCTTGAATAATGTAGCGGCTCTGCCTCTTTATGGCACCAGAGGAGAGCATGGAAGCCTCCAGCCTGTTGTGGAGTTTTCAGCACCGCTTCCTGGCTATGTTCAGGCTGCTCCTTCCCCTGGCAGATGGGGGGCAGATATGCTGAGTGTGAGCAGTGGGTGGCAAAGGACTGGTGAGGGGGGCACTACAGGGTCTCACCCCTGCCCTCTCTGCTATGGGATGTCCCATCTCCTCAGGGAGCCTCCCTGCTTCCACCCTGTCTCCACAGTGATGCAGCAGCTCCACCCTGCCACACACACATGCACGCAACTCCTGCTGATTTGTTGTTATGGCATGATGGTGTCACAACCATTAGCATATTAACTTTTTATTATATAGAATAACTGGCATTTAAAAAGTAATACATTTTAAAGACATGCATACACACATATACACACATATATTTACTTAGCCTATCCCTTAAAGTAAATTATGTGATCAGAGGATAACATAGGAAGTTGTTTTAAAAATGTGAAGCCTTTGTTGAGAAGTCATTATATTCCCCTTTCTTGAAGCTTGTTTTTCACACTGAACTTAATCTGAAATTTAAAAGGCCTACCTGTCTAAAACTATGGGAATAGAGGATGAGTTACCAGTAAATGCACTGTTTCCTTTATTTAAAAAAAAAAATCTGATAGACACCAGTGTCAGGATATGTATTAATTTGTGGATGCCAGAACCATTTCAATAACTTTGTATATCTGAAAACATGAATCACTAGGTCAAAACTGCTCTTACTTTATAGGTGAGTGAAATGGATAATTCAGACTGAGAGGATAATTGGTCCAGATACTAAGTTCTATACAAAAACCTACTCATATGAGTCCTAAGATTATAATTTGTGATTTTCCATCTCAGATAATAATTGCTATTTTATTGCTTCAGAAAAAAAAATTAGAGATGAACCAAAAACAACAATTTAAAAAAGCAACTATCATTTAATGAAAGTTTTCCATATATCTGATATGTCATTATGTGTCTAATATGCATCTGGCCCAGTCACCTCATTTTACAGATGGTATGAGTGATTGATCATGGAGACTAAGTGATATGTTCAAGGTCATTTGGCCAGTGCCTAAAAATGGCATATCTAGACAAGCGTGGGGAACATCCAGGCCACAGGTCATATAAGCTCTAGAAATCATTTGATCTGGCCCTGCCAAGGCATTAGGGGTGAGTTAATTAAATGTTTGACCAAATACAGCAGGCTTATTGTTAAGTTGATAATGTTTTTATGGCTCACACATGATGTTATAAGTATCCAATGATCCTTGGCAGAAAAATGTTCCCCACCCCTGGTAGACCTTTAATTTCCCTATGTAATGTGCTTTTGAAGGATGCCCAGAGAAAATTGCAAATGTTTCTGCAAGACACTCTTAATATCACTCTTGTGTGTTACAGACCCTTGGTACTTTAGCCCCTGTAGATATTTGCATTCATACTCTGGGTATGGTTAACATGTCTTACTGACCATCTATAGAGATAAATATCAGAGGGCCATTAGGAAAGTTGAAAGGTTTGAAAACTCTCTCTCTTCCTCCCTATTTCCTTACCCCCCTCTCCCTCTCTCTCCAAAAGAGACACGTTTATAATATCTGACTTGGGAAGACAAAAAATTGTTTGGGATGGGTAATTGCCAGCTTGACATTTGTTATTATGACTTTGTCATTTTTACCCTGTAGTTTATGAAATCTGCTATTGTATATTGCCCAAAGGCTTTAAAAAAATCAATGGTTGCATTTTAAAGCATATGGAATAAAATAAATGCCACAATTCATATTGTATAATTTTAAGACTTTGGGGAATCTGAGCATACCAAGGTCATCTATTCTTGGAGCATTAAGAATACTACAAGATATTGCTTCCAGCCCATTGTACTTTCTATATATTTTATGGTCTGGATTTTACTACATAAATGTATAAATGAGAATATAAGCGAATATATAGAAATAGAATATTTTTGAACTTTAATAAGCTACAGTGTCACCAGCATTTAAGGGTCTTGACTTATGAGAGGTCTGTAGACAACTGCTGTCCTTTCTTTCATCAAAATGTAGAAAAGAGTTTTAAGAACAGGGAAGGAGCTGAGTTGGTATGAGTTGAAGGATTTTGTAGATGCTCTAAATACTCATGAAATCTCAACCATGAAATTAAGCTTTTTTATATGCCTTTATAAGCCAACATTCTTCTTCAGGAAGGTAAAATAGAATTTATTGACATATTCTTCTGGAGTTTGTCTCACTAAATAAAAATTATCAAAGTAATTTAAGGTGGAAATTATTAATTCAATTTTTATATTTAAATAATTATTTCCTATTAGCTAAATTATAATCATCTCAGATGGGACTGCAAGTTTCCTGAGGCCAGAATCTTCATGAAGAGTTCATTTTAATTCCACAAAAACAGAGACCCGTGTTGGGCACATTGCGATGAAGGGAGCAAACTTGCATTTTATGACTCTTGGTCACTCTTTATGATTCTATACTCCAGTCAGTCAGTCTTAATCCACTTTTTTCATAGCTGTAAAGAATTTGGTGTTTACTTGTTCACTCAAGTTACATATTACTTCCTACTGTGTTCCTGTGTCACATTTTCTTTATCCTTTCATTCATTGATGGATACTTACGTTGTTTCCATACACTGGCTGCTGTGATTATAATGAACATGATAGTTCAGTTATATCTTTGAGATAATGGTTTCATTTCCTTTGAATGGACTAGTATACCAAGAAATGGGATTGCCAAATTCTATGTTCATTCTATTTTTAACTTCTCAAGGAACCTCCATGTTTGACATTTGACAGTTTACCTTCTCACCAACAGAATACAAGAATTCTCTTTCTTTCCATTTCCTCATCAGCATTTGTTATCTTTTATCTTTTTAAAAAATATGTTTTTATTTATTTTAGAGAGAGGAAGGGAGAGGAGTGGGATATAGAAACTACGATGAGAGAGAAATATCAGTAGGTTTTCTCCTGCATGCCTTCTACTGGAGATTGAACTTGGGTTACAACCCTGGATTACAATTTGACAGGCTGCCATGTACTTGACATTGTCCTCTCTGCACTCAACTCAGGCCAGCTTGAGAGGCCCGCAAGCATCTTCCTGGAGGATTCAACAGTGGGGCATGTCGATCCCTGGAACACTCCTGAAAAGTTTCTGCCAGTCTTTCAGATAACATGACTAGGAAAGGAGAACCTTCCCACCAGTGCTACTAATGTAGAGCGTTAGAGTACAAATATTTGTTTAAAAAATATCCAATTTAAATAATTCTTTCACTGTTTGCTGGCTTTGCCATCTGGGTCCACATTTACCAGAGCAGTATCATCACAATTAAATCAGCATTTTCCTATCTCCTCTTTCACTGTTCTGATGTGAACTGTAACTAATATATCCATTAAAAGAGAGAAAATTTTGGACAAGATATTTATAAAATTTAGTTAAGTACTATTGCTTAATAATTTAACCTAGAATAATAGATGTGATATTCAATGAGACTTGATGTTTCAAACAAAAGGTAAAACACACACACACACAAAGATCAAGCTGATTATTATTACTATGATGTTGTTCTGTTTTTTAAATTTCCCCAAAACATGGATAAATGAAGTACATGTCAATTTTCAACAACAATGAATGCTCTGATGAAGATCAAGGTGACGCCTCGAGTGCTCATCAAACTCCAGGCACTGCGCCAGCCTCTTTGGGCAGCACTTGTGATCTGTTTACTCCTGCCTTAGTTTTCAATCTTATTTTACTCAGAATTGTAGGCAAGTCATGGCTGAATCAGACACATCATTTTTAATATGATCATTTTTAGCAGTTCTTAGACTCAGAAGCTTTGCATAGTTTGCACCAAGGATACCAACTTTTGGCTATAAAATCCATAATTATGGCAGTGGGATATTCATGACCTCAAGTATTTGGTTTGGCTAGAGTTCGTTTTTGAACCATAATCTTGAGCATCTTGTAGAAAGGCCAGATAAGAAATGCAAATGAATTATACTTAATTTTTACAAGTGTTTACTTTGTTTCCTCAAACAAAGCATCAGTGCAATTCTGGTAGGTAAGATTATAAGTGAACAGTCTTTATCCAAAGCAATTACTTTGGGGGAGGAAACGAAAAAGCTCTTACAAAAGGTAATGTTAATTGAAAATTTTATAAAAAGAACGGTGAAATTTCTCTACAACTTCACAAAGTAGGATTATTCCAGTTAAACTATCATCTTCACTGGAATTCCTCCTGTTATCAAGGGCTGACATTTTTACTTTACTTCCCAATTTCTCTCCAATTAAATTAGTTATGTTCTGTCTATTATTGTTGCCACTCTCTAATCTGCCATCATGGCTCCAATGCTGGGCCCTGTCTCTTTGTTCATGCTGTTGACTTCCGAAAAGCTGACTCTGCACAGTGTGTGGCCTGACCCCTCTAAGAACATTTCATCCTGTGTTGTCCCAGCTTCCTCCTCCCTACACTTCCCCTGCCTTCTTTCTTCCACTGGTTTCTGGCTTAATCCTCTTGGTATTTAAGTCTCCTGGTGTTCCCTACACTGGCCCTGGCCTCATCCTCTGCTTGTCCCCCATGCATTGCTGTCTTTCCCAAGCTCTTCCTTAGGGCTCCTCTGTCCTCATTTTATTGTACATATTGTAGGAGCTAAGTGATTTACAATTTAAAAAACCGAGGTTTGAAACAGAACTCAGCTCCAGGACTTGGAGAAAGTTATTTACAGTTTTAGAGGTTCCATTTTCTTATCTGTAAATTAGAAAGTATGATACTTATTCCATCACAAACAACAACATAAAGAATTAAATAATTTTTAAAAATTAAGTGATTACAAAAACTCTTTTGTACAATGTTGATATGTAGGATAAACTTATAAAAAAGTAATTTTTGCTTTCTCTCTAATAAATGCATCATTATTCTTCGGGGCAAGAACTCTTGTCTTGCTGTAGCCCGGCACTTCAGCAAGCGCAAGACACACAGCAAGTCTCACTCAGTGGTTGCTGAATGAATGATGAGCTTAAGAAATAACTTTCACCAAAATAGTGACTCTAAAATTTACTTGGCTGTGTTGATTTCTCACCTAAATGCTAGACCTATATTTCTAAGCTCTTACTCTATATTTCTCTGGATTCATTGAGGTAAATATGCTCGTGAGCATGCTCTTTCCCCAATCTACACCTCCTGTTTGTCGGTGATGCTCTTATAAGTGGATGCCATCCTAGTCTCCCCTTCTCCCAGGCCACCCATATCTAACTGGTTCTAATTACTGGGTAGTTTACCACCTACCCTCTATTTCCAGAGAGTCTGTCAGTTCCGGCCCACCCCTCCTCATTGCGTTATTCCTCTAGCTTTATCACTAGTCTTTGGTTTAGAGGGGCCTGGAAACATTGCCTATGCTGTTCCTAGAGGGAGCATAATGAAATTCAAAATCCTTCAAGTTCTTCAAATGAAAGCCCCTACAGATTTGGGGGTTGCCATACTCTCCCAGGCAGCCAGGCGTCCATATTAGAGTGCAGGCAGGTCTAGAATTTAGGCTCCGTCCTTCAAACACCAGGCATCGTCCATGTGAACAGAGTGCCTCCCTGTTAGGATGTACATGCCAGGAACCCAATCACGTTTTAACAAAGGGCTGAATTTTTATGTAAGAAAGATTCAAGGCTCCTTTTCATTAGTTGAAGAAATGGAAACACTGCACAACACTGAAGTCCTAGAAGCACAGCCCTGACGGCATTTGCACGAGTTTTCAGATGTGACTCATCAGTGTGCTGCTTTTCTTTTGATCCTCACCACTTCTTGGGATTTACAAATGTGCATGTGAGGGAAAATGCTTCCCTCTAAAGATTCCAGGGGTAGGAGTGAAAATAAGAATCCAGATAATAAAGTGTAGCTACAAAAGGAAGCCCACTTAGTTTGGAAAAACCATTACTGTAGCAGAATGATGTATCTGCGAGTGACTTGCATGAACGTATTTTATGAGCCCGCCAGCATGTTTTTTGTGGTTCCCTGCAGCAGATATTGCTCTTTTATTACTCGTTAGCCACTTAAAATCCAGCCCAATTTTAACAGTACTAAAAGAGCAAGAAAATTTATTTTAAAGAAAAAGGCTGCATTCTTCTAAACCGGAGTCATAATATTAATACTTAAAAGGCATAGCAACATGCTGGGAAAATGGGATAGTTATTTAGATATATTATAAAATGTAGCCTACCACTTTGATGTGATTCACTACTATTTCACCAAACCAATTTAACAGCATCCTGGAGAGAGAGAATAGTGCAATTAAAATTAGTAACAGGGATTTTCACATGCATAGATTTAAATCAGGGTAGGTTGATAATGAAATAAGTAATTTAGCTTTCTTGTGAAGTTAAATCTGTAATAGATGTACCCAGGATGGAATTTATGTTTAAAGGACCTGTCTACACACAGTGTTCTGACTCAATTGGATTGACAGCATTCCCAGTTGTTTCCATTTTTTTTTCTTCTGTTTGCCTTTGATAGAGACACTTAAGTATGTATTCACTATATGTAGTATGATTTGATTACTTGAGCAACTGGCCATTTTGCTAAAGGCCAAGTTCTTTCAAAATATTATTTCACAATTCTAATTTCTAAGAAACCAAAACCACAAAAGTACATGTGAATAAGTAGATGTTCTATAAGTTTTCAGTGTGAAAGCACACCATACAGTTACTCTCATTTTTCTAGTACTTGCTGTCATGTCACAACCCCAGAGGTGCCTGCATTGGTGTCTCCTGTGGATTATTGTATGTTGATATGAGGGGTTTCAGACTTCCCCTTCTGAGATGCGTGTGCAGGCAGAAGTTAGGCGTGCAGATATGAATGGACACCTGCATCAGCACTAGACTTTAAGATCATTGAATGTTCATCTTTCTGTACCCAAGCAGGATTAATTTGCCCTGAGGAATGTGATGAAGAGCTGTGAACATACTGTTCCTATGACTCAAAAAAATGTGTTAAACATTTTCACCAAGGGAACACAGAATAGTGAGGGCGGATGTGCATGCCGTTATCACAACAATTAGGAGGAATTAGTTTTTCTTCAGTTACCATAGCTACCTGCAGGATTTATGAAATGTGTCCTACAGACCTTAACTGAACTGGTGACTTTTTGCCATGTCAGTAGAAAATATCAAACCAAACATTTATTCTAGTCCTCTAATCACCTGTCTGTGAATAATAATATTTATTCCCTAGAATACTGCCCTAATTTTAAGGAAGTACTATGATTTATTGGAAAACTCATGGATTTCCAGGCCAAAAAAATGTTGATTCTAAGATTAATCCCAAGTTCACCATTACCTCTGAGATCCTAGACAAGTTACTTATTTTTCTGAGCTTTGTGTAGTTCCTCCATCTGTAAAATGAACATAATAATGGTAATTAATTTCACAGGATTATTGTGAGGATAAGAGATAATGAACATAAAGTACTTGGCTTATAGAAGGCACTTTGCAAATTATTATGGACAGAAATTATGATGATTATTTTCTCATGCCATAAGATAAATGATAATGCAATAGCAGAATGTCTATAAATATCTAAGTGCTCTTTGCACAGAAAGTTTTGTTTACTTCTTCTAAGGTGGAATTCTGGTTTTCTGAAAGAATGGTTGGGAGAATGTGAGAGGCCCATGCTCATTCACTCATCACACACCATTGGGAGGCCTACTATGTGCCAGGTCCTTAGATTGTAGAAGTGGATATAACACAATTAGGTCCCCACCAGGCTTACACTTCAAAAGCAGATAAATACACACACAGTGCCATAACAACTGCTACAGAGACAAACCAAGCAGTGTACAGGGGGCAGATTATATTATAGGATGTTATTTTAGATAGTGTGCCAAGTATCTCACATTTCTCTGAGAGGGTAACACTTTAGCAAGAACCTCAGTGAAGTGAGGGAGCAAGTTATTAGATCCCTGGGAAGAGACAGACACAGGCAACAGCATGCAGAACTCCCATGGGTGTGAGACAGATGGGATCTAAGCAAGGCTGGGGCCACATAAGGAAGGAGTGGGTGGTGTGAGACAGGGTTGGAGCTGTAGCCAGAGCCAGACCTAGGCTTTGATTTTTATCAAAAGTGGAAGGAGACCACTGGAGAGTTTTAGATGGGAATAGGCATTATCTGAGTTATAAAGTGTATTAATCTAATTGCTGTGTAGAAACCATGCCAGGCAGGGCCAAGGTCAAAGGCTAGAGACTAGTTCTGGAGACCGTTTCCTGCAGAGGTCCAGGTGAGGGAGAAGGGTGGCCTGCTCTAAGATGAGGTGGAGGAGGTGAGAAGTAATCAGCTTCAGGATATACTACAGCACATTCTAAAACATGAATATACACTTAGCTGACAGCTCAATTGATGTTTCTTTCTTTTCAGATTTAACCCATTGGAATGAATCAATAAAGTGTATACCCATTTTGGAGGGAACACCCTGTAATTTTTAAGGTTAAGCTTTGCATAATCTATGTGGATTTAAAAGAAAGAAAGGAGTCAAGTTGGCTCCAAAGCCTTTGCTTGAGCTACTTGGATGAATGCTGGTAATTTACCAAAAAGAGGGAGGAGGGTTCCTAGAGATCACATAGGTTTGGAGGAAGGGGGATCCAGAGTTCAGTTTTATACAAGTTAACTTTAAGGAGCTGTCATAGCAAGGCAATTCAAATAGAGTTTATAGTTAGATAGGTGACCAAGGCTGGAAATGAGCATTTGGGTGATTAGTGTGTATATGTATTCATAGCTAAAGGGCTGAGGGAGCTAACATAGAGAAAGAAGATTTTGGGGAGGGAGCTCAAGGGTCTGCTGATACCAAAACAAGGTGAGGATCAAGCCCACGCTTTGAGAAGACACTGCCAGTGATTTGGTAGGACAACCAAGACCCTGTAGAATCCTGGAAGCCAAGCGAAAAAGTATCTCAAAGGATAAGGGAGGAAAAACAAAAAGAAAGATGATACAAAAGGTATAAAATATTAAAATTATGTTAGATATAAAAAACATGACTTTAATAATACTTCTAGCTCAACTTAATTTTAAAATCTGACCTAAATTAGTGATACTCACTCACTTTATAATCACTTAAAGACTGAGCAAAATGCAAAAGCATGAGTCACAAAAGGAGAGTAAACAGATTTGCAGTGAAAGCATCCTAAATTCAGTAACATTCAACTCAAAGACATCATACCAAATTTTGAAGTAAATGTTTTTACCTTAAAACCTATAAAGAAGAATTTATGTCAAAGTTTAATGCAAGTGTGCATGTAATTTAAATGAGCAGGAAGAACATGAAGATTCCATCTTGAAGATGAAAAGAATCACAAGTATCACAGTTAAATGGGGCCAAACCTGTGACATAACTATGCTGTAAATATTTCTAATTTAAAAAGCTTAACCCTAAGTAAAAGACCAGTGCTTCTCACAGCAATCATCAAAACCAACTGGAGAGTTTATTAAACACAGCCTGCCGGGCCCCACACTCGGGGTTGCTGATTCTGTAGGTATGTTTTTGGCCTGAGACTCTGCATTTCTAACAGTTTTCTATGATGTTGGATGATAGTTAGTCCCAGGACCATATGTGAGGAATTAGTTTATAAAACATACCTCCTAAAGGTGGAGATACTCTTCGCTTTCTGTTTGTTAAACAATAATAATAATAGAGCCTATTTCATATTGTTTGTTTAACAATGTGCCAGGCACTGTGCTAATCATTTCAAACACATGACTTCATTTAATACTCAAAACGGCCCAATGAGATGTGTCATTTTATAGATATGAAAACGAGTTCAAAGGAGTTGAATAACTTGCTTGGGGCCATCAGCCAGTAGCTGATGGAGCTGGTATTGGAACTTTGCTTCTTCCTCCGGAACAGAGCAGTACAGAGCCCTCCCTGCTCTTCCAAGTGTGGCCAATGGTGCAGCTGCATTAGGACCACCTGGGATTTGTCAGAAATGCAGAATCTTAGGCCCACCCACACCTTGTGAATCAAATTATTTAATGTTAACAAAATCTCGAGGTGATTGATATTGACACTGAAGTTTGAGAAGCACAGGCATAGATGGCTTTTTAGCCTGTTTCTGAGGGGATGGGCAATCAAGAAAAGATTGGGTGGACGGAAAATTCAGAAAAAGCAATAGTTGGGATTTTGCATTATGTAGCATCAGAATACAATGCATCCTACTCTGGAAATGAAATAGTAGAGATGTCTCAAGTGTCAGGTTGAACTTTATGAAGTTGCCAATATTCGACTATTTTTGTCCTGTAAAATCAGAGAGCTAGTTATTAGAATGAGGCACTCAAATTGAAACGAGTAGGAGGCCTAGAGATGGATTGCAAATGGGTAACATCAGTTGATGGGCTTTACTGAGAATGAATGAAAACTGTGCTGTTAGAGGCTCGATGGCTTGGCATTGTGTAGCTAACCCTGTATGCCCTGTGGCTCAGCCTACGACCTTGCAGCTCTTGAGTGCTGGGTTAGAGCCTCAGCATGCACAAAGGCTTCTCTCTGAGTAGCATTAGTGGTGGTACATTACCAGCAATAAGTATCATAACCTTATGTCCCATTTGCCAGGGGTAGTACCTGTTTAACTATTTATTCCAATGTAGGCATCAACAAACCTCTTTCACTCTCAAAAGGATCTTATTTTGAGTGATAGATTATATGGTCACCCAACTAGTAAGAAAATGGGGAAAAATAATGTTCAGAAAATTACCTTATTAAAACAATAGCAAGATTAGGTATGGGATATTTTAGATAAATGTATAAATGATACAAATTGAAAGAAAGGCTTGACACCCATCGGTTGCCTTCTCTACTTACCCTGTCAAGGGCTCAAAGCCACAACCTTTCAGTGTGCTGGACATTGCTCCATTTCAGTCTGTTTCTCTATATATGAAGGAAACACTGAAGTCTACTCCACTGACCCAGCACCTTATTGTGTGGAGCGTGTGATATAATGCAGATGGAAACATTTTGAAAGCATTGAGGGACTCAACTGGTCTTATTAGTTGGTCAATATCATGCTGTAAAGAAAGGAAAATGATGGGAAAAACAGGGACATTTTGATCAAAACCACAAAAATGGAGATTGCTGATGCTTTAAACTTAAAGTATGATTATCAGTGGCATATCTAGTCCCTTCCTTGGATGGGATATAGCCAAGCATTTCCGTGAATTAGGCCAGGAGATGCTCTGCCCATCATAACTCATCTTAAGTGCGTCCCTAGTTAACAGTTTCAATCAAAAGGAATGTATGAGAAGTGAAAGAAACATAACAAAGCTTAATATAAAACTATTATTTCTTATATTCCAAATTCTTTTTAGAACAAGTTATTGATTTTTGTCTGTAACTGGGTTTATACCTCTGATTAAGGAGTCATTCGATGTCTCTAATCTCCTTTTTGATAATGAAGCTGGATAGTTTTCTTGTCTAAGGATCATTTGTTTTTATATCGTCGGTCACTGCCTTTCTGTTTCTAGACTTAAGCACAGACCTTCCTAAGGAAAGATAGCAAAGGAGGCAAAGACCGCCCTCAGCACCTTGCCCTGGGGCCTGGGGGATAGTTTTCTTGAGTTTCTTGCTGGCCTTTAGAAATCTGTTAACCCTCCAGTTTAGACTTTGGTGAAAGATGCTTTTGAAATAGATTTTTTAAAATAAATTTTTCTTTTTTGTTAGCCTATTTTAGCACAGTTCCAGGTAAACAACAGTTAAGTCATGCTGAAGGACATTTTTCTCTTTTAGTCACAATTTTCCTGGTTTCTTTGTTATCCAAGTAGTGGAAAAACATATTAAACTAAACTCATAAACTTTAATATATTTTTAAATTGTCTAGTTTTAATATGATGTATATTTATCTAACACTGTGTATGTACTTTAATTTTGCTTATGTAAACTTTGGCAGTTGAGGAACGTATGAGACCAGAGTTAATAGTTTTAATCAATGGTGAGTAATCAAACTCAAGTGGTAGGGTGATCAAACTTGTGATTCATTCATCTCACTTTCAGCAAATGCTAGGTACCTTATCCTTTCTTTTTTGTTGAAATACAGTGTTCCAAACCTGTCATTAGCCCAAATGTCCACATATTGCACAAAAGAATGGCCAGGAAACACAGCACCTTATGGATACAATGATGTGGAAGCCAATCCAATTGCTTGAATAAATTAGAGTCCATAAAAAGCTCACTCACAATTTTAAAAACTGATTTTCTTCTTATTTCCATCTTTTGGATTGTCATTGTTTGCTCGGTGATAAAGTGGCGTGTTGACACCAAATATTTTAATAATTTGCTTCCCAGGCTTTGTGCCTGTGCCTTTGAGAGGCTAGTGTAGTAATTAAACTGTCTTTTAGCTGAAATGCTTGCAAAGCGTCCAGTTCTGTGCCTGGCAGCTGGTGATGCATTATAGAGACATTCAGCTAATCGATTAAAACCGCAGAGGCATGGGAGTTGTCTGACTGCTCTGTACTAGGATGAAATTAGTTGGAATTGCATGGTGAAATTAAGGGGAATGCAGCTGATTGCAGCCCTTCTGGGAGAATCCTGGGTGAGAGGAACAGTGTGCGTTGATCCCTGTGTAATTAGGACAGCCATGTTTCAACAGGATTTCTAAAGTATTAAAATGGACTGGATAAATCAGCAGGGCTGCTTCCAGTGAACTTGGCATCCATCCACTGTGACTGAAATAACATGAAATTTTTCGGCTGCTAGAGAATGTGAAATTGGACTAATTGTCTTTTAACTAGTTTGCTCCACAGCTAGCCTGGAGCAGGACTGAAAGGGGATAGGCTGGTGGCACTGCAGCTGGGGGATGGGAAAGTTAGATTCATGACTATTATTTCATCCCATCTGAATGGATGGTACCAGCACACATTCAGACAGCACTGATTTGTATTATCTCGTCATTAGGATCCCTCCCTTAGTGTTTTAAAAGCCATTTGCAAGCGAGATGCTTTGATTTAAAGAATAGAGAAATGTAAACCTGACTCCTTGAGGTCCAATGACTGTCCGTTCCATTCTTGAGGTTCCCTTAGACTAGGGGAGGTTTAGGAACCTGTAGATAGCTCATGGCTGTCCACATGTGACTGTGTCCCACAGTCTATTCCAAGTAGGTCACATTATGGAGAGAAGGAACATCAATGTATATTACCAATTTTGTGTGTTAAACAAAGGATTGTTCCATAATGAGTGAATGTAATGATGGGCCAGATATTTGTACTTTACATGTGATCAGAGAAAGAGTCAGATGCCACTGGTCACCGAGGTAGGCCACCCGGCCCCAGATAACTGTTCTGATCTTTTATTCTTAGTGAATTGATAATACCAGGTCCTATTATTTGGAGTAGTATTGCACTTTTCTATTGGTACATGAATTAAAGTGTGTGTGTTTTTTATTCAGGAAGTATTAGCAATCAGAGAACTTGGGTTATCCTCCTTTTTTAAATTAATTTTAGAGAATGGAGGCAAGAGGGAGAGAGATATAGAAACATGGGTAAGAGAAACATTGACATCAATTGGCTGCCTCCTATAAAAACCCCACTTGGGATAGAGCCCACAGCCTAGGCATGCACCCTGACCAGAAATTGAACCTTGATCTCTTGGTGCATGGGACAGTGGCTCAAGCACTGAACCATACTGGCTGGGCATCCTTCTACTTTATTTAACATAATTGAGTTTCATTCAAACTTACAGAAGTGCTTTCTACCACTATCAATTTTTGATTCTAAAAAGGAAAGCGCGCACAAACCCCAATGATATCTTAGGAATTCTGAAAGAGGTATAGAACGTATCTGACCACGTTTTCTTACATTTGGAAAGGTATATTACCATCTTTTCCTTTAGAGAGGATTCCCCACAGTCTAACAGAAAGCCTCATTTACACTGCATCATGTTGATCTGCTGGAGAATTTCTTGGTTGAATTGTGTTGAGGCATCAGGCTTAGTATTTAGGGGTACCAAACAAAAATGATCAAAAAGAAAATGGTACTAATCATTGTGCTAACCGCAAGAAAGTAGTGGTTGTCACATAGCAGGCAGCCTTCTCTATGGTCCTGTAAAGGAACATTTGTTTCTCTTGCGTAACCGGGAGGTCTGTATGTGTGGATCTGGTGAATTGTGTGGAAGTCAGGGTTGTGGCCTTCCTGATATGCACTTTGCTATTTCACTTCTCTCTTACCTTCCTCTTAACTCTTCCCTCCTTTCCTTCCTTCTTCATTGTTATTATTTTTGTTTACCTATTTTATCTTGCTGTATTGTTTGCATATTTGTAAATGTCTCCATATTTTAATAAAGTGTGTATTAAAAATAAAACCATTCTCATACATGTTCTCATACCAATGTGCAATCAACAAATATTAGAAAGAAAAAATGTATTAGGTGCACAGGTACTTATGTTGTCCTCAGGATACCACCCATGCTCTCCTCTTTAGCTGTATTTTTAAATCATATTTGGAATAACTTAAAAAATATTGCTTATTCATAGAGACCATTTTCAATTTTGTAGAGATTTTTAATTCTATAATTTCTGTGAATTCCAGAATTATGAATAATTTATATGTAGAAGCAATCCCAGAAATACCTTAGGCAGGTATGGATAGTATATACCAGTATAGGCAGGAAACTATAGATGTGAGTCAAGTATAATTGTGATACTAATGGAAATGAATAGCCACTATCTTTAGGCCCTTGATTTGAAGCTTCTGACTCTCAGTATTATATACAAGCTTATTATTTAGACAAAAATCAAATTACTGTCAGAAGATTATTTCTATATTACCTTAAAATGATTTTTTCTTTTAAGTATTTTGATAAAGGAACTGTTTATTAAGCAAAAAACAGTCACAGGGGTTGATATGTAATTTCTGAGTACTTCCCATGTACCTGTCACTCATCCACATATTTCATATCTATATGTCATTTAACCTTCTCAACATGCATCCATAGTAGGTATGAGCTCTCTCATTTTGAGGAAGCCAAGGCTGATGGAGGTTAAGTATCCTGCCCACAGGCATGTAGCTAACAAAGCCAGGTCTGTAGAGCCCATGCTAGTGTGCACTTTGGAGAGGAGAAAGGATGGAAAAATATTTGAGTTCCTAAGTGACTTTCATGTGCATTTCTTCTCCAAGATTAGTTAAAAGGCCGATGGAGCAATTGTTTCCATTCCTAGCATGGTCATATGGAAAATGAAAACACTTTATATAAAACTAGAGTCCCAGTGCATGCACCAGGGGGTTCCCTCAGCATAGCCTGTGAGGATCGGGCTGAAATCAACAGTCCAGTGCTGTCTGCTGCTCCTGCCTGCCGATACTGCTCATCCTGGCCCTGTGGCACCTGCTGCTGCCATTTGGTAGGCTTGCTGCCACTCCGCTAAAGTCTCTGAGCTGTGGCAGCCAAGCATAAGCCCTGAGTCTGGCATCCATTGGTCAGCTGAGTGACACTCCTGCATTAAGCGCCTTCCCCCTGGTAGTCAGTGTGCATCATAGCAATCAGAGATTCGGTCGCTTGGGCTTTTATATGTGTAGATATCCATTTGGCACTCAGAGCAAATTTAGGTTCTGATTATCAGAAGTAGAGCTTAAATGGTATAAAAACCCATTAATAGTAGTTAGGGCTGCTGTAGTCACAGGGATTGACCCCCTCCATGATTTCACACTGTTTTACACATGGATGGGAAAATAATATTTCTAGGTATTATTCATGCCTAGAAATTAGTGACCATTATTTGATTTCAGAATTAAGGAATACTTTATTGCACTTTTAAGATGACTAAGATATGTTATGGCATGTCACTTAATTATTGACAAAGATATATTTTCTCATTCTGAATCATCTGGATCATTCAAATTCAATAACCCACCATGGAATAGCAGATGGAGCCCACATCACCAACAGTGAAATGAGAAAGCCTTTACCCTTTGTTCCATCTCAACCATGGTCTAGTGGATAGTGCTTTCACAGGTTTCGTTTTCATTCTTGGTTTCTATCCCATTGTAGAGACTGTGCCCACATCCCTTGTCAAGTCAGATCTGGGATAGTCTTTAAAATTTTATACATCAACCAGAAAAAGCTGTTCAGGATTTAGTATCAAATAATGCACAATATCCAATCCTCAGAATACATCCATCTTCTTTAAACCGAGCCTCTTAGGATTGCCTTCAGGAAAGTAAAAGGAGGAAGGAATGGAAATTAATATTATACATCTGTTCTTTGGAACTAGAATATTTTTATTGTAGGACACTTTAAGGCATTGTTACTGAATATTATGTGAAATCTTACATGAAAGTAAAAGTGAGGAGAAATAAGGAAATTCTTATTCATCTTTGACAAAGTGGACAAGACCTTTCATGAACAAGATCCTGCCCTTCTTTGCAACCTCATCTTTCCCACAGCCCTGGACACCCTTCCCTTGCAGGTCTCCCCTTCTGTGTGCCAACCTCTTTCTCTCATGTCTGGGTGTCTCTTACCTCAGTTGCTTTCACCCCAACTCCTGCCCTTCCTGTATAAAAGTCTAAATAAATTGCATTTTTAATAAGACTCAGTAGAATTTACATTTTTATATGTATCCCACTCTTTCCCCCATTCCTCACTAGTTAAGACTGAATTAGGTGTATTCTGTGAGTTCAGGTGTTGTACCCCATCCCATCCGTAACTCCGTCATGTCATTTATTATACTGTTTTTCTTGGTCTCTTTGTTAGTCATACTTAAAGGCAGGGATTATTACTCTTTTTTTCCCTTTTGTGCTTCTAGTGCCTAGTTTATGCTTGAACCACAATCACTGAGTTGAGTTCCAAAGATCATGTGGCCATAATAATGCTTTTTCTTGGGCTGGATCAGCCTCCTAACTCCAAGGCTCTCTTTACTACTTCTACAGATCCTATCTAGATAAATACGTTTACCAGGAGCTCCCTAGGGAGAATTATACATAATTATATCTTACTAGACACCCAATGCACAAAGATTTGTGCAGAATGGGCCTTCCTTACCCTGGCCGCCTGCACAGCCTTTGCTCCAGCCCAGAGCCACCTTTCTGCCTTCACTCTTCCTGGAGCTGCCTTTAGGCCTTCCCACACTGCCCAGAGGCTCAGAGCAGCTGGGGCAGTGCCATGGAGAGGAAGCAAGCATCCCACTCCAGGCCATTGGGTATGCAAATTAACCCACCTTTATTGTTGTTGGGTTAATGTGTATATTCACTCCTGATTGGCTGGTGGATGTCATGAAGGTACAGTCAGTTTGCATCTTTCTCTTTTATTAATGTAGCTACTTTGTAAGATTGCTTTGGTTTAATTAGATCCATTCTGGAAGGTTATATACCTATGTGTGGATAATGCTTTCTTTCATTCATTCACTCATTTATTTAGAAATTCACACAACTATCTGCTAGGTGTAGTGGATATAGAGACAGCCATAGTTGTTTTTAAAAAATCTGTGATACAGTCAAGAAAGCAGATCATGGCAGGGTGGTATAAATACAGTGTTGGTGCCTTCAAATGCTTTATGTAAAACAATCTTTAGTTACTAAATACTTGTGCTTATTCAACTGAAGTAGTCTCTTGTGGGGGCACAGAAAATTGGCTTAAATGAGTGTCTCTCCCGATTGTGGTATGCTATATGACTGGGTGTAGTATGGTCGTGAGGGCCTTTCTTGGCACTTCATCGGAATTTGGCTTTGTTCTGACTTTATTAGGTTGGTTTCTAAGTTCACTACTTCCTTAGACCCTTCTCAGCTACAGGCAGAGGGTTGACTTGCTCTGAGAATGAGGTTTCTGAAATCGCCACCTTTCCCACTGTGAGGAAGATAGAAAAAGAAACAAAGGAATATCCCTCTGATGCAGTGGAAATAGGTTATTTCTCCAGAGTAAAATAGCAGTGATGATTTCTTTAAAATTGGCTCCAAAATGGGAGGTGAGCTGCTTCCTCTGCAGAGAAGGCGCTTATCCCTGGAGCCATCCAGAAGACACCTGGTTAGCCAAGCCGGGGGGAATCTAATTTGCAGAGAGGATACTTATCTTCATATAACAAATGCCTGGAAATGCCATTTGTAGTTTTAAAAATAGCTGCTCTATAAATACAGGTTAAAGTAAATGAACTTTGCAGCTTTGGAATTATTTGTGGGAGGAAAAAAATCTATGTGAAAATGCTCATGGAAGAACCCTATATCTTGGAAATGCTGTGGTGCTTTCTTTGCTTCCTATTGTATGGGCATCTTGCTGCAAGCTCATTTTATAGTTAAACATGAAGTTTTACAATGTAGATTGCAGTAAGAATTTTTTAATGGAGCAATTTGGAGCAGCTGCAAACTGCTCTGGAATTCCCAGGGATTAGTCCACAGACTTTACTGTGATTACAAATCCCAGAGTGAGAGGAGGTGAGGCACGCAGGCCCTGGGAAGGTGAGGGTTGGAACAACCAAAAAGGAAGAGAGAGAGAGCAACAGGGTGCACAGAAATGGACAGACTGGCTGGCTGACTACATGTGTTTGCTTTTATCTATGCCATTCCCTTACATTTAACTACCCATTTCCTCTACAAGAATTTACCCCATTCCCTCTAAACTGACTTACTCCAATCCTTCCAAGATAGCTGCATGGTCCCCATGTTTCCTCCCTCTAGCCCCTCCATATGAATGTCTCCCGTTACTTGGTGCAAGTTCAGGACTGCCCTTCCTCCATGCTTCAAGCCTGGACTCACCACATGCCCTTCATTTGGCCCCCTATAAACTTGAAGTGCTTAGAATCTAGAGCTAAAGGGATTTACTTTCTTGATGAAAAAGGAAGCCATAAGAGATTACAAACTAGTGTGTAGTTTAAGAACTAGTTAATGGTGCCCTAGCTGGTTGCTCAGTAGTTAGAGAATCACCCCACAGACTGAAGGGTCGCAGGTTGGATTCTGGCCAAAGGCAAGTGAGCCTCAGTTTCAGGCTTGCTCCTCCTCCCTTCCACTCTCTCTAAAAATCAATGGGGATAATAGATCAACCGAAAGACTTGTATACATGCATATAAGTACAACCAATGCACACAAAACTCTGGGGAGGGAGGGTATGTATGGGAGGGGTGAGCAATGCTAAAATATGTACACAGATAATAATTTAATAAAAAAAATAATTAAAAGAAAAAAAAATCAATGGGGAAAAATATCCTTGGGTGAGGATTAACAAAAGAAAAAGATGTAGTTAAATGGTGAAACAGACGAGGATACAAGGTTCCTTGAATTTGGGGCATGCATGTTCCACCAACTTGGTATATTTTGTTGCATTGCATTTAACTCATTAACATATGAGGATTGTTTTATTATATTTTTAGGTAATTTTGTATAAACAGGGTTTTTTTTTTCCTCCTTTCAGAGGATATCAAAGCTTTGTGAAGGGACTATCCATATATAATGATAACAGTATCTGCCATTTACTGATTACTCATTATTACAATCACTTGCAGTTATTCCTTACAGACTTTCTCTGGCACCATTTGCCCAAACTGGGGGGCCACACAACTCAGTACAGGTGGATGTGGGAGAGTCAGTCTGCCTGCTTTGCAAGTCGCAGCCCTTAGTGCCCACCCTGTGGTCTGAGCTCTGAATCAGCACCAGGCAGCGCCTTCTCATCTGCTTCGGGCCTCATGCATTTGTGATGTCTCCTCTGTGCACTCTAATTGCTTGTTAACTAAGAATGGCCTTTGCCTGAATGTCTGTCTTTTCCAAGAAATTTATGTACAAAGTCGTGTGCTCCCATCTCATCCAGGTTGCATGCTGCCTGGGATTGCTTAGATTGTTCAAAGATGCTTACATAGAAATGATTAATATGACAGTGCTACTTTGAAAGTCCCTTTTACACATTTTGAATTATTATGGAACCCAAGTCCAGAATGAACAAACTTGGGGTTGTTCAACCATGAAATGCCACCGAGCACAGCAGTGGCACCTGGAAGGCTGGGTCAGTGTTTGTTAAGTGAACAGCTGAAATGAAAGAATGATTTTATGAAATTCAGGTACCATTTTTAGAGCATAACTGTGCACTTCCCAGTAATTGAAGACGAGAAATAATGATACATAATGGTTTTCCATGCTGGAGACGTGCCAGGCCCCGTGGTACATGGTTCACTATGCTATGACACTGAATCCGTATCATCTGTCTCATCATTCCTGTTTCACAGCTGACAAAATGGGGTGCTAATGCACTTACATTATTTGCCCAAAGCAATGCGCCTCCTAAACTTTGGAATGCAGGTGTTCTAACTTCAGAGGCTCTTCTTTTGACCACGATGATGCTATTGTCTATTGTGATGTGTGTGTGTGTGTGTGTGTGTGTGTGTGTGTGCGCACATGTGAGATATGCAAAGGTACAAATACACAAGCGCGCGCACACACACACACACACACACACACATACACACACAGTTTGTGTATGTATTGATACATGTGTCTAAAATGTGGTGCCCTAACAGCCCAACACCAGGACACCCTGTCTTTTCTAACACCCAGCACAAGGGCTACGGGAACCTGCCTTTGCCCGCTCCTCCTTGCGATGCACCCCCACCTGACATGGCTGTGGTCCTTTTTAGATTGATTTTATTTCCCTTTAAAATGCTGCTCCTACCCAGAGATTCCTGTCTGACAGACCTGCCCTGCTCAGACTCTGGTTTCCAATGGATGGAGCCTCTGGGTGTGTGGCCATCCTCAAGAGGGATGTGGAGTTGGAGCTCTTTCCTGCAGCCTCCCGGGAGCAGCGGGTCCCATGCCCATCCCATCAGGAAAAGGCCAGTTCAGTGTATAAGTCGATTTTCATCCTAAAACACCTTAAATGTATCTCTCCCAGCTTAAACGTGGCCTGTGTTCGTGTCGCCCGCCAAGACTGTTCTGCATTAGCCTGCGGGTCTGTGTGATATGCACAGTTCAGGCTATCTGTGCAAACCAGCACTCCAGAAAATGGACCCCGGGGGCACTAGCATGCTTTCCGTTCCAGGATTGTCTTTCACTGTCTGGCTTCGGAGTGGAAATGGAGAGGAGAGACCTAAAGCAGGCGTGCGCACCCCTAGGAAAGACAGCAAAGCTAGGCGGAGACCAGCCTGACACATAGAATTTTCAAGAAAGAGGTGTTAAACATGTTTTTCTTCTATGTGAATGTGCACTTTGTGGGGTTAATATCAGATTTGTCAAGTTCGAATGTACGTATGAGTACGTGGCCACATGTGCTCAATGCAAACAGCAGTTGTGTGGGTGTGTTAACAAAGCATGCCCCAGTGCCTCTCAGCAGCTGCATTTCCTCCCTGCAAACTGGATAGTCAACTGGTTGTTCATCCAGGAAATAATAATAATAATAACAAAGACCTTCTGATGTACCATTCACACTAAAAAGACGTTTGAAAGATTCTGTGTTGAATTTTTTCAGGGTGGTTCGCTTCCTTCCACAGCTGGATGCTTTGCCCTTGGAATCTGGTTTGCTGCCGAACTCAGTGACTCATTCTGTGGGAACCTAATGTTTCCACTCCAGGCAACAAATAGAACTCAGAAACATTTGAACAACCCCTTTGTGGTACAGTGATTTTAAACTGGCAGCATAATTGCTTCAAATTTCCAAAGAGATATATAAAGAGTGAAGGAAAAAAGATTTGTGGTTGGAAGGGACCATTTGGGCCCAGTCCTACTTTCTATGATGGTGTCTCCCAGTCAGGTGGCAAGTGGAATCTGCAAGTGGTGTCTCATTGCTCCTTCTAGTGCATTCAGACTGTGCAGTATGAATGGCTCTAATCTGCAAGGTGAATGGAAACCACCAGTCTTGCTCCACATTGAATTGTAGGTCCAATTTACCCTACAGAGCCAGTGGGGAAAGTACCACCCTCTGCTTAATGTACTAGGCAGTCTGGCTTCTAGGTCCAGGGTTTAAAAGTGTATCAACCTCTGTTTGGATAGCAGATGAGGATGCTGTAAGAGAGAGGCATTGTGAGGTCTGGTGATGGCGCAGATGGGTGCTTGTGCCTGCCTTTCTTCAGTGTGTTTTCAGAGGCCTGGAGTCTCAGCCTGGACTTCTGTAGAGAAGCCAGGGCTGAGGTGCCTCTGTTTCCTCTGACGGCAATGCAGGGCAGGGCCACACTGGGCAAGCAACCTGTTCCAAAAGCATTTCAAGCCTCAGAAAGCGAGCCATGATTTTGTAGGCATGGCCTGGCTTTATTTTCCTCTAGCCTTGATCTCAAGATGAGGACAAAAGAAAGGAAATATTAATCACATGCCGTTAGGATGAAATTTCTAGTAAGTTGAAATTAAATTAGCTAGAGGTTTTGTTTATTGTGGAAGTCAGGCAAGGTCTGCTGGTTTTACATTTTTAAGGTATTTCACTTTCTGTTCAGGTACATGCTGTCAATCAAGGCTAATCAAACTGGCATAGTTAACATGATACATCATAGAATTTCACAATAATGTCAACCTGTAATTCTGTCAGTCTGGTTAAGGAAAGTGGGCTAAAAACAATATTGTCATTTTGTAACAGCACTCGGAAAGTGTCACAGAATAATGTTGCCATCATCTCCCTTCCTCTGTGCCAGCTTCTACCCCCGGCAGCCCTGCTGCTGACAAATGGCTGGTGGCCAACGCCTTTCCTTGCGTTTGCTACTCAGGAGCCCTGGAGTGGGCCATGAGTGGAGATGCTACCCCACAGCACTCTCCAGTCTGACCTCCTTGATACATCCAAAAAGGAGCATCTCAGAAAGCAGAGCCGGTCTCTCGCCCTACTTGCCTATGTGATGTAATATACATGGACATTGGGTTTTCTCATTTATTCAGTCAGCATAGGTAATTATCCCTGTGTCCTATTTTTATAAATGTATATTCTGGGGTAATTCAAAATATCCACCTAAAAACGTGCTACAATGAGCAGTATAGCATCGGCTGCCCATCTCACAGAGCCATGAAGCCCAGCTCCTTCTGCAAACTTGATGCTTTGTTTTACAGCCCCAGCTCATCATGGGTCCTCATTGAATGGGGGAAGATAATAGACTCTCCACTCTAGGAGCCTCTAGACTTGACTCTGTCTGTCCTTGAGGTTCTCTGGGAATCCTTGCCTCGATGTGTGGGTTCGCTTCTGTTGGTGCTTCTTCCCTGTGGGCCAGTATGGCTGGAATATAATTCTTCTTCTTTTTTTTTTGAATTTAATTATTAAATATTTCTTTCTTTCATCAAGTAAACAAACAGGCAAGCAAAACAAACAAAAGACCATATTCATCTCTATTAAAATATAGACTTAGAGCCTTAGCTGGTGTGGCTCAGTGGATAGAGCATTGGCCTGCCAACTGAAGGGTCCCGGGTTTAATTCTGGTCAAGGGCACACACCTAGGTTGCAGGCTCCTCTTTCAGGCTCCTCCTCAGCGTGAGCCCTGGTTTCTCTCACATTGATATTTTTCTGTCTTTTCCTCTCTCTTCCACTTTAAAAACCAATGGAAAAATATCTTCATGTGAGGATTAATAAACACTAAGATATATTTTTAATTCTTTTAGTTTTTAAAAATCTTTATGATTGAAGTATTACATATATCCATATGTCCCTTTTACCCTTTATACCCCTCCCTCACCCCAGGCTCTCACCACACTATTGTCTGTGTCCATGAGTTATGCATATATGCATACAAGTACTTTGGTTACTCTCTTCCCACCCACCCAACTCATCTTGCCTCTGAGATTCAACAGTCTGTTCCATGCTTCTATGTCTCTGGATCTGTTTTGTTTATCAGTTATTTTGTTTATTAGATTTCACATATGAGTGAGATCATGTGATTTGATCCTGTCTTTCTCTGACTGGCTTATTTCACTTAGCATAATTTTCATTTTAATTTATTTATTGATCTCAAAGAGAGGAAGGGTGGGAGGAGGAAGGAAAGGAGGGAGAGAGAGAAGAAGGAAGGAAGGGAAGGGAGGAAAGAAAGAAAAGGAAGGAAGGAAGGAAGGAAGGAAGGAAGGAAGGAAGGAAGGAAGGAAGGAAGGAAAAAAGAAAGAAAGAACCATGTGAGAGAGAAACATCCATGGGTTGTCTCCTGCATGAATCCTGAACCATGATCGAACCCACAATCTGGGTACATTCTCTGACTGGAATGGAAACTGCTACCTTCAGTGCATGGAACAGTGCTCCAACCAACTGAGCCACCTAGCCAGGGCTATTTTTATTTTATTTTAAATAAGCCCTGGAATATGTTTTAGAAAAAATAAAATTTTTATAAAATGAAAACATTTGGTTAATTGGTAGTTTTCAATTTTTATATTTTATTATTGTTTTAAAATGGAGGATACTTTCTGCAAAATCGTCTTACCCAGAAGCATAACCAACTAAAACAAAGTAGACCTACTTAGGATGATGCTGGAGAAGGAGTCCAGGCAAAACCCATCCTCACCTTCCCTTCGATGGGGCACATTTTGTACATGGCTAAAGTTGATTCGTTGTTTGGAATATATTTCATTTGCTCTCATGTGAGATGAGACAAACTACTTTGGAGGAACTGCTATTAGTTGGGCACACAGGCTCAAGAGACTGAGAAATGTTCAGGTTCCCACAGCTAACGTGGACGTGTTTGAAGTTGCACAGGGGTATAAGGAAGCCCCAGAAGAAGCCTTTGTGGTATCCTCACTGGGCTCACCAGCCTGTGTTCTTCACACAGCTGGCATGTCTCTTGCTTTAGTAGCAGCTCTGGGATCGCAACACTGTCCCTTCAGATAGTGTAGGATTTGTTTCCTGAGAATTGAGCATCTCTCATCGTAGGCCTTGCGCTGCATCCATTGTCTCATTCTTGAGCAACTCTCCTCATTTCTCCACAGTACTCCCCTCTCTGCTTACTCAGAGTTGAGCGGTTAAAAGTCTTAAGATATAGAGAAGAAAAGTGGAGTCCAGCGGATAAGAAATTATTTAAAAATCAATTTACAAGCATGAGAAAGAGTCACTTAAGGCAGCAAAAGATGGAGGTGGGCATGGGAGAGATGGGAAATCCATGCCTCCCTCTCTCCTTCCCTCCTTTTCCTAATAAGCACTTACTGAGCTTCTATTTAGGGTAGAAAGTGTTGACAGATACTATTAAAAACCTTCAAACATACTCTTGAAAAATAACATAATGCAAGTGAGTTAAGAAGTATAATGATAACTGAAACCAGTTTGGCTCAGTGGATAGAGTGTCAGCCTGCAGACTGAAAGGTCCCAGGTTTGATTCCAGTCAGGGGCATGTACCTTGGTTGTGGGCACATCCCCAGTAGGGAGTGTGTAAGAGGCAGCTTATTGATGATTCTCTCTCATTGATGTTTCTAACTCTCTATCCCTCTCTCTTCCTCTCTGTGAAAAGTCAATAAAATACATATTTTTAAAAAGAAGTATAATGATAGGAAACAAAGAGTAAAACACTTAGTTTGGCAACCAGCTTTTCCTTAATCAGTTTTGACAAGAGATGTTCAATATGATGGAAAGCTTAATATAACACTGAGTAATATCTACAAAGGGAATATGTCTCATGAATGGTGGATAAGTTACCTTGAAGAAAATGGATGAATGGATCTTGTGATTTTAAAAGGATATAATTAATTGAAAATAGAGATACATAATTCCAAAAATATAGCCCTTTAAAAAATTAAAAGGCTATATTTTTTTCTGTGTGGCCATGTGCAAGAGATAAAAAACAATTTACTTTTAGCAATAGCTAAATGTTCATAATTAGGAAATTAGAGTATTAAGATAATAAATGCAAATGAATAGAGGTTTGTTAGTAATAGCATAGTTCAAGATAGAAGAATCTTGGATCACTAAACTGTGGGTCATCAATCTAGTAAGATAACTTTTATTGAACAGTTCTAGACAGCATCTGTGTAGGCTCTAAGTAAGACAAATAATCATAAAACAATGTAGAATGTGATGGTGCCATGGGAGAAATGCAGGTGGTGGGCAACTGAAGACCAGAGCAGTGAGAGCTTCCTTCCCTCTGAGGAGCAGGGCTTGGCTCCGTGGACAAGGTTTCATTGGTTTCTAGTTGCACTATAGCTGGTGGGAGTTGAAAGTCTTTACCATGAAATAATGGTCTGACCCTTGCCTACTTCTGTAGCTTCTACTTTCCGTTCTTCACAGGTATTAGCCTTCTTTGAATTTCTTGAGCTGCCATGTTCTTTTCTCATATTGCCTTTCAATACAGTTTCCTCCTGGAATGCTCTATTCAGTGCTCCATTTTTTCACCTAATTGACTTCAGTTCTCACTTCCTATTTTAACCAAAGTACAATACCCTCAGGGAAGGTGTTTGTTTGTTTTTGTTAATGCTCACCTGAGGATATACATTTTCCATTACTTTTTCAGAGTGGAAGGGAGAGAAGGAGGGGGGAGGAAGGGTGGGGGAGTGAGTGAGAGAAACAAAACTTGATATGAGAGAGCCACATCAACTGGTTACATGCACCCTGACTGGCGGTGGGGAGCAAACCTCAATCCAGGTACCAGCACTTGACTTGGACTTGAACCCCTTTACTCTTTGGGGTATGGGCCAAGCCAACACTCTTACCACTGCTGCCCCACTGCAGGTCTGCTTCCTTTGTTATAAACACTTAAGGGCTCAATTCTTTCCCTCTATTGCTCTTGCAATTATACATCCATTAGCACGATGGAATATTTAATATCTGTCTCCTCCACTGAATGGAAGCCACATAAAAGAAGGGATAGTGTCTGCTTTTGCTTGATATTTTCCTTATAGCTTCTTATGGTTTGATACTTGTTTGACAGAGAAGACGTGTATTGCAGAAAGGAGTATCTATTTTGCCCTTAAAACATAATAAGGAATTGCAACTGCCAGGGCTGGAAAGTGAGGGAAGAGCATCAGCATCAGTGGTGAGCATGCCTTTGGGGTTTCCGGGGATTGACGAGGTCTGCCTTGGCTGAGCCACCTGGAGGGAAGGTGGGCCAGGTCATGGAGCAGCTCACCCTTGTGATGCTGTGACCCTTGGAATCTTGGTGTTAGGACTGTAGAGAGTGACTTTTTAGAAACCTAAGAATGATAATTTCATAGGAAAAATTAGACCAGTTTTTTTTATTATTACAAGCTAATATTTATAAAAGGAATTCAGCAGATTATGTTGTTGGGATCACAAAAAATAGTTTTGTAAAATTAATATTTCTTAAATGAGAACATATACAAACACCAACCATCTATTATGTGTAAAAGACCATCCTGGCTACTCTGCAGAGATGAATAAAATGTGGCTCTTGCCCTAGCTAGTTTGGCTCAGTGGATAGAGCATCGGCCTTAGGCCTGAAAGGGGGGTCCCAGGTTCTATTCTGGTCAAGGACATGTACCTTGGTTGTGGGCACATACCTAGTGGGAGATGTGCTGGAGGCAGCTGATTAATGTTTCTCTTCCCTCGATGTTTCTAACTATCCCTCTCTCTTCTTCTCTGTAAAAAGACAATTATATATATATTAAGAGAATTGAAAAAATGCAGTGGAATGGAATCTGAAATCTTGTCTGTTTTGGCAAGCTAAGGTTTTAGTCTGGTGTTCCTGAACAGATGAAAGGGTGCTAACTCATTTGATCATGTATGCTGCAGTGCTTTGCAAATACTCAAATCTTCAAGCATTGCAAGTTATAGCATGTTCTATCCTTCTAAATGACTAAAAGCTAAAGACTTAGTTTTGCCCAAATGTTTCCCTGAAATCAAACAGTAAAAATGCAACTTTTGACTAAGAACTATGGAATTAGAGTTGATTTTCATATGGTAGTCTACTAGCAAAATGAACCTTCATTCTCCCATGTAGAGAACATTCACAGAAACTTAAATTTAATTGCTATAAGAAATATTTTTCTCCATTGAAGATGTTGCTGTTAAATGGATCTCATTTTGTAAATATACACTTATGTAGATAGACATTATTCAGTGTGTATACATGACACACTATGTCCCAGTAAACACACACATTCAGACACCTTCCTAGGCAGTGAAAACTTCAATTAAAAGGTTAAAATTTTATAAGTGCAGATTCTTCCAAAACTACCTATATATGCCTTTGCAACATGCATTTCTGGTGTTAATTCAAGGTATTGATTTAAATCTATTAAGCCCAGTGGCGTTCCATGTCTTAGATAATGTAATCCTAAGGACAAGGGCGCTGGGGTGCAGCTGTGAGCCACCACTGTACCACGATTACGCTTGGACATAGAGATCTGCATCCAGATCTCAAAAGGCTGCATGAAAACGTGGTTTCCTATGATAGCCACAGAATTTTGAGTAGAAATTCTCTTAACTTCATTCTTTCTGATTCACAAATCAACTAAATTGAAGCTGAACTGCTTACAGATCGGTTGAGAACACAGGCTTGAAATGCAATGCTGCCTGATCCCCATCCTTATGCTGTCATCTATTAGGAGTGTTTTCTGAGCAAGTTTCCTCTTTGCCTCAGTTTCCTCACCTACAACACGAGCAACTCTACCACTGGGTTGTTGCAAGCATGCACATGTTAACACATACAAAGCACTTAGGTTTATCTATGTACAGCATGCGCACCCAGTAAATATCATTTATTAATTGTTTGAAAATCAAACATACTGTTATGCAGAATAAAATGCAGAAAAATTACAGAATAAAAGTGACTGGTTCCCATGAGCATGGGAGACTCCATTCCCTCCGTGTTTTTCCTTTTTACCTTCATTTGTCATTGTTTTTTACTTGGAGATGCTGAGTATGTATTTCACTAAAAAATACTGCTCAGTAGCCAGATGCTACCTACATGGTCATGAGTAATTTGACTCATGGCTACAACTGGCAAATAAATAAAAAAAAGAAACACACACCAAAACAAACAAACAAAAATAAATATTTGGGGTTTTCTAGGCCGATCCTGCTGTCGGGGACCCTGCTGCTTGCATATAGAAGGAATCTTATCTTTTCATTAGGAGGCACTGGGGGCACTGACATCTCCAGCTCCTTCAGGGGGACCTTTCTGAGCGCTAGTTCCTGGTGTCTGAGCCCTCGTGCTGCCGCCGCTGAGGAAGGGACATTATTTAGCATCACAGCCAGTGTCACTTCAACTGTTCCCAGTTTTCAGGCTGCTTAAGAGGAGTCCAGTGTGCACACTGGAGGTTTAATCGCACACTGTGCAATGGATGGAGCAATTGGTTATTAATATTTTGGAGGCACATCCTGCAGTGAAAGGTCTGTTGTGATTTCCACTAACCCACCCAGATGTTCAGCTTTTTCCCCAATTAGCTCTTCCAGATTGTGCCAGGATAAAGATTAAGTTTTGGGGAAAGCTTCACAGGCTGCTCTTCGGTGACATTTTTACCTGCCTGATACTGATCCACTTTCTGCCACTTTTAGAGTTACTGTTTTGCTGACCAGGTTACTTTACATGAATAAATATATTGAGAGCAAAGAATATCTTTATTTCTACCTCTCACTAAACTTTTCTTGTTACAAGGTCTGTCCTATCCTTTCTATTTTACCTTTCCATCTGCTCTTGCAGAATACACTACGTGTAGAGATGTAACACAGCATTTTGAAGGACTCTGGGGAGGTAATATATTGGGAGGTCTGTAGTTTAATAGTCATTTATCTAATCTAGGAAGACCTTTTTCATGTGAATAAAAAAGGTAATAAATAATCTGACCATATTTTTAAATTAAACATAATACCTGGAATTTGAATAATTAGAAAAAGAGAAGTGATTCCTGTATCTTTTTCTATTTGCCAACTCTAACCACATGCAATAATGATGGTTGCTTCAAAGGTTGGCCTGGGAAGTCTGTATTCCTCTTAGAGTCTGCATCACCACCCATTACCCCAAATTAATATGCAATTTAAAGGAAAAAACAAATGACTTTCTATGCACATTAAGCTTCATAGCAGGGCTGCTTACACCCCTTCCAATGGATTCTGACCAGTAAGGCCCCAACATAGAGTTCCTGGAGCTGCCATAGTTCTATGTCATATCCCAATGGCAGCCAGGGAGAGGCAGTGAGCGTAACTCCAGTCACCTCGTGTTCATTTAGTCTCGCCTGGTATCAGTGGTGCACAAGCTTTTCCTCTGGGGCACCATCCTTATTCTACATGTTGGCCCCTGTGTTTGGGTACAGTTGTTTCTGCTTGTGATCTTGGGAATAGATTTGTGATTCAGATTTTTTAGACAGAGATCTGGGTGCTCCTGGCCATGCCATGGTAAATGGCTCAGCAATGGACATGTGAGTCTTTTGCTGGGTTGTTAGAAGAAAAGCACACCATTTTCTTTGGATTTGAACCAAAGGCTTTGGTGGTGGTGTCAGCCATCTTCAGCCTCAGGGAACCTGAGCTTGAAGCTCATCAAGTAGAAGGCACCACCTGGAGATGGAGACAAAATAATCCTACTGACATTATTTGAACCACTGAAAAGTCCTTCCTAATCTCCCTCTCTCCCTCCCTCCCTCATTTCCTTCCTCTCTCCCTCTCTCCTTTCTTTCCTTCCTTTTTCCCCTCCCTTTCTCCCTTTCCTCCCTCCCTTGTTCCTTTATTCTTTCCTTATCTTTTTTTACTCTATAGTCTAAGTTGAGTTGGATATTTTTTGTGTATGTGCAGAGTTGAATCTTCTGTCTTTCAAGTAAGATTTTTATTTTATTTATTTATTTATTTATTTATTTATTTATTTATTTATTTATTTATTTAAAATATAATTTATTGATTTTTTTACAGAGAGGAAGGGAGAGAGATAGAGAGCCAGAAACATTGATGAGAAAGAAACATCAACCAGCTGCCTCCTGCACACCCCCCACTGGGGATGTGCCCGCAACCAATGTACTGTACATGCCCTTGACCAGAATCGAACCTGGGACCTTTCAGTCCACAGGCTGACGCTCTACCACTGAGCCAAACCGGTTTCGGCTCAAGTAAGATTTTTAATGCTACAAAGCGAGACAGAGAGGGGAAAAACCAAGAATAAAATATGAGGTTTCAGATTATGTTTTGCTTAGGATAGAATAAAGTAAAAATCTAGGAAAATATTTAAAATGTTAGTCAGTGTCACTCAATGAATTTTGCAACAGTTAAGTTCAGTACAGTGGTTTTTGAGTAGGAGATGATTTCTGTAAGCACCAAGGACATGTGTTATAGGTCATACAAAGTATGTAGTTTTAGGATAGATGTGGCTCATCCTTATAATAATTTGAAAATATGGCACAGAAGTTAACCTTTAAATTTGGAGAATATTGAGGGTAAGCCTATAAGACCATTACCAACTTTATTAAGATGGACTCGGGAATTTTTTCTTTCTGATTCAGAACTGTTCAGTTTTGAGTTTAATATGGTTAAAACTTGAACATTTTTGGGAATGTCTACAATAGCATTCTGTAAGTATAAAATGTGGCTTGATAGTTTGGATAGCTATAAAAGTCTTGTTTCCAAATGGATTTAAGAAAGAATTCAAAGCCATGTTTTAACTTTAATAGTCTTGAGGTCTGTGACCTGTGCTTTTTACTGCTTTTCATTCTTTGATGTTAGGCTTGTAAAAGAAAGCTTGCTTTCAACAACTACCATGTACTATTTGCCTAACTATTGTAATGAATGTTGATTCTTGGTATTTGATAAAGCTATTTCCACTTGTTCCTTAAAGCTCCACAGCATGACATACCTCTGTGGCATGCTATTTGAAACATAAGAAGTGAATTCAACTTTGAAGTTTGGAAAGTTTACAATTCTACGATCATGTTAAGTAACTTTTGGGAAGTAATAGTGGGAAATCTTGTGAGACTCTGCCAGATCTCGCAAAACTAAGCATGGTGCTTTAGAAAAACTTGAATGTGAAAATGTCATGTGGGTTTGAATTTAACTACAATAATGTTTGTGCAAAAGTCTACAGGATTTTGCCGAAACCGGTTTGGCTCAGGGGATAGAGCATCAACCTGCAGACTGAAAGGTCCCAGGTTCGATTCTGGTCAAGGGCATGTACCTTTGTGTGGACACATCCCCAGTGGGGAGTGTGCAAGAGGCAGCTGATCTATGTTTCTCTCTCATCAATGTTTCTAACTCTCTATTCCTCTCCCTTCCTCTCTATAAAAAAAAAAATCAATAATATATATTTTAAAAAGTTTACAGGATTTTGTAGCATTATTAAAACACAAATATAGGCAAAGAAATTCAGGTATTTTAAAGTAAAAGGATGAAACCAATCAGTATAAACAATTCTCTAGGTTATCATAGTAGTGGTAACACACAAGAGAATTTTTGTTATGTCATACAACAATAAAAATAATCATTTTTAGCAGTTTTGTGCTTATCATTGTTTCCCTTATGGTTATTGATAAGTACTGTTTTTCTTATAACTGCACAGATTTGTTTTAATATAATATGAAAGAAATGGACCCACAGTTTTTCCAAGTAAATGTTGATTTATTTCAGACATAATTTGTAATTGAAAGATGGGGAGCTCTCCCGTTTGTGCCCTGTCCCCTTTCTAGAATGTTGGCTTTCTGAAAGCAGTCACCATGTCTGTTTTATTCACAACATATTTTCAGGATCTAACTGGATTCGCAATGTTTTTGAATATACAAATGAATTAATAAAGTGATTAAATTAACAAGCAAATTAACAGAATGAGATTCTTGAAATAGACCTAGGAAGGCAGGTTTTAGATGTAAAAACTTGTATGTAGGTGGACCCAAAACTAATTTTTGTCCTATTCATAAGAGTGACATTATAAAGGAATTAGGAAGAATGTTTAGAGATGAACAATGAAGCAAATGGAAATCTCAAAGCACTGTGGTGAAAGGAATAAGTTAAGATCTAAAAGAGTGACATATATCTAGTTCTACAGCTGGAAACTAAGTGAAACTCAAAAAATGATGGGTAAAATTTCAGAAATTATCAGTGGTCAATTTTAGCCAGAGGAAATTTGGAATGAATTGTAGATGGGGGACAAATGGTGAAATCCAATGATCATTTTGTGTCTGTGCATCTAAGTATGAAAAGTAGTTGATGAAAGAAACTGAAATGGAAAATAATTTTTAGGTTTTAGCAGAGGATAGTTGGAAATACACTAGAAAGTCATAAAATAAAACATGGATGTAAACATTTATGAGACTACAGTACCCCATAGGTATTCCATAGGAATTTCTTTCCTTTTTTATCACAATCTACATTATTCATGAGGCTGCCAGTGATGGTACCAAAAGATGTTCTTACACAGTGATGATGGGCTACTATGGTAAACAGAGGGACATGGGTTTTCATGATCTTATTTCCTATTTCACATGTACACATAGGGCAGTCACACTCTACATTTCAGCATCCTATAGTGATGCAGTACTTGCAAGTGCTTGTAAGTTTCCTCATCTTCATTATCACCCTTACATATTCTTTCCTATCAGGATCAGAAAGGCTATAGGCAGGCGTCTAAGGTCTTGATCAAACTGAGTCACCACTTTTTTATCTTTAGAAATGATTTCTCATGACTATTGTATTGAAAAGCTCTTCATATTTGATGACTTTTAGCCATTAGAACTTGTACTTCACTCTATAAAAAGGTCTTTGGAACTTTATTCACAGATACTTTTCTTCGTTCTAATAAAGTAGTGTGTTACAATTTAGAACCTTCATACTAGAAGTTATTTGTGACTTGTCAATGGTGAGTAGGACTGTTGTACTCCCACAGAGAGGGTACTGAGGAAACTGCCAAACTATTATGTATAAGGGCAACCAATTACAGATTTATAATTTACAGAGGAAGATTGGAGGTTACCTGCAAGTTCACCTTCTTAAAGAAATCTACTATGAGTCTCATAGCACTAGTATCTATTGCTATAAAATTTTTACTGTATAAATTTCTATTATTATTCACACTATGAAAGATCAAAGTTTATTCTGTGTCTATTGCATTTTTAAAGAAACATTACACAAATTTAAATATTCAGGATTAATCTACAGTTCTTTTTTAAATATATTTTATTGATTTTTTACAGAGAGAGGGATAAAGAGTTAGAAACATCAATGAGAGAGAATCATTGATCAGCTGCTTCTTGCATTACCCCCACCTGGATGTGCCTGCAACCAGGGTACATGCCCTTGACCGGAATCGAACCCAGGACCTTTCAGTCCGCAGGCCGACGCTCTATCCACTGAGCCAAACCGGTCTCGCCTAATCTATAGTTCTTTTATTTACAGCCTCTAGAAAGGATTTTACAAGACATTTTTGGAACAATGGAAGATCATAATTTCTGAATATAGTGAAATTAGATTGGTGTTTAAAATAATGAATAACAGAACCAAAAACAAGTTGCTTTGAAGTTGCTCTTCAGAGTATTAGGGGTCAGATGCTTTGGGGAAAGTGATACATCCTATCGTGTATCACAGTGTTTTTGGTTAACAGCCATCATGCTGAATAAACGAAGAAAGTAAGGTGCCTGAAATTCCAATACCTGGTCTTGTGCTTTTTTGTTGTTGTTTTGGGGAAACAATTATTTATAGGATAGACATATAGGAATTCACAACAAAGTTTTTTATTCTCATTTTTATTAATGACTCCAGTTAAGGTCTTGATAAAACTAGCTGTTCTTCTTCAGCGTTCATTCTGAGAAACCATTCATAAGATTTAATGTGGAACTTGAAGTTCAACTAATTATAATAATCCATACTGATTAGATGATTGGACTCCTCTAGACAGTTGAGTTCAGTTTTTCTTTTAAACTCTTTTAAGCTATTTCAAATATAGGAGTTAAATTACCTAGTTTGAATCCCTTTTTAAAAAGTCCTTTTAATCTTATTCATAGAAAATTAGTCCTCAAACACAATCCTTATTTCCTTATACTGGTATCTGTTAAATGTGGCAAGTCTTCAAAAATAGCAGGATATATATGTGGGATAGAATCATATCTAGTAACCATAAGAAATTTGAAATAAAAACAAAAAGAAATGATGTTTCTTGAGGGCTAAGTATGTGACAGCTCTTCTGTTCATTTTTGAGCATTTGGTCAGAGAAATTATTGGTGTTATTAATATTAAACATAAAATATTCATTTCTAAGTAGCAACATGGTATTAACTAGGCATATCTAGAACATACATAGTGGGGCAAAAGTAGGTTTACTGCTGTTGGTATAGAAAATACTTCAATAATTAATAAATACTACAAAAATAAACTGTGTTTGGCGTACTCACAATTGTAAACCTACTTGTCCCACCCATTATAATCAACCAAGGAAAAAAAACGTTAAGAGATTTTGTTGTGTATATTTTATTTAATTTTCTATAATAATACCTTCCCATACTTGGAAATGCTTGTTTTAACAGATAATCCCTGAGTTGGTAAAATTATTATGTAAATTTTACATATATGCAGACACTGAGTAATAAGGGGTCCTTATTGCCTCATTTGGGATTATCACAATTTCAGACATCCTTTGCAGCTACCATACACTTAATTCCAGTTACCTATACAGACATCTTGTATTTTCCCAGCTTTATTGAGATAGAGTTGACATAGGACATTAATGTAAGATAAGGTATATAGTGTGTTCATTTGATATACTTATGCATTGCAAAATGTTTCCCACCATAGCATTAGCTAACATCTCTATCTCATCATGTAATTACCATTCTAGCTATCTGTTAACACCCAGAATTGGTGTGCATATGTCTTGAAGAAGTAGACAAGAGGTAATATGTAATTATTCAAATAATCACATTGCCCTGGAGAAAGAGAAGAAATTAAGAGCCAGAAGAGAACTGTGATAAGGAGGTAGATGTTTTTAAATGTGTGGAATTAGGATTAATCCAATAGATGAAATGGAGGGAAGAAATTGCCATTTAGAAAAAAATAATTATTATATTCCAAATAAATATATTTTTTTCATAAATGCTTATGTAAGTCATCATGTTGCCTCCTAAACTAGGTATATTTTCTTAGAGAAGAAAGTAATTAAGCTAACTTACTTGCCAAATTTGTCTAAATCTTTTAAGATAATTTTGTTTTTAATGAAATATCACTATAGAAATCAATGAAAAAAACACACAACTGACTTTAATCTAGATAGGAAATTCTCGCCTTTCAAGGGGGGAAAAAGAGTGTAATTTCCTCCTAAAATCTATTTTGGTTTTACTTTAATGGAGCTTTCATTCACAACTTGATCATATTTTGAACTCAGGAATTATTTTTTAAAAATCATGGAGTTATTTTCTTATTGTATTTTTTTTTTAGCACAACTAAATAGTATATGGAAAGTATTTTTTAAGATAAGTAGTTAGAATTGTACCCAGGTTGGATAGCCTTTTAAAAATACCACCATCTCAATTTTAATTGAATGCCCAAATCAATCAATAATATAACAAGCACTGCAGGGTCTCATTGGATTCTCCAAACTCTTCCCACCAGTGAGCTATACTAGGTGATACTGGAATAACGATGTTGCCTGTTCAGAAAACATGTCCACCAATAGTTCAGGTTGACAATAATTTCAAAGAAAAGTTCTTCTTGTATACCTATTATTTATTCTCTGTATTTTTTAATTCAAGACAATAAAATTGGATATTTGATTTCTTTGCTTTTTTTATAATATGTTAGCCTAGGATTAGTATTGGGGGTGAATGTGGAGTTTTGCTTTATTAGACTAGCATTATATATTCCATTTAAACAAAATTATAGCATTTTTCCATAATCTTAAAGTATAGCCAAATAAAAGTGAAATATTTAATTTGGTGGGGGGGGGGGGGAACTGGTACATAAAAATAATGTTTGAATTCATGACATATAATGATATAAATTAGCAACACATGAAAATTAATATTCTTAATATTTGAACAAAACTCACTTCAGGTTATTTTTTATTTTTAAGAATGCCTATAATTTAATTAGTAAAAAATATTAAGGCTCTTTATAAGTTCTATCTGTAAATAACATTTTTCTCATAAATTGACCTAGTGACATTAAATTGGTACAAAGCTCAAAATCAGTATTTAACATTTAATGGAATGAACAAACTATTTCTGCAATTTAACTCAACATTTGCAGTAAGATGACTTGTACCCTAATGACTTGTAATTAATTTTTCTGAAAATCATATTTATGATAGTCTGCAGATTCAGGGCTTTATCTAATACATAATGTTCATTTTGAGCCTTTAATTGCATTTAAATTAAAATTGGCTTAGCAAGAAGATGAATTGTAGGAATGCATCAAACCACCCAGCATGTCCTGAAGATGTGAGCCTGAAAATGCAATTTGGTGGAGATGTGCAGAATCGTTTGGAGTTCATTAATTTTTATTGCACAGGTAGTTTTACTAAAGTAGGTTATTTTCTCTGAAATTTATATTTATGTTTATGTCAATAGCTGAATATTATATTAGCCCCTACATCTATTAGAGTTTATTAACCTGGCCTAATAGAGGTTGTTCATATTGAGAAAAGAGATAATTTGTGTTTGCTCGCATTGACTTGGTGAGACTGGTACTGTAAAAATGCATTTTTATTTTCATTTTTTGGAGGAGCAAGAGGGGTGGGAGTCTCCGTGAAGGAAGTCAAACAAGAATCTAATCGGGTTTCAGACTCAGGACTCGGGGGAACTCCAGCATGGGCTCATCTGAGAAGGCGTTTTTACCACTGACCCTCTCAGGCCTTCAGGGCGGGTTGCCGTTTCCTCTGAGCCAGGCTGAGGCTCTGACCTGGCCTTGTAAGAAGGCTATCCCTGCGCCTCCCTTTGGGGTTAATGTGCCTTGGCTTTGGCCAGCCAGCTTGTAAGTGATTCCTTCACTTGCAGATGCCGCCGAGGTTACCCAATTTAATTATAATGTCACTTTACAATTATAAGGGAAAAGAGGTTTTTACGTTGTCTAATGAATACAAATTGTCCGCAATTTGAAAATACAAAGAAATAAAAATTAACATTTGTCCCCTTTGTCAGAGAATTTACATTTGTGCAACTGGTACTAATAAGTAAAAGAATTCCATTACCTAATTTCATTAAACATGTGTGCTTTTTGTTTTGGACATTGTGTATCATTCTTATTAGTAAAGTGATATTGTTAGCATTTGCCATTCTGGACTAATTCCCCCCTTCCCCTCCCCCCCCCCCCCCCCCCCCACACACACATAGCCTTTTGCAGACAGTGTAATTAGAGAAGGAAGAGCTTCAGGACCAGCAAATGCCTGCCATTGAAACGAATTATATAATTGTGGTAATGATTTTCCCTAAAACTCTTTCTGCCAACTGTAACATTTTTCACCTCACTTTTTTTTTTAACGCGTGTGTGTGCATACATACGCGTTTGTGTGCTGCCTTATTTCATGAAAATGTGGAAATGGCTCTCCATTCTGACAGTCTGCGACAAGTTCCTACTTTGTGGTCAGAGACGAGGGAAGCCCATATTCATTCAATACTCGCCAATCAGAACTTGACAGAGGTATTGCTTATTTCCTCATTTCATCACTGAAGCATGCTGTTGTAGTTTAGTCCCTAATTACTCTCAGACTGAGAGGACCCAAATATCCCCATGGTGGTAATATTTTTCTGCCTGGGTGAGTCATTACTTGGTTTGACAGACTGGAACACTAGCCTTCCCTTGTAGGAGCACTACCCTCATGTAGCGCCATGTCCTCCCCTTGGTGCTATCTGCTCTGCGAAGTTGGTCCTGCTGTGACATTTCAAGCTATCCTGTATGCAATCACATTTGCATGCCTTTGCTCTGGCTGATTGGACCACTGCCAGTTTCCTCTTCAGGGCCAAGGACAGGAGAATGGGGGGTATCTGAATAGAACTGCTTAATGATCTAATGGACCAGTGCCTCTCTCCCGCTGAGAGAGGGGGCTTATTTGTTTGCTGGTTACAGGAAAGGTCAGGGAAATCCTTTTCAACAAAGGCTGTGACAGTGAGAATGTGCAATCCCATACATTACTGGTGTTTGAATTACTTAATACCTTGGGTGTGCCCCACCCCCCACCAACCAGAACCAGACACTCTTTAGTCTTTATTTCATTTCCAGCATCCTCCAGATGGCAGGAAATGGAAGTGATGAAGGCTGGGATAGCATACTACACCAAATGCCCTGTACCCGGGCGTGTCACGGGTACTCCAGTTCTGAAGAGTGGATGGAGTTTAGAGATCTGCTCCCTAGAGCCAGGCTTCTCTATAGGGGCTGTGAGACAGCCATTTTAAAGCAAAGGTACTTAACTCTCCAGGGAAACACGACATCTTACTTAGTGGAACATAAGCACTTGTTGTTTTGTTTTAGAGGGATGCTTCATAAATGTGTTTCCCAGCTGATCTTTTCATATGTTCACACTTCATCAAAATAAGCATGAATAACTATTTACCAGAGCATACTGGGAAGTGTCAGATCAAAGCCTTTAAAAAAAGAAGTTTTAATAAGTAAGTGCAATGGCATAATATTGTGCTAAAAGTACCTGAGTTATAATACTAAAGATAACATTATTAGAAAAAGTGTTCATCGCTCTGTCTCTGGCGTTTTCTTCATACCCTGGCAAATAGTGCTAAGAGCTGGGAAGTGGAGTTTTAGATGGAAAATGATCATTGAAATTATAAAAGGAACATACTGAAAGAGGAAAAAAAAAAACACTTAGGTTTGCCAGTTATCACAGTAGAAATTTGGTGAGAAGTTAACTGATTAGGAGAGATTTGGATGAAGCCATGGAGTAACCAATTGCTACCTGCGCCTACTTCTATTGAGACATTTATTTAAACAAAGAAATCATCAAACAGTCGTTTGAAGGAAGATTCTTTTTTTCTTCCTCTTTTTTTATGTTTTCTGGGAAAGGGATGGAGAAGGCAGGGGAGGTCTGTCCCTCCGTGTCACGGTTCACCTGCCCTGGCGGTGGAGGGTGGGCAGGCTTGCAGTCTGCTCACTCAACTGTGTGAGACCCGGGCCGTCAGCCCCTCAGCTCTCACAAGCATTGAATATGTCAAAAAGCCTTTCAGAGAAAGTGTAAATTTTAACTGGGCTGTTTCTGGTTCACACTTAATGCTATTTAAACAGCTTCAAGCATGTTGATGCCCAAGAGGCTGTAGGAATATGGGTGCTGTGCATCTTCATGGGGGGTGTTGGTGGGGGTGCGATCCTGAGCAATTAGGATAAGAGATTGTTGGTATGAATAATTTCCAGAGAGCTAAGAAGGTTGGAGTATTTCGTCAAGTAGCCTGAAATGAACCCTTTTCTTCCAGCAGGCGGGCTGTGCCTATAGTCTGAGTTTCCGACCGGGTGTTCCACGTTAAAGGGCCTTCTCTTCTGCCAAGTTAGCCACTGACTTTCTTTAGAAGACTCCATATTTATTGCTTAATTAAAAAAAAAAGTGGGGGGTGCTGCACAATGCTGTATAGAAGAACAAATTATTACTGTGATTAACATGATGATAATTATTTTCTGTGAGTCTGTCTTCCACTGGCATGTTAAAAGACCAGTGCTCAGCTAGCTATGGAGTTGGGGGAAATCACTGCCTTATTTCCCTCCTAAGAAGTCCTTGCCCTGCAGGGGGAGAGGGTTGCTCCAGCTGGAATGTGATGGATGGATGATGCATGGACAGTCATTGCCTTCAAGCCATAGGTATGCTCTGTTTGTTTTTGCTTTTACTGCTATAGAAATAAAGAAAGAAACAGAGCCATAAAACGTATGGAAATGTGGCCTTTGGGGGCTTCAACTTATTCTTTTCTCAAGCTGACATGTAGTGAATGAAGAGGACGATATCCACATGCACACATCTCACTCCTGATTGGAGTTTGGAGATGGTCAGTGACTTGTTTGGAAGACTAGCCTGGAAAAGGGGCCCGGGTGTCTTTCCCAGCAGGCGGCCTCAAACTGTAATGCACAGCATCCTAAAAACACACAGCTTAAAAGAGAGCTAGTCAACCCTGGTGTCAAATTTCTCTGCATAATGCATTTCCAGAAAATTACTGGGGGATTTCCTCTCAGGAAAGTGAGGGTGGGGGCAAAGAATTGACAAAAATGAGTAAAGAGGAAGACAGACCCTCACATATTGAAGAACAGATTCTGTAGTCTTGGGAGCTGGCAGAAATGTTAAGTGCTTTTCACAGTCAACATTCAAACAGATTATCAGATGGCATATTTCACCCTGTTGTTACTTTAAATGAAGTGACCATGAAATCAACAAATCTGCTGTCAGGTGCCTGTCACTGCGATGGTTCTTCCTGTCACACATGCCTCATATAGCAGGTAACGTGTTTTTAAGAATCAGTCCCGTGTCACCTCATCAAGTCCTTGTTAAAAAGATGAAATAAGACGGATAGTGTTGTCTACCATGGAGTTGACTGAAATTCAGTAGAATGAAATGTGCAGTCCACAAAGAAATGCTTTAAAGAGAGCAACCTAGGTACTAAGAAAGAATAACTGTCATTTACTACCTCCTTACTGGCCTCTGAGTGTGTCCTTAGGATCACGATACACTTTTTCTTCTTCATTAAATTCTAGACTTAAAATCAATTAGATCAGAACCTGAACTCAGTGATGGGGGCTAGGTGACTTGTACCACCCAGCATATGCTTCTGCAGAAGGCTAACATAAAACTTGGGATCTCTGGATGCACCTGCTTCCCTTCTTAGCAAAGAGACATTAGTTTATTCACTTATAAGAGGTGTCTCGCAGTATTTTTTTGAGTTCTCTTTCTGCATTCAGGATATTTTATGGAGTTTTGTTTTGTCATTGTCTCAGCTGTCCTTTGGCACTGTGCTCTGAGAATTTTGGAATGAGAATAGAAAAAAAAAAAAAGAAAAATCGGAAATCGAATATAAACCACGAACATGTTGAAAACCATATAAACAGTGCAATAAGCCCCCACATCTCAGTTTATACATTGATTGGCTATGGATTTTGTTTAATCAAAAGCTTTATTTAGACAAAGAATGCATTGCATGTGTGAGTCTGTTCTGGTACATATTGGTCATAAGTAGGAATTACTCTTTGTAAAGTACCGGTACCAAGTACACCTGTGTGTACAGCCCGAACACACAACCTGCAACTTCTAATGGGAATCCTTGATGTGATGAGGCATTAGGTTCTTTGAATACTACCGAAGTTGTATCATCTGGATTCAGTTTATACAGCTGGTAGATAATTGTGCATCTGATCTCATTATAGGGTCAGTCAAAATACCAGAATGCAAGTTGAAATGAGGGGCCGTTTTACTCATATGTGCACGCACCCCACCAATCCAGCTCTTACTGAGTGTTATGGAGCCATACCAAATGGGTACAATTAAAGAAAAATAATACAACTGTCTGCTTTCTAGAAATTCAGTCTGGTGGTGGAGACACACAGTTGTTAATACCCATAGGTAAGAGGCCTAAGGTAGACCGGAAAGACTTCGCAACCAAGGTAACATTGAAGAGATCTGGCAGGGTGAGTAGGGGTTCATCAGGGAGCAGTGCAGGGAGGGTATACATGCCGATGCATGAAGGGGAAACATATGATGACTTTGGGAGGAAATTAGATAAACGTGTTAGGCTATAACACTAGGAATATTCTGTTCCAAAGACTTCATTTTTGAATGGCCTAGGAAAGAGACTGCCTTAGCATAACATTAATGCATCTGGTGACTTGAAATACAGCAATGAGACCTGGGGTCACATTTTAACATGGTGTCATTAGGGGAAAATATTGAGCTATTAACAAATCACCCAAAGGTCTTTTCTGATAAGAACAGTCTTAAGAAAATTGCTGATACTTATTATTCATTGTTAAGCTTGCTACTATTATTTTTATTTTCCATTAATATGTATGTTTACATTGGTCCTTTGTCTTAACTATCTCTAGACTTCCATAGACAAAATTCTAGATATTCTTCCCCAGGTTGCATTTGTAATGAGGCTTGCAGTTTTCTTCACACTGCTTTACAGCGTGGTTGATAAAAATCACAACATGTGTGTGTGTGTGTGTGTGTGTGTGTGTAAAACCTTCAGCTAGATAATCACACCTGCAGGCTGTGGTAACAACAGGAGTAATATATTTTACTGTTTTTTCTAAATTTCTACATTTTAATTACTACTTATATTAAAAAAATAATAACATTGACTTGCCATTTTTACTGCTTAAAGCTCTTGAGCACAGAAATATCATTTGTAATTTTAAATGACCTGCTCATGTCTTCAGTTTTATTTTTGATATGTATTACATATTATGGAGTATGTTGACAAGTATATTTTCCTTATGCTGTGGTTATTGATTTTTTTCCAGCCTTTGAAGTGAAACTCCATGCTTAAATGTATGTGGGATAATTAGTATGTTTCTCAGATGTTGTGAGGACTATTGAAAGAAAATCAAATGGAAAATAAAAGCTTTTAGATACATATACACACAACATCTGGGGAATAGGAGAAGCCACTTATAATTTTATTAACTCATAGACATTTGAGTTTATGAGTTCCTATTATTGGTCATTACATGTAGGATTAGGGCAGTTGGTCCTTTAATTATAGTATCTATTTAGAGATTCTGGTATCTTAGAGTTTATTGTGAATTGTGGAACTTGCTTTTTTCTGTCCTGAAATGAGCTCATGAAAATGCATGAATGCACTTGTCATTCGAGGTGGCAGGGGGTGTTTTTGGCAGTACAATAAGTTTTTCCCTGTAAAGAATAGCTAGGATGTAGCAGTGAAGTGTCGGAATGCATGGAGATCAGATTAAATGTATTTGAATTAGTATCTCTATGGGTTTTATATCTCAAAGTCAAAATAGTCATTCTCATCAGATAAAATTATTCTTGACTGGAGAAACTCTGATCCAGAAACAATCTATCATTTGAATCCCCTGATTGTAATATGAATGGATATTCAAGTTGTAACACACTGAGAGTTAATGCTGTATCCCAGTGGCTTATTGAATCACAGTGCCATCTAAAGCGTTCTTCCAAGAGCAAACCAGTCAGAATAAGTTTCTAGATACCTACTACCAGGGCCCCTCTCTGTGGCACAATTCCCCATAGTGGAATTTGCAAATGAAATGTCTTCCCCACTCCTCATCCAAACAGTGTTAGTTCCTGAAGTACAAAAGTCTGTGCTGTAAGGTGCTCTCATCTTGAAGGTCCTTTGAATAAAATAATGACAGTGTTATTAACAAAATTTAAAACAAAAATTCAGTATATGTGTGTGCCATTGGTAGCTCTGACATCAGTAGGTATTTACAGCTAAGGGGCCATTTGTATTCACTTGATCTAATCCCTGTCATTACTTGAAGTTATCAGAACTTTAAATTGCCATCTCTCTAGCATGTCAGACGTGGGGGATTATTCCTTAGGTAATGAGCAATTACCAGAGGCATCCTACCAGAGAAACATCACCACTTTTAGTTTTGAAAAGTGGGACTCTCCTTTATAATTGTGATACAATATTTTTATTTAACTGCATCTTTAGGTCATACTTGCTACTTTTTTTTAGCATCATTTCTCTTTTACCTTTCAAACATTATCTGTAACTTGATGGACTCTATTCAGAGTCTGCAGAGGCAATGTTTCCAATATTTATAGCCTGAAGTCCCACATTTTTCTTGTTGTTGATTTATGTTATTTGACTGTTTCCTGACCTTTTTGTTCCCCTTAGGTTTCAAAATATTATATGTAGTGTTATTTGACTGAGCTTCATAGACTACTTTATTAATAAGTGTCCCACCATAGATTCTTCAGTGATAACAGGTAAAATCATAAGTAAGTCAATTACATTGAATATGAACTCAGCGACAATCAGGGATACAGTAAATGCATGTTGATATAAGAACTTGTTTTAAATAATTGATTTCCAAAACTTGTTAGTTATTAATTAATGTTTCTTTGTCATAGTAGAAATAGCAAGGCATTTGAATCACATGGAACCAAGTTAAAATATTAGCATCCCTTTATACTAGGTATGTGTTCTTGAACAGCTTATCTGAAATATTTGACCTTCAATCATCTCCTCCATGAAGGAATGATGATAGTATCTATATCTAAGGTTGGAATAAGAATTGGAGATAATAGATATGAAGTACCTTACACATAGTGAGGATTGATACATGCTGATTGTTATTATTTAAAGTCACTGCTTCCCATCGGCCTCCTAAGTACATGTTAATAATATTCTAATTGGATGGTAGAACATCATCTACACATATCATATTTTCTAACCCCATAATGAATGGTAAGTCTGCAGCAAAAGATTGAAATATATTGAATAGATTTCAGTAATACTTGGACCTGCATTGCCAACCAACTCAAATGACAAGAAAACATTCTGACTTTACTATTTAATCATTATCAATATTTGGCTTGGATTGCTCACAAACTCAAGCCAAATTTGTGATAAAAGAAAGCCTTCTTAAAAACAAGACAATAAAAAATAATAACTCTATGCATTGATTGTAATCATATGGCTTCTATTGCTTAACAAAAATTTGTTAAAAACTAATAAGTAATAGAAACCACAATATATGCCTTCATAAAGTTTATAACCACTTAGAATGATATTCAGTGAAAAAGCTGAATAACAAGTTCACAGTATAAAATGGCAAGATAATGTGAAAAAATATATATAATTATGTTAATAACTAGTATCGCATTGCAGGAAGATTCCTGCAATAGGACTTCCTGCTGCGCTCTCCCCCGCCCTGCCTGCTTCCCTTCCTTCTCCCCTGCTCACTTGCTTGCTTCTCTAGAGCTTCACTCCCTTCTGTCCAAGCTATCTTGATATGCAAATTAACTGCCATCTTGGTTGGGCTGATTTGCATACCAACCCTGATTGGCTGGTGGGTGTGGCTTAGGCATAGTGAAGGTGGGGTCAATTTGCATACTACTCTTTTTTTATATATATATAAAATCATAAGTAAAATCATAAGTAAATCAGTTACATTGAATATGAATTCAGTGACAATCAGGGATACAGTAAATGCATGTTGATATAAGAACTTGTTTTAAATAATAGATTTCCAAAACTTGTTAGTTATTAATTAATGTTTCTTTGTCATAGTAGAAATAGCAAGGCATTTGAATCACATGGAACCAAGTTAAAATATTAGCATCCCTTTATACTAGGTATGTGTTCTTGAACAGCTTATCTGAAATATTTGACCTTCAATCATCTCCTCATTATATATATATATTTTATATATATATTATATATATATATTATATATGTTATATATATAATATATATATATATAAAATATATATATAAAATGCCTGTATATATAATTATTAACAATATATGTGTGTAAGGGAGAGCCAGGCTTTAGTTAGAGTAAGGGGTAAGATGTATGTTCTACGAGAAGGTTTAGGATGAAGGGATTTCATTTATAGTAAAATGGATGTTAGAGAAACATTCACCAGAAGGAAAAGCCATGGTGGTAAAGTGAGTTGGGCTGAAAAGTTATGATCAATAACTGAGTGAGAGTAAGAATTGATGAGAGGGACTTGGATTTTGAATCTTGTTGAGAATTCTGGAATTTAAATATATGCATTAGGTTTAGTAGCATCAAGGTTCCCAACTATGACAACGAGTTATTTTAGTGCCAGACAGAACTGGCTAAAAGTCCCAGTTCATGACAGTCCCTGGTCTATTCATTTATAATCTCAACTAGAGGCCTGGTGCACAAAATGTGTGCACAGGGGTCTGTGACCCTAACCCAGCCAGCACCCTCTCCAATCTGGGACCCCTCAAGGGAGGACTGCTGGCTCCCAACTGCTGGCAACCCAAGCAGAGTCCCTTGTATCTGGAATTTATTTATCTTCTATAATTGAAATTTTGTAGCCTTGAGCAGAGGCTAGGGCAGGCCAGGGTGGGTGGAAAGTTTGGCTTCCTCCATCACAAGGGAAACCCAAGCCTCCTGCTTGCTCTGTGGCTGCAGCCATCTTGGTTGGGTTAATTTGCATACTCACTCCTGATTGGCTGATGGGCATGGCTTACAGGTGTAGCAGATGTATGGTAAATTTACATAGTACTCTTTTATTATTATAGTTAGGATATGGAGCAACAGTGTTTCAGAAAAGCGCTTCCTTTTGAATGTGTCTTAAAGAACACATTCATGCCAGAAGTTGTCTTTTCTACATTAAAGCTTAAAAGTTTCTGTAGTCTTTCAAGTAGAATTAGTGATTTCTAGAATCATCTAAAAGAAAGGGGCTCATATATCAGTTACCTCAATTGCAAAATTGCACCTCAAATTTCAGCTCAGTGACTCAAAGTTTATCTACCTGTGTTTCCTGAAAATAAGACATCCTCCAAAAATAAGACCTAGTGCGTGGAATGATAAGACATCCCCTGAAAATAAGACCTAGCGTAACTTTGGGGGGGAAAAATTAATATAAGACAGTGTCTCATTTTAGGGGAAACAGGGTAACAGGTTTGATATGATTGAAGTCTATAGATTTTTTTCATGCATAGGTTTATGTATGGACATTTCTTCTGAAATATATATCACTCTGTAAGTGGAAAATGTATTGATTAGCAATAGATGAATTTCTGTTTCTACTGTTACCGAGGTTTGACTTTGCAAAGTAGATCATGAGGACTCAGGTGGTTACATGGCTTCCTGCAGACTTGAAGAGGCTCTGGCCCTGCAGAATCATAAATTTAAAAGATAACTCTAAAGATACCACCTTGAAGCCCAAACTAATTTCCTTTTGTCTCTGAACATGGGAATCTGTATTAATTTGCATGACTGTATGGGCCTCACTGTTCATTAGTAAAATGAATTCAGTCCTTGTCACATCAGACAAACTCTTGGTTCATTGTTTCTCATCTGGGCTGTTGAATGTCATGAGGAGAGACACCTCTCATCTTGAACCATCATGAGAAGGGGGTTTTAGGCCCCCTGCGTTAGCATCCAGAAAGTACGCCCTGTACTTCTAGAGCTGGGCTGGATGCTAGAGGTTGCTAGCTTGCCCTCTAATCTAAAACAGGAGTCCACTCTTCAGCACCCCCAGGAAAGGGCAGGTTTGATTTGCTCTGAGGAAAAGCACATCAAGGCCTCAGAAATGCGAGGGGCTGAGCTAGGGTGCAGTTATTCAAGCACAGGCTGAGGAATGAGTGGATGAGGACATTTGATTTGCGCACTGCAGAATTTCCCGCTAAAATTCTATAAAAAACATTCCAGTTTGACTGGGTTTCAGGTTCTGTATAGGAGTAAGAGGCAAAAGAGAATTTTAACCTTGCTGGAGAATTTAAGCATAACAGGTTACATTGGAAAACAAAACATAATACTGAAGACTCTAGCTTTCCCTTTTAAGAACATTGAAAAGTGATGAGTAAAGGCTAAAGCAAATCACTGCTTGGTGTGATTATGATAAAACAACACCAGTTTGCCCTGTGGCAGGACTAGTTCATATAACAGCCTATCCTCTCTGAGAATCCAGGCCCTCTTGTTAGGCACTGCTAAAGGTTATTATTTTTTTTACAGTGTTCCTAATATCTCTATGAGATAGACATTCTTAGGATCCCATTTTCAAAATAAGGAAACTGAGGCTTAGCAAGGCTAAGCAGCTTGTTTAAAGCACATGTGTCAAACACAAGGCCCGCGGGCCAAATCCGTCCCGCCAGGCCTTGCAATGTGGCCCGCACCGCACTGTCATCACTGCACTCCGCTGCGTTTCCATCACAATGACAGTTTATGACTGTTCAGTAAACCATTCGGCCCTCAATTTAGGCTGGATTTTAGATTTTGGCCCCTTCTCTGATTGAGTTCGACACCCCTAGTTTAAAGTCATAAAACCAATGGATACAAGGACCAGAATACAGGGCATCAAATAACAAATACTAGAATGTGAACTTTTAGCCAATAGAAGGAAAAACTCACTCAGCAGAATATTCTAATTCAGAGGTCATGCATATTGAAAGATTTAGGAGTAAAACTTTTTGCCACATGATCCAGCAGTTCTGCTTCTGGGTATACACAACCAAAAGAATTGAAGGCAGGGGTCTGAAGAGACATTGACACACCCATGTTCACAGGATCATTATTTGTAATAGCCAAAGGATTAAAGAAACACAGATATCCATTGCAAATGAATAGATAAAATATTGGGATATATACATTCAATATATTAGTCAACCTAAGAAGGAAGTATTGATACATGCTATTAACATGGATAAACTTTGAGTGAAATGGGCCAAACCTAGAAAGACAAATCATGCCACTTAAATGAGTACCTAGAGGAAATTCATAGAAAGTAGAAAGGTGGTTGCCAGGGATGGAAGAGGGTGGATAGGGGTGAATGGGGTATAGAGTTTTAGTTTTGCAAGAGGAGAGTTCTGCAGACTGATTACACAGTGCTATACTTGACACTATTGAAGTATACACATAGAAATGGTAAGACTGTAAATTTTTGTTATATTTTACCACAATTTTAAAAAGTCATATATACAATTTACTTTGACATGTTTGCCAAAATGTGTGTGTGCATATTTATATTGCACAACTATTGCCAAATACTAATAATTATTTAATCTAGATAGAAAGTAAATTGGTATTTACTCTATTTTTTTTATATTTAAAACAACATTTGGGAGAAATGTCCTATATAATAAAGAGGTAATATGAAAATTGACCCTCATATCACAAGATGGCTGCCCCCATGTGGTCACAAGATGGCCGCCTCCACATAGTCACAACATGGCCACCCCTACATTGTCATAAGATGACCACGCCCACATTGTCATAAGATGTCCTGGAAGGGAGGGCAGTTGGGGGCAACCAGGCCAGCAGCAAGGGGCAGTTGGGGGCAACCAGGGTAGCAGCGGGAGATGAATCCAGGGGGAACAGTTGGGAGGGGATTAGGCTGGCAGGGGGGACAGTGAGGGGTGACCAGGCTGGCAAGGAGGGGGCAGTTAGGGGTGACTAGGTAGGCAGGTAGGTGAGCAATTAGGAGCCAGCGGTCCTGGATTGTGAGAGGGATATCTGACTGCCGGTTCCGGATTGGAGAGGGTACAGGCTGGGCTGAGAGTATCTCCACTCCCCTCTTCCCCCTGTACAAATTTTGTGCATCGGGCCTTTAGTATAGTTATAATAAACAAAAATGGTTTCATGCTTTCTTAATATTTAAAGCATTAATCAAATACCCTTCAAGTTACAGCTTAAATCCATCATCTTCCAAGACATTTTCTGACTATTCCAACTTCTACTGACTTACCTTTTTCATTTAAATAACAACACTTAGAACTCATGCTAGTTATATCCTCCAGTTTATTATGTACATTTGTTCTAATTATCTGTTGCTCTGTAGTGGAGTAGTCCAGAACAAGTAGCTTCAAATACCCCTGACTTAATTTTGCTCATTCTGTGGATTGCTGGAGAGGTTTTTCTGTTGGCCTTACCTAGGCTGTTTGTGTGGCAGCTTTCACCACATGGGCAGGGGTTGGCAGAATGCATAGGTTTTCCCACATGTTGCTTTTCTACATGGCTAGATTGGGCTGCTTCAAACAATGGAGGTCTCCGGTGGTGAAATTTCTTACACAGCAGCTGGCTTTCACTAGAGCAAAAGTGGCCATTACCTGGCCACTTAAAGGTTAGGCATCACCTTGGTCACTCTATAATGGCTGGAGTTAATCACCAGGCCTGCCTAGACTCAAGAGAAGGTGAAATAGACTCCACCCACGTCACCTGCTTTGCTGCTATCCACCTATGATGGGAAAATCAGCAAAACATTTACAACCACATTTAATACAGATTGAAGTGCTGTTCAGCCTGTCAAATTCTGTAACAGAGATTATGTATTGATGAGTAAGAGGCAGTCCTTGCTCTTTCATAGCACAATTGGGTCCTACGAAAAAAAGAGAAGGCGATGGGCATGTATTAAGTAACCATGAGACATAGTGCTAATTTCTCATCTTTAACACAAATTCTAGGGTAGAGTTACTGTTTCTGTTAAATAGGTTACATAGCTGATGCTTCATGAACCTGCTGACTTAAAGTATACCAAGTGGAAAAATTCAACTCAAGTCTGCTTTCCTCTTTCTTCTTTACATGATCCTTCACATGGAAAATCAAATAGCCTCATCAATTTCTAAGATCCTTTGTAGTTGAACAGCCATATTGATCAGATGGAATAGAGTGGGAATACATTTTAATACAAAGCCCTTCCCCTCATTCTCTGCTTGTCCCTCCTACTCCATTACTGTGCCACTGTACATGCTATCCTCAGGGATGCCATTCAGTGTTCATCTCCATGCCTCCACCACCCTCATTCTCAGATGCTTTTCATCTTTTGAGGTCCAACTGTGTCACCCCTTTGTTGAGTATACCTCTCCTAGGTCTCTGTTCCTGGGCACAGTCAGCACACTTTGTGAAACCCTCTAACACAGTCCTTTCCAACAGGGGCCACGTTTTCCTAGAAATCACTTAGCAATGTCTAAAGATATTTAGGGTTGTCACAACTTGGGGAGGGGGCACCACTAAAATCTAATGAGTAGATATTAGGATCTTGCTAAACATCCTATAATGCACAGGACAGCTCCTAACTACCCCCCCACCCCCACCCCCACATGCACACCCCAAAAAATGATCTGGCCCAAAATGGTACACATGTTGAGAAACATGAGCCAATGTTGGGAAACTTCACAGAGCCTTTATCACATTGACTTGTTAGTTGTTTACATGTGTGCTCCTGATAGATTAGGAGCTTTTTGTGAACCTGTTATATTTTTCATTTTTATATCACCATTGCATGGCACATTGCAAGGACTCTGTAAATGTGTTCTGGTCATGAATTGAAACCAATACCTTATGGAAAGTATAACTGAAGTGCAATGGGGTTGAGGGAAAGAGAGATTCCTTCTCTCTGTGACTGGCCATAGGAAAGTCTCTGTGGGGGAGGTAGGGTTGGAGAAGCCATGGAAGGAAGGATAGGGTGTTGAGTGGCAGAAGAGAACTTTAGGGCAAGGGAACAGCATTTTGGGAGATAGAAGAGCACCATGTGCCTAGGTAAGAGGTTTTTCAGTGAGGCTGGAGCATGTTGTGTGTAAGGGAAGAGTTTAATGTAGGGATGGGAATTTTGACTTGGAATGACTGCCTCCCAGGGCACATTTTTTATAATCAGTAAGGACACTTTAGAAGGCTTTTGATTGTGAGAAGGATCAGGTTGTCCTTAGGATGACTACAGTGGTAACAGGATTCTAGAGACAAGAGATACAGACTACTTGGGCAATCATTGGTCTAGTTCAGGTCATGAGTATTTCCTCAGAGATTATGCCATTAGAGGCCCAAGGAGAATGTGGACACAAGATGTGATTTCATTCCCCAAGTAGATGGCAAGCTGGATGAGAACAGGAACAGTGACTTCTCCATCTGTGTCATCCATAGCACTTCACATGGCAGAAGGAAGCTTGCAGAATACATGTTCAATACCATGAATGAGGCATATATAATCAAGTGAGACTAATTTCCACATATAATTTGAAAAGATAATATATTTCTTTTTGGATAACAAAACATATATTCTAGTTGATTGATGAGTATTTTGTAATGGATTGGCCAATGGTGAGATAGACCATATTTTGGAGGATTGAATCACGAAGGGCTAGAATGACCTCTAGCTTCTCCTGCTGGTGGGTCCATGTGAATTCTTTCCTCATCAGCTCCGAGTGAGGTGAAGCACCCATGAAGATGTGTTTCTTTAGCCTTCCTGTATTTATTTTGTTATCAGGGTTTTGCACACCTCACCTAAGGTGAAAAAGGTAATTAAGTTTTAGTATAAAAGACTTCCTACCAGACATCAGGCTTCATGGGGGAACAAAAGTAAATCATAGATAGCAAGAAATATCAACCAATGATTAGAGCCTGAACTGTTAATTAGTTCAAATAACTTCAGGGCCAGATTGTGGAGATTAGGAGACACCCTAGAGTTGACCAATATAGGAAGGGATATAATGAGGATGAATGCAGATCATCCTCAAGAGGTAGTGTGGGCTGGGAAACAATGGAGGACAGAGTGTTCTGGGCTTTTGGGGGTTTTCACTGAGTCCTAAGGGAACCTGGGGAAGGTATACCTTTATTTACAGGCTCTCATCTCATTATGAACACGAGTAGAAAAAAAAAAATATGGTACTGATGCTCTGCTTGTGGACATTTGAGGGTTAATATAATTCATGCCCATAGGCAAAATAACACAGCAGAAAGGGAGTATTGGGTTTGACTCCAGCTTTGTCAGCTTCTAGCTGGGTGACCTTGTCAGTTCTCTACTTTAGTCTCTCAGCTATAAAAATGAAAATAACAATTGTTCTAGCTTCTATGTGTGGGTGATGTAAAGCTCTTAAAAGAGAGCCAAGCATGAATGAAAAATAATATTTAATGTAAACTGTAATTGTAAAATTAAATTTTAAAAAGACAGCCAAGCATAAAGTAGATGCTCAACAAATGCAAGTCCCTGATATTGAAAACAATTACTATTACTATTTTATGTATTTAGATTGCTATGTACATGAATCTGTACATATATAAGACTATGCAATGACTGGAATGTCCTAAAACACAAACCACACCTAAGATTGTTACTAGTCTTACAAACAAAAATTATATTATGTAAAATAGATAGGATATAGGCAGGTGGGATGAAGCAGGCATTCCACAAGTGGCTGACAAACCTGCAAGGATGGAGAATAGCCAGTTAGGTTTTCTGAGAGAGCAAAGGGCCTGGCTTTTCAGAGATAGGGTCGCTTTGCGGAAAAGTGGAAAATATGAGCCCTTGTGCACTAGGACTTTATACTCCCCTGTGGACTCCCTAATATATATTCATGTTCATGGTAGTCACTTAGGTAAAGGTATGTTGATTAACCCTAACCAGTTTAGCTCAGTGGGTAGAGTGTTGGCTTGTGAGCTCAAGGGTCCCAGGTTGGATTCCAGTCAAGGGCATGTACCTTGGTTGCGTGCACATACCCAGTAGGGGGTGTGCAGGAGGCAGCTGACGGATGTTTCTCTCTCATTGATGTTTCTAACTATCCCCTCTCCCTTTCTCTCTGTAAAAAAAATTAGTAAAAAATATTTTTAAAAAGGTGCATTGATTAAACTACACCAAGAATGATGAAAATTACTGGTAGTCATAAAAATCAAGATGTTTTTTAGTGAAATATAATGCCATCATGGTTTGATGCTCTGAAATGCTTTTAATTCCTATTCCTTCATCATTGCCCTTCTAATTAAGTGCATCTGTCCAATATGTTCTCATGGTATGGAAGCATAGAGATTGGCTTTAATTTTTACTCTCTATACTTTCTGCCAACTTATTTGCTTGGTATTCAGATCTGCTTTTTGTACTCTCAAGGAACAATTATGTTCTTATTACTGTGTTAAATAACTGTGTGTCTGTATATATGTATGTATATGCCCATTTCATAGACATATTCTAGTATATATCCATACATATATAACAATAAAAGGTTTTTGAAATAGAATTTTAAAGAAGGCTGTCACTGAGATCCTTTTTGTTAAACATCTAGCCATTTTATTCCCATTCACATTGGTCTGTGCTCTGTATCTGTGTTTATCTAATCCCAAGCTAAATATTCCTATGAGCTATTAATACTTGATAGGTAAAATTCTGATAGGTGAAAGAGAAGACATAAAGCTGGATAGAGCCAAAGAAATGACTTGGTAATGGTGAAATTGCAAGAGGTATTTTGGGGCAAGACACCCTATACCTTGGAAGGTATTCTATTCTGATTGGGGTAACATTGGTATTTTCTGCCTGTTTGTTTATATTACCCATTTGATTAAATTCATGAAAGATTTTTCTAACTTAACCTTGAACTAGAGAATCTACCTATAAACTGAAGTGTTTATTACTTTCTTTTCAAAATTGCTATCATTTCTCTCAATTAAAAGTTATCTCCACATAGACAGGGGCCTTGTTTGAATCATTTCTTAGCCTCATTTACAATAGCAATTGGCTCATGTAGGTGCTTATTAATTATTTGTTGATGGAATGTTTTCATAATGCATGAGGCTCTCCAAGGCTGTTCACCCAAAGGTCCCTCATGGATCTGTCATTTGTTGAAATATCTTTTTATTGATTTCAGAGAGGAAGGAAGAGAGAGAAATAGAAACATCAATGATGAGAGAGAATCGTTGATTAGTTGCCTCCTGCATGCTCCACTCTGGGGATAAAGCCCACAACTTGGACATGTGCCCTTGATCAGAATCAAACTTGGGACTCTTCAGTCTGCAGGTTGACGCTTTATCCATAGAGCCAAACTGGAGAGGGCTGGGTCTGTCTTTTTTAAACCAATGGACTTTGAGCTAGTGTCTCATTTATCTACATATTCCATCCATACCCCTTGTACTGCCCCTCCCAACCTTATAGAGTATTCATTAATATTTGTGGAGAAAGGAAGAAACAAATCACTTCATATTGAAAATAACATTTTTCTTCGTAACGGGTATCTTGATACTCTGAGAAAAGTTGTTTATTGATGAATATTAACAATATCAAATAAGTAGCAGAGGAAAATTTTTTCTAAAATACTCTCATCAACCCCAAACAACTTTTTACCTCTCCTCTCTCAGGCACTGGGAATAGGGCATTACTCAATAAATAGTTGATAATTGATGAATGCATGGAAGATGGTAACACTTTGGTAATTTTTGCTCCTTGCATCAATATATGAGGACTTATGTAAATATGGACACTTAGAATCAGTGTAAAGGGATCTGGAGGTTATTGGGGGAATGGCACTTAGGATGTGAGCATCACTTGCTATATCATTCCTCGTGATGATTTCAAAAGCACAGAGACAACTATAGTGAGAAAAGTTTATCACTGCATTAAGAATTAATACTGTATAAACCCTGGCTGGGTAGATCAGAGCGTCATCCTCATACACAAAGGTTGTGGGTTTAATCCTAGGTCAGGAAAAAAATTAAAGTAATACTATATACATTTGTGGGACAAAGGACTTACACAATTATTTAGCAAAACCAAGAATGTTCTGGCTTAATAAATGCGTCTAGGATACATTTTTCAGTTGTATCTTCTCTTCTCAAGGCAGGCAGGTAGCAAGTTGTCTCCTTCTTATGCAAACCTAGTATCCAATCCTGATTTCATATTCCCACTCTGTTTTCTTAATTAAAACATCATTTATACTGAGAATAATTAAGACAACTGTACATTTGATTTTAAAATCAGTTTTGAGTATTGTGCCTTGTCAAGCTACAAGAATGGTTCCTGCAGCTTTTATAGCACAGCGTTAAGGAGCAGACAGTGACCGCAGGCACCTGAGCTGAAGGCTTGACAGTTTGATAAATTAGGAATGACACTTGCCAAAATGGCTGTCCTTCCTGCAGTCCGCCAGTGGAGCATTTGCACACTGTTAATTGAATTGGCAATTTGTGTAACGGCGCCTGCCCCTGAGCTTTTGTAACGCTGGATCTGCCATTTAACTCTGATAATCCAGGGCTTGGGAATAAGGACGAAAAGCTTCACATGATATTACTGCAGATTTAAAATGACAGTCAGGGACCTTGTTGCCAATTTCCCATTAAATGAGAAATAATTAACAATAGCAATAACAAAGTCTTATAAAGCTGGAAAGTTAAATTGACTTTTCAGCACTAGTATTCTACAAAATTGCTTCTAGTGTGGTTATCGGATTGCCCTTTCAAGATTATACACCCTAAATAGTGTCATATGATGAAGCAAACATGGAATGTTCTGCAAGCTAACCTGTTTTATTACTGTGAAAATCTTCTGATTGTCTACAGGGATTGTATTGTCATTACGAATGTGTTTAATGCTATAAGATTTCATAGAGATAGAGAGGGCCTTAATGAAATAAGAGATTCTTATTTCCTTACTTTTGCTAGTAATTTAATTAGAGCTGCAACAAAATCTTGAGCTACAGCTAAGTAATGTCAATTGTAAGTTTTACAGAGTAGCGTGCATGTTTTTTGTGGGGTCCTTCCTTGATGCCTTCCAGAGTTTTGAGAATTCCCGAACACGTGTGTGTGTGTGTGTGTGTGTGTGTGTGTGTGTGTATTCTACTATCATATTTGGAATAGTGGTTTAGACCAATACAGATTCCTGGCACAAGAATCTTTTAAAATTTCAAAAAAGAAGTCAAGTTTTCCACTGTTCTCAAAGCCACAGATGTCACATTTCATCACTGTTTTTTATTTAGTTCTAAAGGTCAATGCCTTTGGTGTGGTATTAAGTGTGTTATGCAGCATGGGCAGGAGTGGTATTTACCTAGAACCCTAATAAGGTTTGAGGAGCCAATTTTATGGCAAAAGATTACCTTTTACAAAGATTTTAAAGTTGTTTTTATTATAGACTCCCACTTTGCAAGTGTAGTCATACTGGTGTCCATCGAAATGCTTGGTCAAGAAGGGAAAACAGAGTTCCTTAGTATTCAGGATAGTCAAGAATAGGATGAAGGCTTATATGTTCACTGTGGTTAGAAAATAAGATTGTCTTTGCTCTGTTTTTCAGAATTTGATTTTTTTGGACCAATAAGTTCATTTCATTAATATGATGACAGGATATACGAATGGGAATCCCCAGATAGAGTGAGAAATGAGGATTGTCATGCTAGAGAGAGATGTAGACCTTTCTATTATATTTAGAGATTATACCTAAAGCTGGAGCTATGGCGACTGTGAAGGGCAAACAGAGGGACATAGTGTTATAAGCATTAACAAGTAAGGCTTAGGAGGGAAGTGGGAGTCAGCGAAGCAAATAGTAAATGCAGAAGAGAATGGAGGAGGGGATAGGTGGTAGAACAAGGGGGAACTGCACTAAAAACAAAAAAGACACTGTGTGTGGACTCAGAACACCTTGGCTCTGTAGATTGGGCAAGTCAAGAAATCTTTTCTGGACTACCATCTCTTCATTGAGATGGAAAAAATATATGCCTAGTATTATCTCTGGATGTTTGTTGTTTTTTTCCCCTCTTTATTTTTTTTTTTGGGGGGGGGGTGTTAAAATTAAATGAAGTATTATTGTAAAAATAGTTTGCAAATCATAAACACTATATGAAAATGTAAGCTGTTAATATAACTAGCACTATAGAAAGAGCATAATTTAGCAAAGAGTTGTCAACATCTCAAAATCCATAGGGCTGTGAAAGACAATGAAGAGGAAGATGCACAGGAAATAAAGAGAAGAGTGCTTTTCATGCCCATGTGTTGTTTATCGTCAGTTCAGTGGCGAGAACAGACAACAAGGTCTAGAGCGTTACTGCAAGACAGTTTGTAAAGGAATTGGGGAAGCAGGTGTGCATGTCAAGGTGGTGGTGGACACTGCCCGCATCCAGGATGATGGTGCTGTGTGAGCACAGACTGATGGGAGTTACAGAACAGGAGAGGCGCTGGGCATGAACACTGCTGCGTTTCCACCAGTTGAGATATCTCGGAAATTGAGAACATGCCCTGTAATTGATGTGTATATTTAGCATGATAGTTTTGGGGGGTTTTTTTCTCCAGAAGAGCTGATTGTAAATTGATGACATATTTAAAAAATTGATAGTGCTTTAAGACTGTTGCAATTGGCAAAATGTTAATAGGGATATAGCTTGCAAATGGCTAAGTTTTGCAAAGTTCATTGCCAAAATATATGAAAACCTTCTGAACCTTCCTCGTTCAAGGGTAGGATATTATATTAATTGTTGTTTATTGAATGCATATCATCTTGAGTGTTTACTATGTACTAAACACTGTGGTAATAATTATATGTACACTAGAGACTCAGTGCATGAAATTCATGAATGGGAGGGTCCACTCAGCCCAGCCTGCACCTTCTCTGAACACAGGACTCCTCTGGGGATGTCTAGACCAGCAGTCAGACATCCGTCTCACAATCCTGGACTGCTGGCTCCTAATCGCTTTCGCTCTATCCTGAACCAGGCCCTTAACTGCCCCCTCCCCCGGTCAGCCTGATCCCCCTCACTGCCTCTGCATGCTGCCCTGGTTGCTGCTAACTGACCCCCTCTGCCAGCCAGGTCACCCCCAACTACACCTTCCCTTCCGGCCTGGACATCCCTAACTATCCCCCTCACCCCCCCGCTGCCAGCCTGGTCACCCCACACAGCCTGCTGTTCAGTCATTTGGTCATCCTTTGGGCCAGCCCTGGTGTCTGGGCAGCCACCATCTGAGGCTTGCCTGCACCTTGGGCCAGCACTGGGCAGCTGGGGGACTGAGGGGACTGGGGAGCTCTGGAGGCAGGTGCATGGAGCAGCTAGACCTGCCTGGCAGGTGAGTCCAGCCATGTCGCACACCTGTCACCCCAACAGAGCTGAGGGGACTGAGCACCACCATCTTTGAAGTCAATTAGCATATTCCCTCCTTATTGGCTGTGGGTGCCATCATCTTTTGTGAGGGTGTGATGGTCAACTAGCATATTAGTTCTTTATTTGATAGGATACTGTCATTTAATTCTTAACACTAAGGAGGTCATGACTATTTTTAGCCCTCACAATATGTATGAAGAGACTGAGATTTAGAGGTCATGTTACTTAAATTCCTGGCTGAATACAAAGCCTGCGGCTGGGTTAGATGCAGAGGAGAAAACAGAGAAGCACAGGAGGGTTCTGTCCCTCTGGATGGCAGTCCAGGAGAGCTGAAGCATGTTATTAAGTAACATCCCTGCATGGAAAGACATGGAGTACTCTAAATGCCTCCACAGAGGCAAGGGCAGTCTAGAGGGATGTGGAGGAAAGTGACTTCATCTCTAACAAAAAGTAGGGGTGTTTCTTCACAGACAAGAGTGGGGCAAGTAGAGGTGAGGCAGTGGTCACACAGGTGGAGGAACCAGGGAAGTAAATGTTTGGAGGCATCAATGTGTGAAGGAAAGTCAAGTTACCAGGTTTTATTGGGCAGGAGCATGAATGAACAGGAATAATGAGAAACCAAGGCAAAGTAATGGCTGCATTTCAAGAAGCTAACACCCAGGGTTTGGTTGGTATAAATACAAGTTCACTAGTAATCAATTTTAATTTTTCTTCCAGTTATTTTGGTTTTGTGTTTCTGGGCACTTGGTAAAACCATCTCTGAAATTATAGATTTCTAATTTGGTTTTTATTATTTCCTGTTTTTAAAATGTTCTACAACTCTTTTGTCCTTAGGGAAAAAATCATGACAGATATTATTTTAAATGTCAATGGGCATACATAAAAAGTTTACTTTACAAGTTCAATGGAAAGAAATACCCTGATTTTTAAAAATTCCTCACCCATGGATATGTTTTATTGATTGAGAGAGGTGAGAGGGAGAGGGAGGGAGGGAGGTAGGGAGGGAGAGAAAGAGAGAGAGAGAGAGAGGAACTTCGATCAGTTGCCTCTCATTACCCACAGCTTAGGTATGTGTCCTGACCAGGAATGGAACCTGCAACCATTTTGGTGTATGGGATAACCCTCCACTAGCTGAGCCACCTATTTTAATGCTGATACTGAGCCTCCCATCATTCTGGAAAAACTTTGGGTTGAAATGACCTCATCAGGGATCTGGGGGATTCTGGGCATTAATCTCATTTCTAAAGCTCCTTTTGTGAGTGTAGTTAGTGCTGCTGCTGCTTCTTTTTAAATCTTAGATATTATGTATATTTTTCTGTTTTTTTCTACATTTTATTTTATAGATTTTGTATATAGTTCTGCTTATTACCATTTGTTGATCTTATTCTTTAAAAATACATTTTAATTTCTAACTCTTTCATATTATTTTTTCTCTATGTAATTTATTTATGTTTATATGATAAAGGTTAATTTCTTTTCATCTTTCTGGTTTTCTCAGTTGTGCTTTTTCTTCAGATCAAAACATTACTTTATGTAACTTTTGAGCTTCCTGAAATCTGCACTTAATCATATACATTTCCCTTGGAAGACCTGCTTTAGCTCTGCTCCACAGATTTTGACATGGAGTGTTTCTGACATTATTCACTCAAAATCTTTTGAAAAACATTTACTGATTTTTTAAAAATATATTTTATTGATTTTTTACATAAAGGAAGGGAAAGAGATAGAGAGCTAGAAATGTTGATGAGAGAGAAACATCGACCAGCTGCCTCTTGCACACCCCCTACCGGGGTTGTGCCCGCAACCAATGTACATGCCCTTGACCGGAATCGAACCTGGGACCTTTCAGTCCGCAGACCAGCGCTCTACCACTGAGCCAAACCGGTTTCGACCATTTACTGATTTTTTATTCAAAGTATTTTTTTTACTAATATGTTATTTATTTCTCAACATGTAAGAAGTTTTTCACTGCCAAATCTGGTTTGACTCAGTGGATAGAGCATCAGCCTGCAGACTAAAAGGTCCCAGGTTCAATTCTGGTCAAGGGCATGTACCTTGGTTGTGGGCACATCCCCAGTAGGGGGTGTGCAAGAGGCAGCTGATAAATGTTTCTCTCTCATCGATGTTTCTAGCTTTCTATCCCTCTCTCTTCCTCTCTGTAAAAACTCAATAAAATATATTTTTTAAAGAAGTTTTTCATTATCTTTTTGGCATTATTTTTACTGTATGTTAGAACATTCCTCATCTCAGGCAAATGGTGCTTTCAAAATTTCATCAGTTGACAGCTATTTGCCTTAAGGATTGGACACCTTCTACAGATACTGCTGAGCAGGTGCCAGGTGACAAGCCCTGGTCATTAAACTTTTCTTCCAGAGTAGGACAGAGGGAGCAGATAGTATCCAAGCAAGTGCATGGGCAAAATGAGAGAATATGTCAGTGCTGGAAAAAATGAATTAGGTTGTTTGGCAGAGGTGACCAGTGGGGGAGAGTTGGCTGTTTTTGTTTGGGTGGGTGAGACAGCATACCTAAATTGACATTTGGACAGAGACTTGGATGACTAGAAGATCTAGCCAAGAGTGTAAGGCAAAGAAATCCAGGGCAAGTAACGAACACAAATTACTTCTCAGGTGGGAAGTAATTCAGTATCTTCCAGGAACAGATATATATTTAAAGAGAGAGACAGTGGGGCTTGGGTGTAGGGAATAATATTAGTAAGTCTTTTTTTTTCCACTTCTTTTTTTTTTAATATATTGGGGTGATATTCGTTAATACAATTATATAGGTTGCAGGTGTACAATTCTATGATAAGTCATCTATATATTGTAGTGTGAGTTCACCATCCCAATTCAAGTCTCCTTCTATCAGTATTTCTCCTCCCATTAGCCTTTTCTACCTCCCCTGTTCCCTCTGGTAATAACCATACTGCTGTCTGTATCTGTGAGTTGTTTTCTTTGTTTGTTTAATCCCTTCATCTTTTTCATCCAGCCCCCCATCACCTTGAGAGTTATCAGTCTGTTCTCTGTATCTATGAGTCTGTTTTTGTTTTGTTTGATAATTTATTTTGTTCATTAGATTTTACATATGAGTGAAATCATATGGTACCTGTCTTTCTCTGACTGCCTTATTTCACTTAGCACAATGCTCTCCAGGCCAATCGAGTTGAGTTTTGTTTCCCACACTGTTTTGAATATGAGATTGTGTGTGTGTGTGTGTGTGTGTGTGTGTTGTGTGTGTGTGTAACACTTAAAAGGATGCTAGAACATATTAAGTATCAAATCAGAGTATGTAATTGTTAATGACAGCAATCTTTTAGCACTTTTTAATACTTTATCACATATAAGGCAATATAAAGGTTCAATTGAATAAATAAACAGCATGGATAGACTAACCTCATTTGTACCCCCTTTAAATTTGTTGGTTCTTAAAAACATTTGTCTTTTTCAAATTAATAATCTTCCTACTCATTTTTGTATACTTCCTGTGTGGCCCTGGGTGAGTCCCTCTTACAGAGCCATTGTGAGGAGTAAATGAGGTAATGTGTGGTGGCAGGCGTGATGATATGCCTCAATGGTAGCTATTTTAATTATCTAATTACAGTTCAGTACATCCTGTTTAGGTTCGTAATACCTTCAGTTTGTGGTTTAATTACTTGAAGGGACAATTTTATTCACTGTATACTAAATACATGACAGTATAAAATAAGGATATAGACCACTTTTCTGTCTTCCCAGATGCACTTTATGCTTATTAGACATCTCCTATTCTACAGGCTTTCTCAGAAGCAGCCAAATAAATTGATAGTCACTTAACATGCAGTTTGGAGGGTCAGGGAATAGAATTTTATGGAAAAAGTTATTCAAAATTCTGTCTTTCCTGGATTTATTTGTTTGTGAGGACACAGAAAGACTCGCAATTTATAATTTCTATTGAGCAATGTCCTAGTGTAAAGGGATGGTTTACTTATTTATGAAGAATAATTAATTATTTGTTGGCATGAAGGAAGAAAGCATTCTAATGAAGTCATACATTTTAAAGCTTGAGGTGGAGGAAACAAAAGTTGCCAAAATATAGACTATTTACATCTAGATGATTTAGTTTGAAGGAGATAAAACATTCCTCAAACTGGTATAGTACTAAGAGCAGCAGTGAGTTCCAATTTATAATAAGATTTTATATGCTGCATCATAACTCTTGAAATTGAAGCTTCTAAATCAGGAATCATCATATCAGAGTAAGATCTCATCAGTATCCAGTCATTTTTAAGACTATAAAGTTGTTCATAATTTATACACAGGATTATAGTACATGTATAAGACAACTTCAGCTATCTGGAACTTAAAGGAAATTATTCTGTATAAAAGAGGGCCTATCCTTTAGTCACCAGACTGTTTCTTTTTAATGTAAATCATTTTGGAGAGATTTTTTGTGTTTGTGTGTGTGTGTGTGTGTGTGTGTGTGTGTGTGTGTAAGGTAATCAAGCCTTTTCTTCATGACTTAGGAGCATCATTATGTATGCATTTCATTACCATGAAAATAATATGGTATGATGTCCTTAAGGACCATTGAACTATGAAAACTGTTTTGACTGGATACTAAATTGGCCAAGATTATAGTGTATTTTGTGGATATTTTTTCCCTGTTATTTATCCCCCCCCCTTTTTTTTCCTCTTCTTATTGTCAGCTATAACTTCTCTCTGCTATTAGCATTTCTGGATCTCCTTTTTAATTTTCTATTTCAAATCTGCTTTTAGGCCAACACCTAGGTCTGTTGGATTTATATACAAACCCAGTGAGAACAGAGCCTGATAGAGCACAAAAGGGCTCTTCCTGGAATAAAGAACCTGGACTTTGTGATATCTCTTTTGGCTCTTCAAAGACATTTTTCATTTTTCTTCATCTCATTTGCATTTTGGATTAATTAAATATATTTACATAAAGCACAGAGACATTCTCTGACACAAACTGTCATGTATTTGTGAATGTATGTATGTGTGCATGTGTGTGTGTGTGTGTGTGTGTGTGTGTGTGCATGCAAGGACAACACACATAGTTCTCCAGCCCCGAAATATATTTATGGCCAATTCTCTGACCTATAGTGATGCTGTCCCCAAGAGAAATGTTCTTCCCTGTAATGCTTTTATAGACCTGGGAAAAAACCTGCCACTTCTCTAATTTCCTTTTTACAACTGAAAATGTTTTAGCCTATGTTTTGCTCACTAAATATCTAAATTACATTTTTGATGGTTCTACATAAAACTTTGAAGGAGCAAGCCTTCCCTACAATTTTAAGTAGAGCTTTTAGAGACTCCAAATTTTAAACATACATAAATTATTATAGTTGTAAACTTCCTAAACTGGTTTGATTTATTTCTCTAAGTAAATTTCTTGGTGTGGTTCAGCTATTGGCTTGACCTCTTGACTAAAATAAGTTTACCAGCATTTCATCGAAATTATTCTTATTTTTACAAGATGAATATGGCCATCTTTCTCAAAAATTTAGATTAAGGTTGTAGATTTCTGGGGTTTATGGAGACTATTTTTCTTTTCAAACATTAGATCAGTATCACGGAATATGGCTAGATACCTTGGAAAGCCATTAAATAGAAATGCATCATGATTTTTAGGGGAAGAAAGGCAAACACAGAGGAGAGGATGTTAGATGATTCACCCATGTCCCCTGCTGACCATGTGGGGCCAAAGAAACTGATTTTTTTGTTTTAAAATTAATCCAACATAGATTAACCATGTCACATCCCCTTAACCATAGGCGTATGAGTCTCAGGGTGGACAGCTGTTTGGATGTCCCACACTGGGAATGCTGCCCTCAACAAACACTCCTGATTCTCCTACATGGTCACTTGGCAGCATCTATAGGCACCCATATGGCTCAATGGCACCATGCCTGTTTACAAGTGAGTCAAATTGTTTCACTAGGTGACAAGCAAACTGCCCACTGACCTGTGCATCTTCTTTCTCAGAAAAAAAAAAAAAAGTTTACCTTGGAAACGACCTCCAAGTTTATGGCACTATAATTATTGGCATGTCTTTGTTTTCTCTACCATTTGGACACTTACTCTGTAAAGGTAACAAAGGAAAGAAGAAAAATGATATTTTCTGCAATGACTAAGCAGATAGTACAGAAATAGCAAAATACAAATTTGGACTGTCACCTCTCGCCTCAGTATGCACACACTTCCCAGGCATCTGCAGTCCTGCTCAGAGATGGGATAGAACACTGGTGTGCATATGGCACTGAGACTCGCCATACACACAACTTTTCAACTGGTTTCACTATTGAAGTAGGAGTAATACTTTTCATGTAATGAGATAATATAGAAGAAGTACCTGGGTCTCCTTGAAACAGATTTATGGATTCATGTGACTACTCTGTGCTTTGATGAAGGAAACTGTACATTAGCCCTGGAATTAACAAATGGATGCTTAATGTGTTCATTGTTCTTTTCTTCTTTCTAAATAGCTATTCTGTGTAGCCTATTTGAGTTTATGAAACACTTTTACCTATGTTGTCTTTCTTAGTCCTCATGTAAAGTTTACAAAAGGTCAGTAAGGTATTATTATTATTAATTTTATTTTACAACTAGAGGCCCAGTACATGAATCCATGCACAGATAGGGTCCCTTTGCCTGGCCAGAAATTGGCTAGAGGGACTGTGGGAGGTTGGCTGGCAGCAGGAGATTGGCTCTGGGAGGGCACTGACCACCAGGGAGCAGCTCCTCTATTGAGTGTCTACCCCCTGATGGTCAGTGTGCATCATAGCTCCTGGCTGGCCATGTGGTCATCTGGTCACAGTCAGTTAGGCATGAAAGATTATGAAAACTGGGCTAAGCATATTATTGTGCTTTGTTCCAACAAGTTTAAGTGACAGAGCCAAGGCAAAAACCCAGACTTTTTGTTGTTGTTTTTTTTTGTATTCCATTGCATTTAGCATAGAAGTGTTAGTGTAGGCAGCTGGATAAAGGAAGAAAACAAAGGGAATTGGACATTGAGCCTGTTTGCTTCAGTAGGAAGCTACAGCTTCAACCACTCTGGGGAATCAGAGTGTTACCCTGCCAAGGATTAGCGACCTCCCTTCCCAGCTAAGGTCAGATTGGGCATGAGCAGGGGGATGTAATCCCATGTGCAGTAGAAGTCAAAGTGGTGCAGGGGAAGGTGCTTGACCATAAAGGCCTGTCAGTCTCCCCTGGGAAAACAAGGGATAGGTCAGGGGGTGGACCCATCAGAAGCCCAGGAGAGCTTGGGAAGTTGATTGTTATTTTAATAAAGTTCCTGGTTCTTCCCATGCCTGCGATAATGAAATTCCAGGGGACAAAGAAGAGCTCCCAACACAAACAGACCCAGAGAAAGAGAACCAGCGATCAGACTCTCAAACCTCAGAGGGAGAGTAAGGAGGGATGGGGGTAAGGGGAAGAGATCGACCAAAGGACTTGTGTGCATACATATGGGCCTAGCCAGTGGCCATGGACAAGGGGGGGGGGGGGGAGGGGGCATATCTAGGGAGGGGTTTGGGATGGGAATGGCGGGATAAGGACAATTATGTGAGACCATAATCAATAAAAATATATATATATATATATATATATATATAATTAAAAAAAAAAAGAGCTCCCCCCCTCACTCAGGAACAAGTGAGCACATGCAGGTCTAGCAGACAACTAGGCCCAGTGCAAACCTCTTGCCTCCAAAGGAATTAGCTTTAAAATGAAACAAACTCTGGACGCTGGCCTTTGTTTTTGCCTTGCTGAAGACACGGTTGGACTTTTGCCATGGCAGGACGAACGAAGATTAGGCATTGGAAACCTAGGAATATTTTCCCACTGGAATAAGTCTTGCCATGCCACAATTTCCCATGCATGGGTCCTTGGATTGCTTTCCTAATGATCCCTTTGTAGAACACAATTTACACTGGCCATAGAAGAATCCTTGAGAGTGTGCTCATCAGGATGGATTCAGTTTTATTTCATTAAGTGAAGCCTCTAAATACTTAAAAGATTGATTGGAAAATATATATTAACATACTCATTAAATGAGACTTTAATAGAAAATATCCCTAAGAGCTGCCATTGTAATTTATTGCTTTTATTTCCTTCTTGGACTTGCTTCTTGAGTAATATTTTGGGTCAGTTTCTTGGCAACGGCTTTGATTCAGTTGTTTCCTTTTGTTAGAAGGTCAAAGAATTTTCATTTGCCTAAAAGGAAGAAAATTTGTCAGGATTCCAGAAACCCATATTACTCTAGATATGACATAACCCTTTAAATCTGCATCACTTCTAATTAATACCAATTTATGATCACTGGCATGACTCTAAGTTGACTTTATTGAAGCAATTGAAAATAATTTTAAAAAGTTATAGGTAAAGGAGTTATGAAGGCAACATGGCCTAATTTTACTATTGCTATTATCTTCTCTTTTAGATTGAAAACTTTGAATCAGAAGTATAATGTAAATGGGAGAGAAGACAGGCAGATTATCATATAAATTGTTAATTTTGAATATTGATGAGAAATGGTTAAAAAGATAGATTGTCATTGAGTCAATGTTTGACATCAGAATATCTGGAAATATTTGGAAAGGCAGTATGATCCAATCACTGAGTCTTATTAAAGTACAAATATCCCAGTGTTTCATTCCTATGTATAAGGGTGTCATGTTATGACAAAGCTCTTTTTCACTTTTAAGAGCTTGTCTAAAGTGGATTTTTCATATCACACCATTCACCTACTGTAAGTGTAAAGTTGGTTGATTTTTGGTAAATTTCAAGTTTTGTCTCCATCACAGTAATTCAGTTTTAAAAGATTTCCATCATCATAAAAAGTTCCTTTGTGCCCACTTATAGTCAATCCCTTCTCCCAGCCCCAACACCAGGGGAACATCAATCTACTTTTTTTCCACTGTAGTTCTGCCTTTTCTAAGGATTTCATGTAAGAATAATAATAAAATATGTACTCTTTTGTGCCTGGCTATTTTCACTTAGTATTATGTTCTTAAATCTATTTCCAGTTGTATGTGTCTATGGTGTTTTTTGTTTGGTTGGTTGGTTGGTTGGTTTTATCAAGTAATAGCTTATTCCATGACTATAACATGTGTTATTTATTTAGTTACTAGCTGGTAGACATTTAGATTGTTTCTAATTTTGGCTGTTTTAAATGATGATGCTTTGAACACTCATCTATAAATCTTTGTGTGAAAATATATTCTCATTTCCTATAAATAGATACATAGTAGAGGAATTTTCATGGTAAATACAATGTTTAGTTTTTAAAGAAAATACAGAATTTTTTTTCTACAAAGTGATTGGATTTTACCATTTAAAATTCTTAACAAAAATGTATTCCAGTTTTGTTTTTGTTGGTATTTATTACAGCTAGCTTACATTTTTTATTGTATATTTAGTATCTCATGACTTTGATTTTGATTTCTGGATAGTAAGTCCTCAATTAACATTGTCAATAGATTCTTAGAACTGCTGTAAATTGATTTCTAATAAAACCAATTTTATCAAAGGTTAATTGACATAAACAAGAGGTAAGTTCCAATGGCATCTCATCACCCTTATATCGAAATGATATAATTTGAGGACCTCCTGTATTAGTTTTATATTGCTGTATAAGAAATTATCGCATGCATAGCAATTTAACCTAGATTTTTATCCACTGTTTCTGTGGGTCAGGAGTGTGAGTGCACGTTAACTGTTGAGGGTCTGACTGGATGAATCAGAGTTGGACGAGGCCATGATCTCATCTGAAGCTTGAAGTGGTCTTCTAAACTAAATGGTTTCTGGAAGGCTTCAATTCCTTGAGGTTGCAGGACTGAGGTCTCCATGTTCTTACCATCAGATGGGGGTAACTCTTAGTTTCTAGAGAACAGCCTGAAGGGGTCCTTGTCATGTGATGCCTTCCAGAAGCAGTTTACAACATGGTTGTTTGCTTTTCAAGGCAAGAGAGAGACTCCCTCTTTCATGGAAGCCCTTTTGAAAGGGCTTACCTGAGTAGGTCAAGCCCACTCGGGGTAATTTCCTCTTTTATTAACTCAAAGACAACTGATTAGGGACCTTACTCACATATACAAATTCCCTTAACTTTTATCATACTATTTAAATTAATTATGGGAATCATATCCCATCATCTTCACATGTATTGTCCATACTCAAAAGGAGGGAATATATAGCATATACACACCAGCAACAGGGATTTTGAGAGCTATCTTAGAATTCTGCTACTATTCCCTTAATTACTAATGACATTGAGCATTTTATCATCCCCTGGATTGAGCCTAAACCACAATCTGAGACTGCTGGCTCCTAACTTATCACCTGCCTGCTTGCCTGCCTGCCTGATTGCCCCTAACTGCCCCTACTGCCTGCTTGGTCACCCCAACTGCCCCTCGGCTGGCTTGGTCACTACAAACTGCCCCGCTGCCAGCCTGGTTACCCCCAACCACCCCCTCCCAGCCTGGTTGCCACATTCAGTCTGCTGTTCAGTTGTATGTCCCTTTGTTTTGGTCATAACAGCCCCTGGCTTTTTATATATTAGGATAAAAGGTTATATATTCTGGATACAAATATTTATTAGATATATGATTTGCAAATATTTTCTTCTAGTCTGTGGCTTCTTGTCTTTTCATTTTCTTAACAGACCTTTTGAAGAGATAGGGTTTTTAATTTTGATAAAGTCCAATTTGTCATATTTTTAGTGGATTATATTTGAGAGTCATATCTGACAAATCTTTCCTAATTTGAAGTCAAAATATTTTCTCTTATGTTTTCTTCTAGAATTTTATAGATTTGCTCTGATCCTTAAGGTGCATGATCTATTTGAAGTAATTTTTGTACATAAATGTGAAGTCATACATTTATATATGCATATGTATATAGGCAGTCCTTAGGTAACATTGGACTCAACATATGTTGTTTCCTGGTTATGTTACCATCTCCCACTTATTTATTTAAAAAAAAAAAAAAAAAAAAAAAAAAAAGTTCCTGCCGAAACCCATTTGGCTCAGTGGATAGAGCATCGGCCTGCAGACTGAAAGATCCTGGGTTCAATTCAGTCAAGAGCATGTACCTTGGTTGTGGACACATCCCCAGTAGGGGGTATGCAAGAGGCAGCTGATTGATGATTCTTTCTCATTGATGCTTCTAACTCCTTATCCCTCTCTGAAAAAAAATCAATAAAATCTATTTTAAAAAATATTTCTGTCATTTTGACATATGTACATATGAGCTTTATTATTTTTATTATTTATTTACCATAAGTAAAGATCAGGAATTCTTATCTTTATTTATTTTATTTTATTTTATTTTATTTTATTTTATTTTACTTTGTTGTTTCAGAAATATTTGTTGAAGAGACTATCATTTTCATCTTGAATTGTCTTCTCACCTTTGTTGAAAATCAGTTGACTATATATTCAAGTTTTTTTTTGTTTTTTGTTTTTTTAATGGACTCTCCTGTTCCATTGATGCATGTGTTTTTCCTTATGCTAGTACCACATTGTCTTGGCTTTTTAAGCTTTAAAGTTTTTATTCTTTTTAAAAATTGCTTTGGCTATTCTAGTTAATTTTCATTTTTATATAAATTTTAGGATCAAATTGTTAGGTTCTCTGAAAAAAAAATTGATAGAAATTTCACTGAGATTAATTTGAGCTTAATTGCTGTCTTAACAATATTGAGTATTTCCTAGCCATGTATATTACATATCATTTTATTTAAATCTTCTTTAATGTCTCTAAACAATGTTTTATAGTTCTTAGTGTACCAAAAGTATTGTACTTCTTTTATTAAAGTTATTCCTAAGCAGCTTGTTCTTTTTATGACTATTATGAATGGAATTGTTTACCTAAAGTAAATTTCAAATATTTATTAATATATCAAAATGTAATTAATTTTTGTATATTGATCTTTTATCCTGAAGCCTTGCTTAACTTGTGTTTTATTTCTTAAATTATTTTATAAACTAGTAGCCCTACGCACGAATCTATGTGCCAGTAGCACCCTCCTGTAACTCCCCCACAATCCCGCCACCCTCATAGCTTGCTGCCCTGCGCCCTCCTGCAGCTCTCAGCCCCCTGCCCTGCCCTCCTATCGTTCCCCTCATCCCCAGCCTCCCTTCCCCTCATTGCTTGCTGTCCTGACCCCTCCTGTAGCTCTCTGCCCCGCCCTCCTGCGGATCTGTGATCTGGTTGTTACACTTCATGGTGTAATGATCATTTCCATATTACATCTTTGTTATATAAGATTTCTTAGGATATTTAACATATAGATTACTGCATCTCTGAATAAAGGCACTTCTAATTATTCCTTTCTAATCCCAATGGTTTTAATGTCTTTCTCTTGCCTTATTGCAGTGGTTAGAACCTCCATTCCAATGGTGAAGAGTCCTGTAAAGAGCAAACTTTAAAATTTTGGTGTAGCTTCAGGATAATGCTTGAGTCGCATCTGCTGTGTATATCTGCTTCTTAAATGTAAATGTCCCTTTTGAATAATAATTCTAAAAACATATTTTGACTAAGACCTAGCTTCTCCTTGATTTCTTCCTAAGAACTGTAATTAATTTAGTTTTTTGTCTATACAATTAAACATACATGGTCCAGGGGGATAGACCTGGAGTTCCTTTTTAGTCTTTGCCTAGATCCCAGTGATTCCCAATTCATGGAGAGAGATCTTCATTATCTTTTGTCTATGATGTTATTTACTCTTTTATGCATCTTTTTGTATGTTATCTATAATAAATTAAACTCAACTCTGGCATTTTTTTCCAAATATTTTTTTCTTCCTCCCCCAACATAAAAGAGAGAGAGAGAGAGAGAGAGAGAGAGAGAGAGAGAGAGAGAGAGAGAGAGAGAGGCGCGCGGAAGGCATATTGGCTTGAAAGTCAGAAGACCTAATTGCTAGCCAGCTATTTGAGTTTTGGCAAATCTCTTAACTTCTCTGAATTCCTTCCCACCCACCCCCCCCCACCCCCACCATCTGTGTAGTAAGATGATTGAGTCTTATGTTATAAGCTTACTAGTAAGTTCTCTTCTGTGTTTTGATATATTATGGTTTGAGGGCACACACTTTATATACCTAATCAAGCAAAATAAAATTAATCCTTAAAACATTTTTTAATTTAAATTTGTCTTTTAGTCACATAATAAGAATTAAAAAGGCTCCTACTTATATCATCAGAAAAGAACACATGTAAAACAAAAATTCTTCTCAAACAACATGGTCTCAAAAAGGCAAAACTTAGGCTTTCTGAGAAATTACATATTCTGAACCTTATATATCTTTGTTCATTTCTATTAAAACACAATGTAAACTAATATTATTGTTAGCATCTTCAAGAAAATCACCAAAATTATTTTACTTGGATTTTGTTGCATCAGTAATAATAGAATTGTATTTTAATTGTATTGTGTTTGGCCTAAAATAAATTAACCCAATAATTAAACAGGGGATAATATGTGCCATAAAGTTTTCTGCTAGTCTACCATTTATTTACTATTCTTATACTAAATATATTATCATAACAATGATTAGCCTGAATATTGCACATGGTTGCATTTTAACCCTGATTCAAATTGATCTTTCAGCTGAAGATAAGGTGCTATTCATTTAAGACCACAGTTATTAGTCCTTAAAGTATCAAGGGTGATTTTTTCCCTATGGGGTTGAGGTGCAGTGGTGCAAAGCAAAGTATAGCAGCATCAGCTTATAGTGTTTAGCAGTAGCTCAGCTCTTTCAAAGCCTCTTTTTTTTTTAAGAGATGCTAAAAGGGTGCTCAAAAAAGATGAAAGCTACATGATTAAAATGAAGCATGCTATAATGTTTAACTAGCAGTTTATGCTACACAGTCTATATACTGTGGTCTAATCATCTTGTATTGTGTCTGACTACTTTACTGTGGTTGAAAGTTTCTTGGCCAGAAAGGACCTTGTGAAATTACTTCTTATTAGAAAGAAAAAGTATGGATGGCTGCAAAATTTGGAGACAGTCTGATTTTAGACCTGTCCAATGACATAACTAAGTGATCAGCAGGAGGATTTTTGTCTAATTTGGAGGGGGGGAAAAGTAAAGTGGTGTTTGTGTTTAGAATTTTCTAACAAATAGAATTCCCATCAAGCTAACATTTTAATTCTTCTCAGAGATTTGCCCCTGATTCCATGTCTGAAGAAAATCTAATGTGTGTACATCAGAATGGAAACTTGGCATATGTCAAATGAAATTATAAACATGAATAAAATACCGTTGGTTGAGCAAATTAAGTAAGGCTATGAGACTATGATTCAGTATATTAGGATGCAAAATTTGAATTCACAATACCTCGAGAGCCAGAGACAAAAACCTTAACTATTTTCCTTCCATTTGATGGATAGAAAGTTTTTGTTTGTGTGTTTGTTTTTTAATATATTTTTGTTGATTTCAGAGAGGAAGGGAGAGGGAGAAAGAGATAGAAGCATCAATGATGAGAGAGAGTCATTAGCTGGCTGCCTCCTGCACGCCGCCTAGTGGGCACAGAGCCCACCACCCTGGCATGTGCCTGACCTCCTGGCTCATTGGTTGGTGCTCCAACCACAGAGCAACACCAGTCGAAATGGTATGTGTTCGTTTGCTTTTGGAAGCTTTAGTTATTTAATTTTTCTATTGGTGTGCATGTGGTCTCCATTTCCAAAATGAGAAAGCATGTGATTAATATATTTGTAGCTGGTCACACAACAGAAGGAGTTTATGATAGAATAGTGTTTCAGTGTTTATAAGCTTTCTTAAGCTTCTTTCTTCTTAGGTAGCAGTAGATTTTGCTTTTATTGTGTAAAGTCAACATGTAATAGTTTATTAACTTACCAGCTATTAAGACTGTGCACTACTGCTTCAGAGTTATTTATAGATTAAAGGATAAAACATGAATGTACCTAAATACATTGTTTCAGTGAAAGTCACAGGACAATTTTCTTATGGTTTCCCAAAATTTTAATCCTAATGCTCACATCTTGCCTCATCAGTTCTGGAAGATTCTGCCCTGGCATGCTGCTAATGGGTTAATAACTCTAGATATGCAGTTCAGCTATGTATGATTTTTACATCATTTATCAGAATGATGTTGAAACTGTTAGCTCAAGGGGCGTGTGAATGAAATAATTACAGGAGAGAGGTGACTGCTTTATTCTTGTGATCTTCAGTAAATGCTCCTTCTACTCAGAGTGCCTCCACTATCACCTCTGACCTTAAACTAAACAAACAAATAAATACACAAATCTTCCAAAATCTTTTCTTTCTTGGTTCGTTCTACCTCAGTTTTTATCTGAGCTTGTGTATTTTCCTGTACCAAACTCTACTTAAACAGGAAAAATTTTTTCTTGACCTATAAATTGCAAGCATGTGTTACTTCCAATTAAACTTTATAAGCTAGTGAAAGGAAATGTAGTGGCTTGTATAATTTGACAGTTTTAAAAACAAAGTAGATCAACTTTTGAAATTAGAGAAGCCACATGTAATCTCAAAACTATACATTTAGTGGCACCTGCTGAGTTTCAGGTGTTTATAACTTGGCCATAAAAATTCATTCCAGCCTAAAATCTAAGGTCTCAACCCAGCAGGAATCTTAAAACAAAATTTGGCTAAATTGATTTATTTTTTTGTTCTATAAGAGATACAGAAATAGAGAATTAAGCTCCTGGACTTGCTTTTTATGGAAAAACCATAAAACAAACAAAGGTAGGCCATTTATCCTACTGATTGACTAGTGTCCCTGTAAACTGAGAGAGAGAGAGAGAGAGAGAGAGAGAGAGAGAGAGAGAGAGGGAGAAGGGACCTTGACTCTTAATGGGAATACCTGCCTCAATCTTATTGGGGGATATATGTTTAATGAGGAATATAGTGCCTATACTCTAAGCTTCTCAGTTTGGCAGAATGTTAATGTTAATGACTGAACTGGTCTTTGTAGGTTTCTTGTCTTGGATTCTCTTTCTTTTCCTATATGTCTTGTTGGTGTGAGGAAGATTCCAGATAGCACAGTTATGCCTTTAAAAGCTAGGTAAGACTTTTGGGGAGATGAGGAGGGTTTATGTAAAGCAGTCATCATTAGTTTTTTCTTGGCCACTTCAGAATCATTAAAAGCAGTCTGGAGGCCTCTTAAGCACAGTTTATCTTTGGGGCTCTATTTTTACTTCAGTCTAGTTTATTGGAATCTTGATACCAGTCCATGCTTCCCCATGATGCTCTGGGAGACAATATTTTCCTTTTTCCTATCCACCCTGGTCTAATGCCCAATCCCTTCATCAGCTCCAACGCCTCACTGATGAAAGTGGAAGGAGGAAATATGGTTCACAAATATTTGCTAAAATGTTAGCTTAGTGTCTCTTTCAGGTGGCCTTAAAGAGATAATGGGACTAAGGAATGGCAAAGAACTTTTAATGAAGGGAAGTTTGATCCTCAGGGAGAAGCAGGGGAGGAAAAGAGTGTGAAGACGGATTTATGGATGCCTTCAGTGCTCTGAGAGGTCCTAACCTCTATATAACCCGGGAACAGCTTCCACATGGGATTTCTTATTGAACCACCTAGGAGTGTGGGGGGGAACTGGGCAAGAGGCAAGGTTGCTCAGGCCTGCCAGCTCAGAGCTACAAGTGTCCTAGTGCATCACAGGTTGTGGGAGGCGGGTGGCCCTGTTTCCTGTTAACCTTTGTGTCTGTAACGGGAGCGACGTCTCGGGTACCTGTGGACAATTACGGTGTTTTAGCAGGTTTCCTGGTGTGAGGCTCCTCCGGACCAGCCTGCCCACCAGGCAACCTGCTGGCTTTGATTCCGCTGCCCGGCAGCAGGTCAGCTCTGACATCTCAAGGGTGGTTTTGCCCAGTGTGAATTTTAATGTGATAAGCACATGTGTTTTTCATGAAATGTTTGCACTCGTGTATTAGCATGGCTATTTTATAAAGTGGGCTGACATTTCCACTCTTCCCTCTCTGTGTTATCTTGTTTTGTTGCATGCTTTAATAGTTTTTATAAAGTTTATTGCCCCCTGCGCTCAATATCATTATATGCTGTGTGTTGTCCTTTATATCCTGCTGGGGTGAAATTTAATGAATTATTTCTCAATGAGAAGGATATGATTTTTACAGCCTGCCCACAGAGATAGTGATTTTAATATAGTGTTTGATTCTGTACCTTTGCTCTTTTCCCCCTGTACTTGTCACCATTACTGCCCCCTTAGTGACATGGGCATTGGCTGTCCAAGCTCATTGCCAAGCATGCAATGGTCTTCTTTACTGCATGTTTAATTCTTTATCTCTTCTAATCTTCTCTCTGGATATCTATCTTCCATTCCATTTCAGACAGTTTGGCTTTTATGCCAACATCTGTACATTTGCTTTGCATTGAAATTCCATGAATAGCATCTTTGCTGCTGGTGGTCTCTCTCTCAGTAATTGAATCCACACAGTCCCAGGATGTGTTATGTGAGGTGATTTAGCAACTTTAGGTTTTTTGTCAAACCAGGGCTTATTGGAAACTGTAGAAATGAGTTCAGGTTTATTCTGTGGGCACTTCTCCTGCTTTCTTTTCTTCTCATTGTCCCCAATCTTACACTACAACCCTTCCCCCCTAATCTTGTTGGATCGTAGACATTCTCATTTCTATTTCCAGAAATGCAGTTAATATTTAAGCACCCAACACTTTGACTCCATCCCACTTCTTTTATTTAGTCTTCTCCTACATGCTTTCTCTATACACATCGCTGTCGCCTCTTCTGCTCCCCATCCACGCACACATCAGATTTTTCCAAGATTAGGTTTAATTTAATTAATATGGGCTTGTATGATGAGGGATACCTCAAGCTTGGACCATTCAATGAAAAAAATTTTAAAGTTCCAACACTGAATGGGACATCTCAATATTGACTTGCAAGGTTTTGTCTGTAGTTTAAAAATAAAATTTACCAGGTCTATCAGTTAAAATATATATACCTGCAAATAATAGCATATAGAACCTTTTAGGCAACAATGTCATTTAACTATCTCACATAAGAGAAGCCTATGGGAGTGGGAGGGTAGCCCCAAGTACCTCTGTGTCTCAACAAGGTGAGCCAGGACCCAGACTCCTGCTTTTCTGCTTTTCCTTCATAGCTGCATCGCCTTTTCTACTCAAGACTTGTCCCATCATGGTGGGGAAATGGTGCTGAAGCTCTAGGCATGGTCCTTATACAACAGCTTTCACAGAGATGTGAAGAAGTGTGAGATATTTCCCAGAACCTTCAGAGGGGAGTTGCCTTTATGATTTATTGAGTAGAACTCAGTCATGGTTCTATACTTAGAGCAATCACAGATATGGGATCACAGTTATGGGAGAATTGGCTTAAAGCCAATTATTATTCATTTCCTGGAAATAGGCCCATAACCTGTCTGAGACTTTCAGGAGCTTCTTTGTGATGAAGAGGGGCAGAGCAATAAATTTGGATCTTTTTGGGTGGGCAACATGTATGTTTTCTTAAGCAGGGATTAGCACTGTTACCTAAAGTGATGGACATAGGGCCTGTATGCAGCTGCCCTCATTCTCACTGCAGGTAGTGAATGTGGGACTTACAGTGGCTGTGGTGTAATCAGCTTCCAGGGCAGCAGTCTCGATCTGGAAGTCTGAGCTCTTGCTCTGAATCATTCCCTTAGTGCCATGCGAATCCCAGGTATACAATAGGGGGTCAATATGTACTTGCTAAATAAAAGAAACTCAGGTGTATGGGAATGACATTTTGAACTCATGTCACTTGCTCATATAATAAAATGCTGTAGGCTAGGGCAAAATTTAATACAGTGGTGCCTCGCATAAAGAACGCCTCGCACAGTGAACGCTGCACACAACGAACTTCATTTCATGATTCATACAACGAACTTCGTTTCACACAACGAAGTCGCCCGAGCTTCCACGACCGCTTTGCCCGAGCTTCCACGACTGCTTCGCCCGAGCTTCCACAATCACTGCCGATGTATTGCATCCTTCCGCGCAGGCACTGCAGGCAGTCGTTAGTCACTGCGCTTAACTTAAGCACGTATCGCGGCAATCGTTCTTCATTACGAATTAAATCACGCACGTATCACGGCAGTCGTCCTTTTAAGTTAAACTCAATATTTTTTTTATATCATGGCTTCTAAAAAAAGCAGGAAGGTGATTTCTGTTGAAATGAAACAGGACAATGCTCAAAGGGAAGCGTCATCTGATAACTAGGAGCAACAATCAAACAATCAACCAATCCCAACTGCTGACATCAAGAACATCCTGGTCAAATGGAAAGCAGTTCAGGAGTTTACCAATGCCCACTATCCGGATTCAGCTGAAGCAAACAGGATCAACGATCTTTACTCTGATACTCTTGTCCGTTATTTCCGGCAGATGTTGGAGAAAAAAGAAAAACAAACGACTTTGGACAGGTTTTTCATGAAACCATCGGCCAAAAAGCAGAAAATGGATGAAGATGTGCAAGATTCGGTAGACTCTACTTAGTCTGTCTTAAAATTAAAAAAATGTGTGTTTTTTCTTTTAAATATGTTTTTAGATGTATCTAAATAAAAATAATAACAAAAAATTTATCTTTTTTTATGTCATCTTAGCATATTTTATGCTACAGAACGAATTATTTTTTTTAACATGTATTGTTATGGGAAAACGCGTTTCACATAACGAACTTTTCGCATAACAAACTTGCTCCTGGAACGAATTAAGTTCGTTGTGTGAGGCACCACTGTATTCGAATTCAAGAATAAAGCCATTTTATTTGTTGGCTTATGTCTCTCTATGTCACTAAAAAGGATTTAGTTACATATAATTTCATCAGTTGCTATTCATCAGTCAATAAGCAACTCCTTTCCACTTCCCTGAACCTGCTATGAGGCAGCCGGCCCATTTCACAGTTAATGCCTTTTGAAATACCAGGAGGAAAGGAGGAAGACACAGGTAACAGTCATTGGTTAGAGTCAGGTTAGAGGAAGATAAGACACATGTTAGAGTCAAATGTCACCCTCCCCACCCCTCAATCTGCAAGTGGAAAAGCTGGATGCCAAGTATAGTGCAGGCCAGTGGTCAGCAGTGAAAGGCACGGAGAGGAATTGCTTGGAAACTCCATGCACCACTTCTTCCCTTCTCCCTGGAACAGGTGGTTGGGGATAGTGTAAATGGAAAGAGATATGACAAAAGTATAGATCCCAGAATATCAATATTCTCCCAAAAGGAGCACATGTAATAACTAATTTGAGCTAGAAGAAAACACACCAAACTGAAATAAATGTAAACTTTACTCAAGCCTAAGGAAAGGTCTCTTCTAGACTTAGCTTCTATGTAGTGAATCTCGCCCTAAAAAGGATGAACTAAAGGAGAGAGGCCAGGGGGCGGATCTGGCTTCAAGGTCATAAACAGAAAATTGTCATTTGTACCAATTTTCAGATTCAATTTAAAAATTAATCCAGAATGTGAGGGTCACAGGTGTTATGAAAGCTTTTTATTGTAATCTCAGATGAAACTTTATTATGTCATAAAGAAGTCAGGAGTCTTTAGTGAAAATTGCGGTTGACAGGAATAAATAAAGTCGATTCCACTTAAAGCTAAGAGGTATACTGGATCGAGAGACCCTTATATATATCATTTACTGTAGAGTGCATTTATAGCCCATGGAAGGAAGTGGGTTGATATTCTCAAAGTTAACTTCCTCATCTTGTGTTCACCAAACCAGAGGGAGCCAGGTGGATGGCTCTGGAAGTAAGCTTTCATTCCTCTGCCTGCAGCAAGAGCTGGCCTGAGCAGCCCGAGGATCAATGTGCATCCCAGAGACAAGCTGCCCTCTGTGGAGACCAAACACGTCCCCTCCCTTATACTTCACATCTCAACTAAGTACTTGAGTGACACTCTTTCTTGGAACCGCATTGCATTCTTCACTAGTCACTCTCGGTTGCTAGAGATTAATTATGATGATCATCACATTTTCATGGAAAGACTGACTATAGGGCACATAGAACTGTCGATTCAGGGTTAAGAGCATGTATTTCAGCAGTAATATTTGCCTTCAAGAAAAAGATCTTGAAGTAAAGATCCCCTTTGCTTTTTAGAAGAATCTTTTAGAACACATGTGTCAAACACAAGGCCCGCGGGCCAAATCCGTCCCGCCAGGCCTTGCAATGTGGCCCGCACCTCGCTGTCATCACTGCACTCCGCTGCGTTTCCATCACAATGACAGTTTATGACTGTTCAGTAAACCATTCGGCCCGCGATTTAGGCTGGATTTTAGATTTTGGCCCCTTCTCTGATTGAGTTCGACACCCCTATTTTAGAAAGATTTATAAACGTAAGTTTTCAGTTTATTCAGGTAGGGCATTTATTCAAGGAAAAAAAAAAACAGGGTATAAATAGAGGTTGTTCCTAGCTGAGTCCACAGAGCCTGTCTGCCCATAATGGAACCCAGTGATAACGGTCACCATCCTTCCATGCTTCTGCCGTCCCCAGAGCAGGTTTCCTGTGGTCTTAAGGCAGGAGGGAGTACCATCATCTCACCTGAGCACTAGCATGGTGCTGGGCAACATGGTGGAATTGTTTTTAATACCTTTCTATAAACATTGCTGATGCCTTCTTCATCTGCTAGCAAAGTTTCCTCAAGCCCACAAGTACCTGGTTGTCTTTTTTTAAAAATAAATCTTTATTGTTCATATTATTACAAATGTTCCTCTTCCCACCCCCCTCTATTGCTCCCCTCCACCAGGTTCCCACCCCACCCTCTGCCCTTTCCCCACTCCCCATTGTCCTCATCCATAGGTGCACAGTTTATGTTTAGTCTCTTCCCACACCCCTCTATCCCCTTTTCCCCGAGAATCCTCAGTTCACTCCCCTTCCATACTTCTAATTCTATTATATTCACCAGTTAATATTGTTCAACAGATTTTTTTATTTCCTTGGTTTTTATATTCACTTGTTGATAGTTATGTATTTGTTGTTCATAGTTTTTATCTTTATTTACTTTCTCTTCCGAAAGGAACCCCCTTCAGCAATTCATATAATTCTGGTTTGGTGGTGATGAACTCCATTAGCTTTTTTTATTATTACTATTGAAGCTCTTTATCTGGCCTTCAATTCTGAGTGATAGCTTTGCTGGGTAAATTATTTTTGGCTGTAGGTTCTTGCTATTAATACCGTGAATATTTCTTGCCATTCCCATCTGGCCTGCATGGTTTCTGTTGAGAAATCAGCAGACAATTGTATGGGTGCTCCTTTATAGGTAACTAACTGCTTTGCTCTTGCTGCCTTTAATATTCTCTTTTTGTCTTTGCTCTTGGAATTTTAATTATGATTTGTCTTGGTGTGGTCTTCTTTGGATTCCTTTTGTTTGGAATTCTGTGTGTTTCCTGGACTTGTAAGTCTTAATTCTTTCACCAGGTGGGGGAAGTTTTCTGTCACTATTTCTTTCAGTATGTTTTCGATATCTTGCTCTCTCTCATCTTCTGGAACCCCCATAATTCTGATGTTGGTTCGCTTGAAGTTGTCCCAGAGGTTTCTTACATTATCTTCAAGGTTATTCTACACACACCACTCTGAATCTACTATTCGGGGAAAGGAAATAAAATAAAGAAAAAGAAGAAAAAAGAAGAAGAAAAAACCTTCCTGGGAATAAAAAAGTCAGAATTTTCTTCTTCACCATCTTAGAGGGGAAGAAATCAAGGCTCAGCGAGATCAAGCAACATGCCTGAAATATTGTAGTCCTTACATAGCAAGACCATGATAGCAACTAGATCTGCCTGGTTTTAGAGCTACTCCCATATCCCTGCGCAGCAGCTGATCCTGTGCTCCCCTCAGGCACTCCTCACGGGGGCATGGGGCCAGCAGCGGTGGGGTGGGGCACTCACAGCATTTGTAAGTTGAGAAATGACTATATGTGGATACATTTATTTAAACTCTGTGTAAACCAAGAGGACTTGTTAATTTGATTATTCACAAAAATAATGGCATGAGTTAGCAAATATTTTAAAGGGTAGACTAGAAATGGAACTAACTCCTCATTTTGAAACCAGTGGCACAACTGACTTTTTTATTCCCAGGAAGGAAGAAAGGGTTTGTTGTTGTTGTTTTTGTTGTTGTTGTTGTTTTGTTTGTTTGTTTATTTTTATCACCATTACCCCACCCCCCTTTATCCTTTCTACCTCCTCCCATCTCCACCCCTATCCCTTCTCCCCTTGCAAGCAGCACACTATTGTCCGTGTTCAAGAGTTATTTTTCTTTTTTCTTTTTTGCTCAATCCTTCCATCCCCTCAAGAAATTTCCCACCAGAGCTGTCTGCCTGCTTTCTGAATATGGCTTTATTTTGCTTGTTAGTTCAATTTATTCATCAAATGGCTTATTTTTAACCCTTTTAAGTTCATTCAGAAATGAGGTGAGTTTTCTAAGAATATTATTTCCTTTTTGAAACATTATCTAGTCTTGTCTTATTTTTTTTAACCTTCTCCGTAAAACACAATGGAATTCTACTGTAAAAGTGGTTTTGTTCATGTGATCGCTCCAGGATTTTCAATAATTTCTAGAGCCCATTGATTTTGCAAAGGTTTGGAGTTCCCACTCATGCCTGTCTCTTCAGCGACGTGAGGACCTTCATTTGTCTTTTGGGCAATGGCTGTTTTCTGTTTTGGGAAGATTCAGGTTATTTTGAGAGACTCAGTTTGGTGTCACTAAAGCACCTCCACTTGGAGTTTGATTTCCGCTAACTCCCATAACTTCCAGCCTGAGTTTTCCTCTGTGCGTTTCCCAGGCTCATGGGTTTCTCTGCCCCTTTGTGGCTCATTAGCACTCACTGAGAAACTAAAGAAACCAGAACTAGTGTAAGAGCTTTTGGTAGAAGTGTGTTGAGGAAGAAGGTTAGAAGCATGTTTTTAACTAACATGAAATTTAGGTATTGTCTAATGACTCTATTTAGACTAACTGTATCTATAATATTATGGTTAGGAAGATTTCTCTGCATTTTAATTATTGGTAGGGATTTTTTAGTTGAAAATATAACTGTAGTGTATTTCCTAGCCAACTTACATTGTTAAGTGAACAGTTTTATCCAGGAATGGGAAGAGAGAAAAAGGACCTTGGATGCAGACTAGGCTACCAAGGAGGGCTATATATACAGATATAATCAGATACTTTTCATGCAGCATTGCTTTAATTACTGATGGGTGGTGCATCTTCTGAGACCTGGTTGACTACATACTGCACTTAACAAATTAACTAGTTTACAAATGTCATAACAATCATGATTGTATCAGCCAGTGTAGTTTTTTGCTCATTTCAGGATCTCTCATGTTCAAATTCTGTGTGGAGATTTGTCATCATTAAAGATGTTTGCAAACATCATTGTAATTGTTCCTGCCTGTTGGCCATATTTTGGAGTGTTGGGTCTGCTTGAAAAGGTTAATAGGCTATTCTGATTGGATGCTCCTTTCCTTTTGGTAGCTGACAGTAAACTTACATATGCACTAATCAGTATGTGCATTCTGAGTCACTCAATACTACATTTGGTAAAGTTGAATTCACCCTTTTTCTCCATGGTGGGAATATGAGCTTATTGCGTTGGCCTCCTGCTCAAAGGGAGTGAGGATGCTAGTGGAATCACTGGAGGAATAACTTTATATCCTTTATACCCGGGGTCAGCAAACTGCGGCTCGCAAGCCACATGCGGCTCTTTGGCCCCTTGAGTGTGGCTCTTCCACAAAATACAACAGCTTAGGAGGGTCTATTTTGAAGAAGTGGCATTAGAAGAAGTTAAGTTTTAAAAATTTGGCTCTCAAAAGAAATTTCAATCATTGTACTGTTGATATTTGGCTCTGTTGACTAATGAGTTTGCCGACCACTGCTTTATACAGTCTCTGGGTGGAATTGTTGAAGGACAGGATATTTTTCTCTGGCGGGAGAGACATTTGCCCCTCGATTCAGAAATCTCACACTCCTGGCTCTTTGCTACATTACTGGCTGTTGGAGAACATGGTGCCTGTGTCTACTGCTGGTTCTTGGGTGTTAAACAGCCCTCCACTGCCTTTATTGTACCATTAATTGCCCTTAATGCAGCTGTATTTCTAGTACGCTTGGCCAGGCTCTGAAAATTAAGTAGAGGGTACTTTGTTATAAAATTCACTGTAATGAGTTCTGGTGGGACAGGGTCTGTTAAGTTTGAAATTACCTCAGGCCATTTCTAAAGGACTTCTTAAAATATTTCACATCTATAAAAGTTTGTAACTAGATAAATAGCCATGGAGAGTATTAGACGAGGCAGAAGGGAATCCACATTTCTCTTCAGTACATCTTTGATAAAATATGAGTGCTATGAATAGTTGAGACTGGTGCTTATTTACTCCATTTTCCTCTGCCTCAATATTCAGTAAATTCCATAAGCTAGCTTTTGCTGTTTAGTGCCATGGTTTATATACACAGGCCTTTTCCATGTTTATTTGTTATTAATCCACATCATACACTGCACTACAATAAATGCAGTAGCCCCTTCTGGGTGTGCACAGACTGGCTCAAGAGGGGCTCACACCTCTACAAACAAAAACACTGAAGAAACAGCCAGGAACTGTTAGCCATTTAGTTTAATGCTACCCAGTACAACTACCTGTCAGGGACTGAAACAGGTGACTGGCACCTGGCTAATGGACGCTGAAGACAACATGAGTTCCCCGTATTTGGGGACTTGTGTCTGACTGCTGTAATGCTTTGTGGCTAACAGAATTTCAGATTGGCTTATTTCCCAAGTAGCTTTACAAAAACACCCAGGTATTCAGTGCGTGCTCACAGAGAAGGGCCCAGCCCAGCCCCTTTAGGACTGATGGGAAAATGCCTCTCTGGGATCGGCCTCACTGCGCCTTAGAGGCACTGGCACAAATCAGGTACAGGATCGCCCATGGCTTTAGTGCAGTGATTTATCTAAGCTTTGTAGTTAAAGTTTGAGCATGAGGTAATTAGAGCCCTCCAAGCTTAAAATTCATGAACCTTATTCCCCCTATAATAAACTCTCTGCAACTTGCCAAGTTCCCTGTTTGGTGGGTATATATGGAGGCTTTGTCAAAAGCCTCTGGTCAAAAGGAAGTTTTAAGAAAATCCAAAATTGATCTTCTTTTCTTTTCAGCTCTTACACATGTAAACAGGGAAGGTTGCAGCATGCTATTACTGAGGTCAGTCAGCAGTCTGTCATGGAGATATTCAGTGATCAATAGTCAGATGCACAGCCACGGCACCCCACCACCACTGCCAGATGATCTGACAGCAAACATGAGAGGGCCAATCAGGACCAAGGAATAGAGGGGAGGAACTGTTAGTCAGCTGGGTTTCTTCTACTGTTTATCTCTCCTGGCAAAAAATGGAGCTAACCTCTATCGAGTTGCTACCCCTGTTGCAGTAGATGCCACTCCAGGGAAGAAGAAGGGAACTGATGTTTAGTGAGCACCTCATGTGTCAAACACCGTGCTAGACGCTTTACATACATTATCTCATTTCATCCTTAGACAGCATGCTGAAGTGGGTAGGTGCTAGAAAACTGTCTCACACATTGGTATTCTGCCCTTGGCACAGCTCCTTAGACAACAGGCCTCACTCTACAGGTGGGGAAACCAAGACCCAAATGTCAAGTGTCCTACCCTTGCTCACTAGCTGGGAAATGGCAGAGCTAAGACTAGGAATAAAAGTTTCTGTCTCTAAGAGTTATGTTTTCCCATACTAAAATGCAGCTGCCTCTCCATCTAGTTAAGTCCTCCTGAATACTTAAAGACTTAGATGGATGAAAATGCTTAGATCCTTGGAAGAGAATAGCAGAGGACAGAGCTAGATTTTGTTGAGGTATGAAATATGGAAGAAGTTCTTCCTAAAATAAGCAAAGTCAGTATATGAGGCAAATAAATAGCTGGAGACAGTATCTATAGCTTACTCTTATTCTCAACTATGGTTTAATTTATGAACACACAGACATAAATTTGGTTTGGCTCAGTGGATTGAGCGTTGGCCTGTGGACTGAAGGGTCCCAGGTTCGATTCTAGTCAAGGGCATGTACCTTGGTTGCGGGCACATCCCCAGTAGGGGGTGTGCAGGAGGCAGCTGAACAATGTTTCTCTCTCATGGATGTTTCTAACTCTCTATCCCTCTCTCTTCCTCTCTTTAAAATATCAATAAAATATATATTTTAAAAAATTATGAGCACACAAAAAAAGTTGCAGAAAGGCTATAAATGAATAAAAATGAAGTTGGCCAGAAAATAAGTGACCATAGAATCCCTATCAGATTCTGAAAGCTCTGAAGTGAGCTTTCTTCAAGGGGAACAAAGGGAGAAGAGCTAAGAGAAGTTAGCTAAGCAGTGAAGGTGAATGTGTTATGTTTTCTTCTGTGTCCTGAAGATGAGGTTTGCTTAAGTAATATTTTTGAAATTCCAGAGTAAATTGTCTTTCTCTCTTGCCACTTAGAAAATTCAACCTTTCTGAAGAGGCGACTGCTTTCTGTAAGAAATACTTCTTGGATACAAGGCCTCATTCTCTTTCCCCCGTAGCAGTTCTTGGCTTTTTTCTTCCTTGGCTTAATAGAAGTTCATTAAATAATACAGGAAAAAAGAGGAAAGATTCCTCTTTCCCCTTACAGTCACTCTTTCCAACAAATAAAAGGCATTTTCTCCTTCTCTAATTACTCATTGTCCTTGCAGCTCATACCTGAGTATGTTAAGTCTCTTGCAGTACTTTCCTATGAATATTTGACAGATCTCGGTTGCAAGGAAGAGGTACCAAGAGTGAAGTGAATTCCAGAATTGATTACAGGTAACCCTTCTATTTATAACATGTTAAAAGCCTCTGCTATGGCAAGAAATACAAGGACAGAGAGACTGGGACCAACTGGACAGTACAGGAGAAAGGATGGGGGTTTCAGGAGGACAGCCATGGCTTCATTTAGATGATTTAGTTGGCTTTCTCTATACAAATATACTTCGGATTATGGATCACAGATCTTCATGTTTTTTGACCATCTAGAAGAACTTGTTCTGTAGTTGAGATTCTATTAGCTGGATCAGCCACCCCAACCTGGAGCATCATCTTTGTAATTTCAGGTCATCGTACAATATTAATTTTAAAAAATTGTGTGTTACATATTTCTCGGCTTTACCTAAACTCTGGACAATTCTGTATCTTCTTTTATGGGTTTTTATATTTTTATACCTCATTAGAGGCCTGAAGCATAAAATTTGTGCAAGAGGAGGCCCTCCTTCCCCCAGTTGCCAGCACTGGCTTCCCTCCAGTACCCGGGACCCAGACTTTTCTCTGGTTGAAGCAGGCACTGGGACCTGGGTTTCTCTGGTAATTCTGGCTTCGCCTGGAAGGACGTCTGAAAGGATGTCTGGTCTAATTAGCACATTATGCTTTTATTATTATAGATTATTATAGATGGCTGTTACTTGCTTTTTTCTTTCAGGGTATGAACATTCTCAAGTCAATTAAGACAATTATTTGCTCTGGCTGGTGTGGCTCAGTTGTTTGGAGCCTCATCATACTGAAAGTTCATGGGTTCAATTCTCAGTGAGGACACATACCTAGGTTGCATGTTTGATCCCCTCCCAATCGATGTTTCTCTCTCACTCTACTCCTCTCCTCCCTTCCTCTATCTTCCCCTCCCTCACCTACCCTCCTCTTCTTTTCTCTCTCTCTCTCCTCCCTCCCTCCTTCCCCCCCTTTCTTCCTTTCTCCCTTCCTCCCCCACCCATTTCCCCTTTCTAAAAAAATCAATGAAAACATCCTAGGGTAAGGTATATAAAATGGTGTTTCATTACTCTGGGGTTTTCCCTACTTCTCTTCCTTGCCCAGATTTAATTCTTATTCTTCTCTCTTTCACTTCCACATTTCTTTAAAGAGGTTTCAAACATGTAATTCATGGTCCTCATCTCTCCTTTATTCCACAACTGACAGCAGTGCCCACCTAAGGTCTTCACTGCTCTCCCATGACATCTGACATAGTTCATGAATCTCTCCTTCAAATGTTCTGCCGTTGCCTCTTCATGAAACTCCTGCCCTCTGGCTGTTTATTGTCAGGCTCTTTGCTGGCTCCCTTACTCTATAAATCCAGGTGTTCCCAAAGCAGGCCCCAGCCCTCCCTACATCCTGCCCTCCCATGGCTTCTTTACCCACCTGTGTGCTAATGACTTGTAGCCAAGCCCTCATCTCTGCCACTCCTCAGCCCAGAGCCCAGGTCCATCAGGCTTCTCTCAATGGGTCTCTCCTAAAGACAATTTTATATTCTTCACCCCAGTTCAGGATCCCATCTTCTCTCCAACTCTCTATTCTTTTCTAAGTGACTTATTGCAGAGGATGGCTGAACCATCAATGCAAACACCTGGAATTCATACTTGACTCTTTCCCTTAAAAGGCAGTTACAAAACTCTCAATCCTAATACTAAATACCTTTAAAACCAAACTTCTCTCTCCAATATAACTTCTTTACTCAGATCAACTAATCATCATTTCTTGCCTAAACTATGCAATGGCCATGTTTTCATATTTTCTCTCCAAGTGCAGTTCTACTCTGTGCACCACGCCCTGCTGATAACACACATGCTTGTGCCCCTCCCCTGCTCAGACCTTCAGATGGATCTCAGTCACCGTGTGTAAACTGAGCTCCTTAGCAGTGGTTGTGAGGCCTTTTGTGGCTTAGCCTGTGGATGTCCTCTGGCACTTCTTCCTCTACATATGGAACTTGCATGTGTTGCTGGCTTGTGCAATTGTGAATGGTCTTCTCTCTGCCCCAACCACTCCCCTCACCCCCTCCAAACTCTGACTTGTTTGCCTGGAAAATGACTACTCATTTCTAGCCCAAATACCCTCTTCTCTCTTACATCTTTAAATTTCACTAGACTTACATGCTTCCTTTTCTGAGATCCCCCAAATAAATAATTACTTAATAATATTCTCTCCCCCACATCTGTAGCTTCCCTGATGATACTGGCTCCTTGCCATTTTCTGAACCTGGAAAGTTTTTTCCATCTCAGGGGCTTTATACTTTCTTTTCCCTTCGGCTGGTCATCACATCACTACTTTACTTTATCAATATCTCTATTTAGAGACATTGTTGGAGAGAGCCTCTCAGGTTTTCTTCTTTTATACAGAAATTCTTGTCACTTCTTTTTCTTTATGCCACTTATTATACTTAGATGTGTGTATATTATTGATGTCATTGCTGTCTGACTCCACTGGAATGTCAGCTCCACTCAGGCATGTTTTGTTCACTCTTCTATGGCCTATCACAGTGATCGGCAAACTCATTAGTGGACAGAGCCAAATATCAACCGTACAACCACTGAAATTTCTTTTGAGAGCCAAAAACCGACTTCTGCGCATGGGCCACTAAGTTTAAATTGCACTGTATGTACACCCGCATGTGGTATTTTGTGGAAGAGCCACACTCAAGGGGCCAAAGAGCCACATGTGGCTCACAAACCGACCACTGGCCTATCATTAGAAGGGTGCACAGCACTTAGTAGGCCCTCAGTGATCATTTGGATGCATGACTGAGTTGTACTCCTTCTAACTATTACTAGCATAATAATTATGGCACAGACTAAAAACTCTGTAAAGGTTTATAAAAAGAATAAACACAGAGTATGCATTTGACCATGTTAAATTAATTCTCATGCCTGAACTCATGAAAATGAAGAGACCAGGGACTTCCTGGAAAAGAGAAGCAAGACAGCTGGAAGACAAATAAAAATGACTGGCTAGTGGCAAAGTCCATTCTCATCAGAATGCTGGTTCAGTTATTCAGTTCAGATTTTTGGCAAGTGATGCAGATTCTTTTTCAGAAAATGTTGATTGATTGCACAGTTGCACCCACTTCATTTGCAAACCTTCATTATCTCTTTTCCCTTTCCTCTCTCCGTCTGCATTTAGAAGGGGAGGAGCAGTGTATAATTCCACAAAGCAATTTTTGTGAATAAACCAACTAACTGGCGGTTGCTTTCAGTCTCACAGCCCCACATGGAATATACAAGTGTCTGCTTTAGTTGTGCATTCTCTCTTCACTAACTCTCTTGCATTCATTCGAGTATGCATTTGATTTTACTCACTCATTCATTCAAGGAATCATTTGTTCAGTCCCATCAAGTGGTAGCCTGAAACTGGATATACGTGGATGCTAGGCTCTTGTCTAAAGCTTGAGTTCTTAACCTGAGTTTGACCGATGGGTTTCAGATGCCCTTTTGAATGTCCTATGTGTATATACCAAGTTTTGTCTTTAAACATTTTCTTAGGGAGATGGTTTGCTTAAACAGCTGTTATTCAAAGAAAGAGACATGTTAAGAACCTGATAGAGAGAGGCTTGAGCAGAACCTTGACTCTAAGTAATAGATCTTCTAAGTTAGGTTTTATTTTCTCCTTGATATGTTTCAGAAGTGATGGTGATGGCTGAGTGTGAGAGGATACAGGGGAGGGCACAAGTAGATTTACAGTTGTTCATGTGGAAAACAACGCAATGACAAATAAATAGTAATACAAGAATAAACTGTGTTCTACATACTCACAACTGTAAACCTGCTTTTGTCCCATCCTGTATGCCAATGCGTTCTTAATTCTAGGCCTGACAGTCTTGTCAGCCAATTTACTAATCTTGACTCTTCAAATAGTGCTCATCTTTCCAATTTAGCTTCTCATTCTGCCTAAATCACAGCCTCTGTTGGTCCCCAGTTGGCAGATGGCAGTGGTGCTGAAGACCTGGATCTGCAGGTATAGCAAGACCTAGCTAGCCCCACTCAGATACCATGCTCGTGAACAGCTTCTGTTTATATGAAGTCAGAAGGAAGATGGTGGTTGTAAAGACCTGATTGTAGTTTACAGTGGCGGCGCTAGCTATGTACGTTTACCTAATTAGGTTACTCTGAGCATGCAGCATCTTAAAAGGAAGGCCAATTACTGCTGGAGAGGGCATGAGTGAATCCTTCAGAAGGAAACTCAGTGGGCAGTTGCTGACACATAGTGGATTGGCTTCGTGCCCCATTGTGTGTGAAATGTTTGCCCTGGTTTGAGGCCCTGATTGCAGTTGGCCTGCAAAACTTGTGGTGACACCTCACTGGTAGATTTCATATCATGCTGCAGGGAAGGCAGAAATGAGGGACAACAGAGAGCAACGACATATCCCTGATATTTTAGAAAATACATCTTAACTATTTATAATATTTAGGAAAAAGAGTCCTGAAATTCCTATTAAAACTGGAATAAAGATGGTGATTTAGAAAAGTCACCTTTGGCCCAGCCTCTGCTTTCCATAACCAGGAGGAGAGGGCCAATGTGCGGAGCACTCCGTGGGCTAGCTGGGTGTGCTAGTGTTCCTGTACACACCGATACTTATTGCACTTCTGTGATGTGGGCCCTCTTCTAACGGCCAAGGTTTCAGCAGCACACAAGTGGGTCCCTTTGGCTTATGCAGGTCTCCTGCTAGCGGAGCAGAGGCACTATGTGACTAAGTTTGGGAAGGAAAATTAGAGCAGAGCTGATGTCACATGTCTGCACAACAGTTCCAGGAGACATTGGCCCTTTTGATAGAATGAGAAACTGAAGTCCATTGATCTTAATGAGTCTGAGACCACCCAGCTCATTAGACATAAATGGAGGATTTAAAACTTGGTTGTTCTTACTCTAGAACCCTAATCCTTTTTTCTATGCCCAACTGCCCCCCCCCATTACTGAGCCTCCTACTATTGAACTCCCCCCGCACAGAGGGCATGCAGTGTCCTGGGAAGGAATCAGATGTCCTGCAATAAAGAACCCGAGTCACCATAGTCTTCTTCCTACTTCCGGGGGGATGTGGCGGTCCGTTGGGTGACTGAGCTGCCTCACACAATGCCAGGCCGGGTGCTGTGACATATGTGTGCCTTCCAGGGGCTTTGAGGGAAGTGGCAGTGTTGAAGTTGCACAGGACATCAACTTGCAAAATTAGGATTTTCAGACAGAGCCTACACCTTTGTCCTCCTGGGTATGACGAGTAACTGTTAAGCTGTGGCATCAAGCACCAAGACAATGCCATGTTCCTGGAGGAAGCCAACCTTGCAAGCATTGGTAGGAGTGTGGCAGTTCATTGATATTGCAGCTTAAGGAAAAGAAAGGTGGAGTGTGCACCATGATGATGCTGGGACCTTGCAATTGTAGTGGTGTTAACGTGCAGCTGTCTTTACCTTCCTTTCCCCAGTGGATCCCAGGGTCATGACCATCATGGTTCACCGTCTATGTGACCTCACTCCCCACCCCGCAGTTGCAGCAGTATCGCTATTCTGAGGTCTTTCCTGCCTCCACGCTCTCTGCCCTCATCCTGCATGGAGGGTTTAGGGTTGCACATGCATTGCATTTCTTCACCTGCTGTGTGTAGTCTCCCCACTGGACGCTGATCTCTAGGTGCCTTTTCATTGTCATTTCCTCTGACACAGTGACCAGCACAGCATAGAAACTCAGAAGTTATTTTCATGGATGTTTAGCTTTCTCCTACAGACATAAAAAAGCATCTAGAAATGAAGTGGGAGCCTGGCTTACCTCTGTCGCACCTAGAGCAATGAGGTTAATATATTTCACTTTATGTGTTCACTACATTTTGGATGAATAAATGGAATACCGTGGTCTGAGACGGTTGAGCTTTGGAAATGTATCAGAGTGACTTTTCAAGCAGAACCTTGCATCCTGTGGGCCAACGCCCCAATGCTTCATAAAAGTGTTTATGTTGACTGTTCTTCAGCAGAAAGAAAATTAACAAATGCATTTATATGGCCCCAAAGAGGCAGGGGAGGGCAGGGGAGAAAGAGGAAGTGAATATTGCTGAATACATGAGTGGGTGAAGAAGAGAGAGAGGGTAATATCTTTCTCTCCCACATACACATAAGCTGCTTCCTGCACACCCAGCCTTCTGGGCTCCCTTGTGCTGTCAGTGGCCTGGAAAGCCCGGAGGATGGATGGAGCATTAGGCTGGAAGTAATAAGGTTGTGCCTGACGTACTTCAGTATTTGCAGCAGATGTTACAAATGTCATAGCATGAAGCTTTGGGATCAACATGGAGGAAAAATTCAAGATAACAGATGTGGACCTCTTCCTTTCACCAGGGAGTCCTGAGTGACAGGGCAGTGATCCAATGACAGTCTCCACCCGCTTCCCATGGGGCTAACAGTTTGCATGCTGCGGGGTCAGAGGACGGATAGCCGCCTGGCAGCACTCAAGAAAAGGCTTTTAAGACAGTTTACAGAATGAAAGTATAATAATTCTTTCTTTTTTGCCCTTACTGAGGGAGCACAGCAAATCTAACCCCCATTAAAAATTTAAACTTTGCAAAACATTTTCAGCATATTAATGCAGAGGTCATTTCTATCAATCAAAGGACAAGTATTAAACTGCAAAATTAGTGCTGCGTTCAAATCCCAAACTTGATGTGTTCTCTCTCTTTTCCTTCTCGAGAGCTATGGTCAAAGAGCACTCAGTGTTCTTTTATGAAGTAAGCAGGTCATTCGTGAGAACAGGCAGTATTCCTTCCTGACAGACACAGAGGAGATGGACAGGGAGGTGGGTATTAGAAGAGGACTTTAATATATATATATATATATATATATATATATATATATATATATATATATATATATATTACAGAGAGGAAGAGAGAGGGATAGAGAATTAGAAACATCAATGAGAGAGAAACATTGATCAGCTGCCTCTGGCATACCTCCTACTGGGGATGTTCCTGCAACCAAGGTTCATGCCCTTGACCAGAATGGAACCTGGTACCCTTCAGTCCGCAGGCCGACACTCTATCCACTGAGCCAAACCGGTTTCGGCAGAGAAGGAATTTTAATAAGAACAACAAATGAAGAAGAAGCTCACACCGTAACCAGCAGGCTGTACTGAGAGAGCAAAGCGTCCTTGTCCACCAGACGCAGGTTCAGGCTGCCGGTGCAGGCCTGGTCTGCTGTGTGGATCCCTGGCCTGCTGAACTTTCTCCCACTGGACGGCCTCACTCAGCGGACATTCTCAGTCATCTGTGCTTGAGTCCCCAGCAGAGTGCCTGCCTCATTGTGTGGCTCTATACCATTGTTTGGTGCGGTAGCCTGGAAGCCAGAATGAATTAGTTTATATCTTCTTGCTGAGTTCATGTCAGATAACAATCAAGACTGCCAGTCAAAGATTATCCTCTTCTAGATGTAGATTCTTCATTCTATAGACACTGTATCACTGCCGCACTCATACATCTCTCCCAGGCTGAGGGGATGCAATTCATCATACACATAACTCTGCTGGAATAAAAAATGGGTTCATCAAGATCAACTTGTGTTTTCTTACCTTTTATTTACTTGTGTTAAGAAAAAGAGGACATCCTCATTTCATTCACTGTACAGAATGAATTAAATAGTTCATCTAAATCTTGTATCCTAAAGCAATCTATGAAGCCATTGACAAGAGAATCAGGATTCTTCTTGGACTTCAGTCCTTCAAAAGTGTCCTCTTTTGTATACTTTGTATTTTGAAAATGATTAAGACACTGAAATTGTGCTTATTAATACCATTTTGAGAAAGCCTCCTTTAGATTTGTAACACTTACTTTGAAGTGTCAGGAAAGTAAACATGTCCTAGTCTGTAGTCCAGTCCAATGGCTGCTCTCTTCCCAATACCTCCTCAAATCTTTGAAGGACTGCTCTCCCCCAACCCCCAACCCCTGCTCCTAGGCCCCCTCCCCAGCCTTCACCCAGGCTGTGCATGGTGCCTGCATTTGCCTGAGGCTCCCATCCTCAGAGCTGTTGACAATCAGGGCTTCATCGTTCCCTCTGGTTCTGTCTCTCCAAACAGCAGCTCACCCCTTTGCCTTAGGAATGTCATTGTTGGGAAGTTTGGGTTCTGTCATGAAGAAGGGGTTAATCATCCTAGATGTTGCCCATCTAAGGGACATATTATAATTTCTATAGGAATGGCCAGATTGTCCCAGGAAGGATCTCTTCCTCTTTACCCAGCTACAGATGAAGGAATATCTACTCCCATAGCTATCATAGAAACTCTATTTCTTCTGTAGCAAATGAGTCTTTGAGATGGAAACTTTGTTCTAAAAAGAAATCCCTGTAATTTGTTGCCCATCGTGTACACACAAACATTGTCAAGATGATTATAGTCATGTTTGGGTCCTATTTCTCCTTTAGACATCTCTCATGTTCATGTAGGAAATTATAAAAGTTTTCAGAAGCCAGGGAGCCATGCAGCCTGCGCCTGCCTTATGTAGGAGGATGCCCTGCCCTCTCCGAACAGCCTGCTGGCTGTGGTGTGAGCTGCTTCTTCATTTGCTGTTGTTCTTATTAAAAGTCCTTCTCTTCCCATAACCCCCTTCCTCTCCATCTCCTCTGTGTCTGTCAGGAAGGAATACTGCCTGTTCTCATGAAGGGCGTGCTTACTTCATTAATATGATTTAGTTCTTCAGAAGCGAGAGCTTGATAAATATGCCCTTGACTAAACAGGTCTATTGAATGTTATATGTCTTCCTCTGAGTTCCTACTGGTTGAAGCCATACGAGAAAAGCAGACATGGGGTTTCTTTTCCCAAAATTCAGCAATTCATTTGTGAATATTAATACTTTCACAGTCATACCATCCCTAATGCTTTTCCCTAATGTATTCAATCCATACTTAGATTGTGGGAGAAATTTAGATATGTGTTGCATTGAAGAATTTTTGAATCAGCAAAAGACTTCTGAGAGTTTCAATTATTTTATTGGATTAAATACTTCTTTCTGTCTAAATTGGTAATATACTGTATCAGAGGGTTCTGAAACATGAATTATGAAGGTGTATTTTTTTTTAAATCTACTAAGTATACTTTTTAAAGTAAACCTGAATTGTACTGCTGCTGAGCACGGGAGGTTGTTCCTTTTTTGTATTTATTGGTCACCAGGGATTCAAATGCTTGGTGAACAATGCTTGTCCCTACTTTTCTTCTCTGGTCATCAGCCACCCTCCATTTTAAATGGTAAGATCTAATCCTGCCGAGAGTACATTGAAAAGGCAATTATTTGTTTTCATATATTTATGCGATGCATTGAGGGGAGACCACAGGTTGTGCTGGCTGCAGCAGAGTGGCAGTGGCAGTGCTGCTGTGGCGGGTAAGCTGGTACCTGGCGCTTGTCTCATTTCCACCCCAGCCTGCGGGGTCTGTGGGGCCTGCGGGGCCTGCGGGGCCTGCGGGGCCTGCGGGGCCTGCGGGGCCTGCGGGGCCTGCGGGGCCTGCGGGGCCTGCGGGGCCTGCGGGGTCTGCGGGGCCTGCGGGGCCTGCGGGGTGTGTGGGGCCTGCGGGGCCTGCGGGGCCTGCGGGGTCTGCGGGGCCTGCGGGGTCTGCGGGGCCTGCGGGGCCTGCGGGGCCTGCGGGGCCTGCGGGGCCTGCGGGGTCTGTGGGGCCTGCGGGGTGTGTGGGGCCTGCGGGGTCTGCGGGGCCTGCGGGGTCTGCGGGGCCTGCGGGGCCTGCGGGGCCTGCGGGGCCTGCGGGGCCTGCGGGGCCTGCGGGGCCTGCGGGGCCTGTGGGGCCTGCGGGGTCTGTGGTGTGCACAAACAGAGACGATTATGGTTTAAAAGATACGAAGGTGACTGGGGGTGCCAAGCAGGGCTGTGAGGACAAGTTTCAAAATAAAGATTTGATCCCATGGTACATGAAAGAATGAAAACATAACCTTTATTTTATAGGGAAACCCCTCCCCCCATTACACACACACTCACACACACACACACACACACACACACACACATATACATACTTCATAAACTTCTAAGGTTCCTGGGGAACCCCCACCCGCACCCCAAGCTTCCTTTGCCCAACGGTGAGGGAGGCTGATTGAAATACCTTTCTTTTCTTTGGAAAACACTCATTAAGCATTCTATTCTCCACTCCTTCCCAGCCCCTGACTTTAGCCCAATGCTAGAACCCATGGAGTGATGGCTGTGATGCCATTCAGCATGCTCCCTTCCCAAGCTTCCTGTGGGAACAGAGCCTCTCCCCAGCTGACAGACCCAGAGGAAAGCCACCCTGGCCCGAGCCCGCCTCTTTACAGTGGATATACTAGACATACTACCTGCAGACCTTTACGGCTACCTCTGCCTGCGCCCACATATTGATCCCCATGGAGGAGGACTGGGAGATAGTCTCTAAAACTCTAAGACGGTCCTCCCTACTGCCAATGGCTACTTTTCCTCATAAAATAATCCATGGGAAATCCTCGCAACGTCATGCTTGGCTTCACTTTTAAATATCTTTTTCCAGCGGCCCCTTCAATGACAAGCTCCTTTCTCTCTCCCTGCCCTCTGTGAGCTGTGCGGGTGAGGAACTAGGGCAGCTCTGCCTTCTGGAAAGGGGGGTGGGGAGGGTTAGGAAGGAAAAGGGCAGCAGAGACTCAAGTCAAGCAGGGCTTCTGACTTTTCCCCCTTTCATTACTTATGTGTGTCCACTGAGCTGTCCTGCTTCTGTTTTGTAATGGGTTCTTCCGTGGCAAGCTGACCTTTTGGCTGAATAGGTCAAACTCCCACTGAGCACTAATCCTCAGCCTTCCTGGCTTTTGTGCCTCCCCAAGGGTGACAGCCCTGGTCAGGAGTATGACTGGGGGTGTGGGGTCTGTTTCCCAAAAGGGGGATTGGTTGTCTTTCACCGACTGAATTAATTCTCAGAGCCTGCCTCACAAGGTTTGCAGAAGAGCCCAGTCCTAACTATGCAGAAGAGTCTAGATTAGAAAGTTTGGGCCACAATTGTTGTGGGACAAAACTGACTTCTCACATGCATGTTGAGGTGTGGTTTCCTTCCATGGCTTCCGCTTTTCCCATGGGAGAAAGGCCACGGTTCAGAGTCACCAGGTCATTTGAGATTTCTGAGATAACTGCGATTCTGTAGTTGATTTTTAAGAATCTTTTCTTTTATAAATCTCTTCTATTTAAAATATTCCAAGCCTCTAGGTGTTTTCTTTTTAACCTCTGCAAAACATGAAATAACAATGCTGTGGTATTTGTTGGTAATAATATGCTGGGCCCAGGTTTCTTGTAAGTTGCTTAAATTTTTCTTTTGGGCTATTTTTTTTTTTTTCCTTTTAACAGTTTGTATAAGGTGTTCAACTTCTGACACTCACATCTCCCTACCAGGAGGTAGAGACATAATCTTCACAGACAAGCGGTTGCATATTCCATTTACTTAGCAGTGCCTTGTGTATGTCCTTTTTGGTTAATTTAGTTTGTGTTCTTTATATTTCAAAAAGTAGTATTTTTTAATTGGACAAACAAATGAACTGTAGCATTCGGTCAGATGAAAGAGTAATAATAAATGTGCATTCAGCAATAATAATGGTACATTCTGTTTGGACTAGCAAATGGTTTCAGTATCTGCAGACTTCCCAAATCCAAGGACCTGCGAGAGCTTCAGAGGCAATGGATTACTTTTCTGAGGATGATGGGCCTACGGAGGAAATGCCTCTCTAGCTTTGTTGCTTCATTGGTGGTACTATAGAGCCACAATGATATTAACTTGGGGAAACAAAAATATCAATAGCTTTACTTTCATTCTTTCTGAGTTATCAGGTTATTGTTTTGATCTCAAAAAGCCAAATGCAATAGGATAAAAAGTACAAGATGAGAAGTACATTTTTAATGTCTATTCAGTCACCAATAACGCTGGAGTCAGACCTGGTCTTCCAGCAGGGGCATAATGGGCTCCTGTTTAACATATTTATGTCGGTTGTAAAATTAGGAACTGTCATTACAGCCCCACATCACCTGCATAAGTGCAAAACATATAAATCAGGAGAAATTCCAGTACCATAAAAATGCCATTGACTAGAATAGCATGAAACCATTTGTAAGATACCTGTGCCTCAAGCTGGCGTGTACTGGGATGCACACTCACATTTCGAGAGGATTTGAAAGACAAAGAGGAGTAACTATGCTGGAAGGACTCATGGATGGAAGACCTGATGAAGACGTTGGGGATCCCCAGGTTGACTGCATTTTCTTAAACAAAACCCCTAAATATTTATGTGTTTGCAGTATTGACTTAAGGAGCAGCCCGAGTTCTAGGTGGGGAAAAGGAAGGAAAAGACAAGCCTTTAGTGGGCAGGTGTGCATAACCTGCAGCACCACTGAAGGCAGCTGTGCTTCAGGAGTGAGCGCAGCTGCCCTCTGTCCCTACTGGGACATGCCTCTTGGGCTTCTAGGGAGTATGCACACTCCGTATGCTGTGATGTGTTAGTGTCTTCTGTTGTGACTATTGCTCTCCTGGCTGCCTCTTAAACCATTTCTTTGTAGAAAAGTCTGTCTCTAAAAGCAGCCCATTTTCTTTTGTGGGGTTCAATGGTTTATTCTGAATTTTGTAATTGGAAGTCCTGAAATGCCCTTAAATTATGAACTATTAATATGGAGCTTTTGGGATCCCAATTACTGTTCAAAAACAGAGTGGACACTTTTGAAGTTTATAACTCCCCCCTCTCTCCCTGGTATTCCCTCCCCCCAGAATCTTTAAAAAGAGAAAAGACTGCAGATTTTATTCATGTGGGATCATTCACACCAAGCTACCATAATGTGCAATTAACACTCTAGAAACTGAAAACAGTATTCAGCAAGACAGCTGCATTATCAAAGATGCCAAAGGAGTTTTGAAGGGAGTAATGTGCGTGTTAGAATAGGAAATTAATCAGACACACACACACACACACACACACACACACACACACACACACAGGGAGAGAGAGAGAGAGAGAGAGAGAGAGAGAGAGAGAGAGAGAGAGAGAGAGAGAGAGAGAGAGAGAGAGAGAGAGAGAGAGAAGTATATTAAGTATATCTGAATATTTAAAATTTTAAAATATTGTGTCTGTGTCAGTATATACTAATAAAAATTAACCTTAGGATAGGAACCTGATTTTTCTGTTTTAAGATTATTAGTTGTGTGTTTTCCTGAAGCAAATGAGGAAGTCGAAATAGAGATCTCTAAGATCCCTGCCAGCTGGAGTATTCTCAGATAATAATCACTCTTCAATTATATTTTATAAATTTTTCCATTGAAACAAAATGCCTCTTTTATTTCTTCTTGCCAGTAATACTGATACTTAACACTCATGCAGTTTTCAAAGTGTCTTTCAGACACTGACTCACACTTGCAGGGGTAAACTGCCTACATTTGCACAGCACGATAATCACAAGTACATTTATATTATAATCCCTACTAAGCCATGGATGCAACCGACTGACTTAGTAACTGAGATGAAGCACAATTATCCCAGGAGCATTTTGCTGAATATTTCCTGTAACTATGGAAGTGGGTTTTAGAAGAAAGTGTGTGTGGGGGGGGGGGGGGAGGGAGTATTGTATTTTCAATTTATAGTGTCTAAGTTTGAGGAAGCAGAGGTTTATAGTAACATTTTCAAGTAAAGAGGCAAGACATGGGGAATTTACTTGTTGGAAATAAGAAAAAGATCAGAATTTTTTTTATGAATTACTATAGACCACAAAGACTTTTATGTTTGAAAACTTACAAAAGATAAGAATCCCCAGAACAGACTTAGAAGCAAATTGTGAGCCCATACAAAAAATTGTGTGCCCATACAAAAAAATATGTATAGAGAAAACCCTCAATTGTGGATCCCACAAATATCTGGCAGCAAGCTCACCTCTGTTAAAGATAGGGGGCTCCGTGAGTGCAGGGACCTGTGGGGTGCCAGGAAGAGCAGGACTATCAGTGTGAGTGGGGAACAGGAGTGTGCCCAGGAGAGCACAGTCTCTGCACTAGTGAGGCACAGGCTGGGTGCGAGGCCACTGTGCTTCTCCAAGATCCTGCAAGAATAGTCACAGGCGACTGTTCTGTAAACAGAAAGATCCAGCCACCACGAGACACTTCACACTAGTGTAAACAGTCATTAATGAGAGTCTCTTCTCCAACATGTTGTACTTATTAAATTATGATAAAGTTGTTGCATTAGAACATTAAACAAAACAAAACAAAACAAAACAAAAAAAAAAAACACCTGCTTGCTTTGTGTGTTTTTTCTAGCCTAGAGAATATGAAAACTTTTAAGTTTTCGGTTTTATCTGGGGCAATAGGCAGTATGTGTGGACTTTAAAAATACCTAAATTTTAAAGGGGAAAAAAAGCACTAATTTATCTTAATTGAATGTGAGCATTCATGTTTTTGCTTCAATATAAGGAAAGCAGTCCAAGATATTTTTTTTTTAAATCTGGGTATGGTTTGTTGTTATCTGACTTGGAAATACAACCACTGCTTATGCTCACACAACTCAGGGCCAAGTTAACACTGGGCTGTGTTTCTTTGAGTAGTCATTGTTATAGTAATTAGTGATGTAATTAAAGAAAATTAAGTTAAAGGTATGAATCTGAGCTCCAACTTAATTATTTTCTTTCTTTTCTTCCTTCCTGTTTCTTTTTCGTTTTCCCCCTTTTTCTTTTTTTCTTTTTTTCTTTCCTTTTTTTTCTCTAAGTTATAGGTGCACAACGAAGGAGAAGCCCCAGTGCACTGGCCATTGAAGTATTTGAAGCCCATTTGGGAAGTCACATTTTGCAGGTACCTCTAAGAGCAAAAGAAGCTTGCTTATCTCTTACTAAGAAAATTCCATGGGTTTGGTCTTCTATTAATTTTTTTTTTTTAATTTCAACTATTGTCTGTGGCTGGGTGTTGGAATTCTGAAATTCTTATGAGTCCTTTTTTTTTCTTTTTAGAAAGCCATCCTTTGAGAGAATAATTATGAGAGAGAGAGGGCAAGTATTATTTGTAATAATTGAGATGAAATGTGCTGTTAGGTTGATGCTCAATGTATAGTAGCTGGCTGTTCCCAGAATGATAGTGTGTGTGCTGCATTTGTAAGTGGATATATGTGTGTGTCTTTGGAGCTATATATTGTCTTAGGCAGATCAAACTTTAGTGAAAGCAATGTGACATTTGTATGTGTTGCCAAATTTCAGTTGTTCTTTGCTTGAGTTTGCATTCATAAGTGCTTCAAATCTTAATGTCTGTCTCTCCCCCCAATTAATTTTATCAGAGTGAAATCTTAAAGCATAGTTTTAGTGAAAGGAGACAGTAATAATAACTAACTTTTAGTAATGAACTTCATGACAGATAAATGTGAGGGTGACTAGATGGACCTGCAGTTAGATATTTGTCTGAGAGCAGCTTCATGCCCAACTCAGAATCTCAACTGAAAACTTTTTTCCCAAGACTTTGCCATCGCTTCAGCACATCCATGAGTAATTGCTCTGCACTGTTTCTGCCTCCAAGGTTGATGTTGCCATAGCCAAAGCTTTCTTTAACTACATAAGATATGTTTTAAACATGAAATTAGAGAAACAAACACGTTTAGGATATTTAGGCAACTTATTGGCGAGGGGGACGAGGGGTGGTTATGGGTCTATTTTTTTTTTTTTTTTTTTTTTTTTTTTAGTTAAAAAAGAAAAGTAAACTCCAAATTCCTATTCAGTCAGAGTTAAAAACATGACTTCTGTGGTGATTTTATTTTTCTAGACAGCCAAAAGTAGTGTTGCATTTAGCATGAGTCCTGAAAACAAGTTCTCTAGAAAACTATCTCCACCAGATTCTCCATGGTTGAATCTTAGTAGGTCTACGAAGTGGTTCTTTGGCCAGTAGCCTCAGCATCACCTGAGACACATGTTTAAAGGACACGTTCCTAGGCCTCCCTCTGAACATGCCAAATCAGAATCTTCAGGGTGAAGCCCAGTGATTTGTGATTTTTAACAAGCTTTAGAGAAAATGTGATGTTTTATTAGTACTGAGATGTCAGTTTACATTTCCAAACTTAAGGACCTAAAAAGACTTACTTCGCTTGTTTATTTTTGTTTATTCTGATGTTTCTCATTTACCCACTAGTATATCTTAAAATCCATGTAACAGATGTTTCTTAAAATACACCTTAGGAGATGCTGTTCTCTCATGCATATAAATTTTGCATTGCCTTTGCAGTATATTGGTTTCAGGGCTATAGAAAGGAATTTGCTTTCCAGATCTTCGGATTTTTCTCTCTTTCCTATACAGACTTTGTTCAGAATTTTCTTTATAAGAATTATATAAGCCATGATATAATATACATGTATTATAATGTGATTCAGGAAGACTTCTATTTATATCCTGAAATGATCAGTGCATTGACTTAGTCCACAAAAGAAATGGTTCAAAGCTCCAGATTATTACCCTCTGAATTCTCTCTAGAATTTGGGTCCAAGGTCCTCAAAAGAGGTTGACTTAGGAGCTGCAAGAATTTAAAACAAAAACTTATTGAACATTAGCTTAAGATAAATGTGTGGTACAGAATGACTCCAAAAGCTATTCAACAATGAGCTTCATTGAGAGAGTAGAAGGTCTGGAATGAGGCTGCTGAGCTCTTCTGCTTTTACCTTGGTCACATTTGATGCAGACAACCCATTTTAAGACAAACATCAGCAGCCAGATGTTATTTACAGTGAAATAACCTGACTAGTTAGTAAACTAGAAATCATGTTACATGAGGAGTGGCAAAGGGTATGGTGAGGTTTAATTTGGAAAACACTTATCTTAAATGGAACATTAACATCCTCTGTATTGGAAAGTCTCCTTTGAAACAGAAATGTATATATTCTGTGTGGCTTCAGAGTATGGAAAAGAGAAGTGGGCAAAAACTGAAGAAAGAAAAAATCATCTTCATTAAAAAAGACTTGCAAATAGTGTCCACATGTGGAATATGTTCAAAGCCTTTGAATTTAAAAAATTAGGTGGCTTGATAGGGATGCTTTCACAACAGTGAGGCCTCCAAGCATGATTGCACTAGGGCAGGGGTCGGCAAACTCATTAGTCAACAGAGCCAAATATCAACAGTACAACAATTGAAATTTGAGAGCCAACTTTTTAAAACTTAAACTTCTTCTAACACCACTTCTTCAAAATAGACTAGCCCAGGTCTTGGTATTTTGTGGAAGAGCCACACTCAAGGGGCCAAAGAGCTGCATGTGGCTTGCGAGCTACAGTTTGCCGACCACTGCGCTAGATGATCCTGTAAGGGTAATATGGTTTCCATATTTTCCTTCTGGGGGGATCCATGTTTGAGTCTGGTTGAATCAAGGGAAAAGAGATGTATCCTTTCTTCCCTTTATGCTGTCCTTCCTTCTTTTATAAATATCAGATAAAAACCTATGTGGTCAACATGGTTTCTAACCTCACAGTCTACCATCATTATCAAAATATATCAAATACTTGGTAAGAATACAGAATTCACAGCAGTAGGCACATGATTGCTGTGCTCAACTAGCTTGCAACCATTTGGGAAAAGATGAGCCAGTAGGCCTCCTAAAGTGAGAGCATCACACTGGTCAAGCACTAAGAGGCTACACAGCTGGGAGGCTGAGTTTGCCACAAACCAGCAAAGAAGACTTCTCAAAGTTAGGTAGAGAACATTGAATAAGATTCCAATCAAATAAGATTCTGAACACAAAGGCATGGGGACAAGAAGCTGTAGATCTTGTTTGGAAACTGTTAAGGTGTTTACATTGATGGCTGCTTCACATGCACAGGGAGGAACGCACATAAGAGCTAAAGATGGAGAAGCTATCTGGGCCATATTATGGCAGGCCTAGTGAGCCAAGCCAGGATGCTCTACCCATTGATGAGCTTATGAAGAAAGCTTTTGTACAAGAGATAAGGATTTGGTTTATTTCCAGAGTTGTCAAAATATGGTATCTAGAGAGTCTTTGAGTTGTGAGAGGCTAAAATAGAAACCATTTAGGAAATTATTACAGCAGTCCAAGATTCCAAATGAAGATTTTTCTCCAAGATATGGTGTCTCTGAATGGAGAGTCAGGTATGGAATTGAGATTGAATTATTAGATGTGAAAGGCTAGGGGATGACAGGAATTAATAATGACCACAGGTTTTCTAGATTGGTAACCAGCTGTCTGTACCCTTATCTGAGAGGTGTTAAATGGGATATTCTCTTAAATAGCCACTTGATAAATGTAAGCAATTGGAAACCTAGTCTGATTCTCTAGAACAAGATAAAGTCTAGGACTGAAAATAGGCCTGGGGATTACTAATCACTATCATAGGGATGAATGAGAGTTCAAATCAAGCAGTGAATTGTGGAACCATGGAAATAATGTGGAGCATTGAGAGAAGACGGTTGAGAAGAGGCAACTCCAGTGAATATCACTTAAGATGCAAGTAGAATATGAGGAAAGAGTAGACAGAAAGGTAAGAGGAAACCATGGGGTTTTACCTTGCTTAAGGAAAGAGCATTAATAATGTCAAGGTAGGTAAGGCTAAATCCTTTAGTAAGATACATACTGAAGATGTCATAGGTTTTGTTCATTGAAATAGTTATAATGAGGTTGATAGGTGCAGAAGATAAACCTAAAGAGTGATAATACATACAGGTGTCTGGAACTTGTGGTAAAAGAAGGGTGGAAGATAAGAAAGCAGTGTGAAGGGAAATTTTTGTTTTTAATGTTGTTAGACGGTATGTCTGAGGTTCATGGAATCAATCATTGCCAATTGTATGCTCTTTAACAATCGGCTTTTCAAAAATCAATATCTTGTGGTTATGTCTATATTAAGAAAGGATTAGCTTTCATTATTATTAATGGTTATATACTATTCCATTCCATAATTTATTTAACCACTTTTCTACCATTAAATATTTTGACCATATGTATAAATTTGCATTCCTTTCTTGTGTGTGTTTATTTAAATTATATTTTTATTAAATTTATTGGGGTGACATTGGTTAATAAGATCATCTAGATTTCAAGAATAAATTTGCATTTCTTATGCAAATATCTAGTGAGGGTGAGTTTGTATGTGTGCATGTGTGTGTGTGTGTGTGTGTTGTGTGCTTGTGGGTAGGTGTGTTTCAATTAGAAAGAGCCTATTTTGGGTTGATTTTAGTTTAAATCTTTAATTTCTAGTATGTGTGATATTCTATATATTGTTAAGTTCTCCTCTGATATCATTAAATAATAATAAGTACTTATGATATAGGTGTTATGATTGTACACATCCTAAAACTGAATAAACTAAGAAAATTTAAGTAACCAACTCAAGCTCACAAGGTTGGTTAAGTGAGAATCCAGTTTGAATATAGGATACTAAATACTAGATTATAATACTTCCCACGAATGATGGGGACATTTTTAAAGGCAATGGTAATAAAAGGAAATAATTTCTGTTTGGAGTGAACAGAATTAGGGAATCTGGAAGGTAGAGTGGAGGTCAGTTCTGAATACCAGGGTTGGACTCTGGGAAATGTCTGTGGCTTCTCTGTACCAAGTGCCAAGCTGTCCTGATGCCTGTGCCCCCAGTGATGCGTCATGGAAGAGCATGTTAAGGACCCCTTGCAAGCATGTCAAACTATGGGGCCACGAGTTTCACATTCTTGGTAGAAAGTTGGGGGAGGCAATTGAAGCTGAACCCCTTCATTTTTGGTACCCATTTTGTGGACTGCAATGTGGTTTTGTAATGCATATCAGATTAGCTATATATTCTCTTGGGACAATTTAGCTAGTTTACTGGATCCTCAAAAATTGGATTCTTTCCTACTGAGAGTGAAAAGAAAAACGAAAAACACATAACTTAATGGTGATTCTACCAACATAAAAATCAACTGTTGCAAAGTTACAGTAACTGTGTGTGTAGGCAAGGCCATTGCCCAGGCTGTGTACCATGCAAAACTAGGGCCACCATTCACATCACTTACATGGACACTTTACTACAGACTGTGGCCCTTGGTGTGGCTCGGTGAGCCTGTGGCTGTTTCATATATGAATTTCACAGCAGAGGCATCCCCTGCAGGGTAGCTTAAGGGGTAAGCTGACATCAGTCTTGAGTGTAGAACTTTGAAGCACAGGTGTTGGGCCCAAGTCAGGGCATTGTAGTTCACTTCAGTTTCCTTTGACTTTTATTCATTAGATGAGGAGCAGGGGGAAAGGGGGCAGGATAGGCAGTTGTGCATTTTGTGACAAGCTAAGTAAAAATACAAGAACTTTAGGTCATTGGGTGGGATCTTTTCTGAATATAGTACACATCACTAAACACATAATTTGGTTCCTGCTTTGAAAGCTCTCTAAAGGCATTATTGTTCCTACTTCATAATACCCTTAATATGAAAATATAATAAATGGTATTTATTTTGACTTTCCCAATTTAGAGACCAGGTAGAATGAATATTCATATTTTATGTTCTCAAAGTTAATGCAACACAAAATGGTAACAAATATCTTTGTAACTCAAAATTAACTGGTGGAAGGACTTTCCCTTAGGTGCAGATTTATGAATGGAGTGCTTTAATTATTTGTGTGCCCTTGGCAAAAAGGTTTAAGTTTTCTTCATTCTGTAAATAATGCTTATATAATTGTTATATAAAATTGCACTATTATTTTCACATGCTCCATAGTAATGCTACTTTACTCAACTCACAGGAATTAAAACAAAGGAAATCAACTCTTATATGTGGAAGATTTTAAAAATTAATATTTATTTTCTTACGAGGACATGGTGGTGAACTACAGATAAATATTATATAAATTACTGACATTGTGTAATACACATAATTCTGATAACTATTAATAGTTATAAAATGACTAAAGGATGGTTTTTATCCATAACTAGGTTTGAAATGTTAAATAAAAATTATGTATATTGGATAATATAAGCATAATAATAAGTACTCACATAATTGTGAATAAATGATATGAGTGTAAATATTTAAGTCTTGGGAGAATAAAAATAATATTCTATAAGAAATGCCCAAAGAGAGATAATAACAGAAGTGTGATATTCACATGTTAGTTTTGAGCTTGGCTTTATTGCATGAACCCTCCTATATCTATATAGCTGAATCTGAATTATTGCTGAGAGAGTTGAGGGAGACAATTGAAGATGAACCCCTTGAAGATGAACAGAAAGAGAATCCCAAGGACAGGCCCTTTGAGGAATACCAAGAGAGAACTGCCAAGGACGTTCCAAGGTGATGACACCTGTGGTTCTCTGTGTGGGAGTGGAGCAGAAAAGGCCAGGCAAAATGGTTGCTAACTGTCTTCCCCAGCACAATTAGAAAACTCTGTTTTCGCAGGGCCATTTACTAGTAGAACAAGACTCCTATAGATGACATAGGTATAGCCATCACCTTAGCAGAACAGTTTAAATATTAATATATATATATATTAATGGTGGGGGAAAAGGGAATTCATATGTAGCTATTTGATAGAATAATCAGAGACCTGTGTGGATGGAATGAAAGACCCTGTATATCTTGATCAAATTTCAGATTTCAACCATGTGGTTTTTTTCCCCTTAATACCTTCAAGCATGAAATGAGAGTAAAGTCACATCTCAAATAAGAGTTTATGTTTAAAAAGAGGATGTTATGAATCAGATTTAGGAGGGGGGAAAAGCAGACCCAGATTTACACTTGAATTTCTGTGTTTCTGTTTTTAATTACATTTTGAAAATTAGTTAAGGGCATACCTCAAAATCATGACAAGTTGGTTTATATACTATTTGGTCCTGAAGAATTAGAAATATTTAAAAATTTGTGGTTGATGAAGGAAAACAAAATTAAGAGTGTGTTGTAATGTTTTATATCTTACTGTTCAAGTATTGGTAGCCACAGTCCTGCTGAAGCCTTTGAGACTTGGTCAATTGTTTGAAGACTAAGATTCTTTAGAGAAAGGAAATTGATGTGTAGGTAAAGGAGGTACTTATAACTATGTTGGAATGTGGAGTAGAGAATGCCAAATCTGTTACCAGTATCTTTTCTAATCACATTCAGCAAGAGAAAATAAAAGGTTAACTAGTATAACTTAAACATCTAGAAAAAGAAGATTGAATAATACCTACAACAGCTCAAACATTAATACAAAAACATACATTATTGATTAAAGATGTGGCCTAGCCAAGTCAACATTCATTTCGCATTTGATAGTAGTGTTATCAAGAAGAATTCTGTAAGAAAGGATATTTTTTTATTTTATTGATGATTTGGAATTCCACCCTAACTTGTTGCTTTATTGGAACCTATACATATAAAAGTATTTCTGGGAAAGTTACTTGTTCTTACTCTTGATGGCCTTTGTTGGCAGAGTGGCGCACTGCTGGACATTAGTGCTAAAATGAAAGAACTTCATGTAATAGAGGCACTTTTTTTTTTTTTTTTTACTGAGTTATAAAGGTGAGTGGAAAGTGTGTGAGAGGTGAGTGACCCTAAACTCTCCCTATAATCCAGAATGGTAAGAAAATGTTAAACTAAATATAGAAAAAGAGAAAGTTAGTGAATATATTTGCATATGCAAATTAGCTTAATTGATACTGCTTGCCTCTACAGGGATTTTTCATTACAAACTGGAGTGCTACATTGTTCAGCTCATATTGAGTAATTTAGTAACTAATGAGACCAGTTTGCACTAATTTGCATATGATAAATGAGCTTAATTGCAGTAAATAACTTGGAGGCATAATTACTTAATTTTCCTGTGTTGCATGGCTTTTAAGTTCACGTATGAACAACTCAAGATAATTTTGCATATTTAAATTAGTTGCTTTTAAATTTTCTTGAACAAAAAAGGAACACACCTTATCAATTGAGCTGTAAGACAATCAGAAGTAAGTTTTACAATATTTTTATTTAAAAAGAAAGGAAAGCAAAAATTTTTGAGTCTGTTGTTCTCATCACTCACATTCTTACTTCAAATAGGATGTCAACATTAATATTTAGGAAAATGTTTTAATGTTGAAAATTAATGCACAGCTTCTCTTAGTAACTGAGCTGGGTGTTAACTGTAATATGTATATAAATGAATCATAACTTTTGAAATGGGGATTATGAAAGGGATGGGACATGTCCCTTACCTAACTTGGGAAGCTAACCCTGGGTCTCCCACCTGCACTGTTCAAGTTGTGCAGGTTGCAGGGCTTTGAGGAAGCAGCATCACTCTGACCCTGGCATGTACTTTCTATCTAGATTAATGCTTCATATCTAGGAAATTGGTTTTGCTGGAGAATTTTAGTGATGTTTGCCAAGAATTACATCACTGGTCTTCCCATTTACTCAAGAATGTATGTTTTATCAAAATCTCCATTCTCAAAATTGAAAAACTGAAGAATGTAGAGGTCGATGGCTAACCCATTATTTCATGATACTTAGAATTTTACTTTGAAGGAAAAAAAGTATAATTATTCAAAATTATCTTAAGTCATATAAAATCATATCTGTGACTCAGTATGAGAAAGTAGTTTAATGTTGTGAAAGTTTAAAACCTATCATTTAAACACTCACTGAAGTTTTAAATCATTATATATGAAAAAGAGAAGGGGTCATTATGGTTATTCATTGGCTGCAATCTAGAAAAATGAGTCATGAAACTTTTCTCTGAAAAGCTCAAATCCCATTCAATTCAGTATTAACTTTCTAGATCCTTCAGGGGTGAGCCATAACAAGTGCTAATAGTTGTATTCCAAGTTTAAAATGTAAGTCCTTCATATAATAGGCATTCAAGAAATACCTAGTAAGTGAATGAACAAATGAATCCCTCCCAAATAAAATCACATTTAATCCCACAACTAGGGCCTTATCTCACCTTTGTGCTCCCAGCCAGTTTTTAATCATATTCTCTGGGTAATTGTGGAGTCCCTTTATAAATTCTACTTGGTTAGTTGCTTCTAGACTGCTAGTGAGATTATGGCTATGAAAGTGTAAAACCTGGGGTAGAGTGAGGCAGATTCTTTTAGTGCGTGGATTTTGGCATTCAGCCAACTTGAGTTCACATCCCAATTTGCTAACTTATTAAGTGTGTAGACCTATAATAATCTCTTGTTCCTTCAAAGCCTCAGTTTCTTCATCTTTAAAATATAGAAACAGCAGTAGAAGTTTTTCTGATAAGCATTTTGTGAGGATTGAGCAAATGAGTGCAGTTGGAAGTACTTAGCATAGAACCTGACATAGAAAATGTATTTAATAAGTGTCTGCTAGTACTTCCCTCTGTATGTTGGGCAGCGCAGAATAATACCTGTGTTTTTTAGGGAAAATGTTACTCCTTATTTGGAGCATTCGCAAAACAGGAAATACAGGAGCAATCAATAAACTCCTCTCAGGTTAAAAGCAAGATAATGAATTTTCATTGAACATAACATAAAATGGTCTGTTTGCCGAAATGGTATTTATATTTGGGATTATATACTAGCTCACAATAAAAATTTAAAATTCGGTTGTAATGAAAACGTGTTTACCTTGAGAATGAAGATCCTTCTCAAAACAACTAAGGGCAATGTCAGGATAATCTCATTAGCATCCTAGAAGCAACTAGACAAGGTAGAGTTTATAAAGAGATTCCAGAATCCATGTTTTCTTTATGCTAACATGTTAATAATGCCATTTCTCTTCTCATTGTATTGCACAGTCCCCATGATTTGCTTAGAAAAATAGGGATGGACAGCCAATTGGAAATCCAGAAGAGCTAGAAGGTAGAATCCATGGTTACCCAGTGCTCTAAGTTAAGTTGCGGAAACATCAAAGTGCACATGTGATTTGTATCCATCACCTGTCATGCCAGAAATGGCACCTTTCCACATAGGAGCAGAGGGGAGAACTTCCCAGAAGGATCTCCGTGGTGGCATGTACAAGATCCCTTTGGGTTTGCAAGTACTTACTCACTTTGACTGGCAGAGTGCACATATGCCATTGTCCACAGAGAGGTATGCGGACAGTGTGGGTGATGAGAGGGGTGACAGGAAACTGTTGTAGAAGAAAGCTGCAGCTTGGGCCACGTGACTGAAAATAGTGCTACTAGTGAGTGAGGACCTTCTCATTGCACAGCTATCTCTTGAAGTCAGCATCTAGGAAAATGAGATAATAAAGGTAAAAATACTAAGCTTTAGTTCAGTAAATATTCCCTGAGTGCCTCACTTGCATCAGAGCTGCAGAAAATACTGAGACACAAAGATGAGCCTTGTGTCTGCCTCTGAGCATTCCCAGTCTGAGTGGAGAAGACCAATGACAACCAGACCAACACAGTTCGGTGTGACACAGACTGGTGGGCTTTTGAACCAGTTATGCCTGGGTTTGAATTCCTGCTCTTAGCTATGTAGACTTGGGCAATTCACTTCACCTCATTCAGCCTCACTTTTCTCAACCCCGCAGGGAGACGGTAGCAGTTCTTACCGGTGGAGTGCTGTGTGTTACATGAGATACTACACACAGTGCCTGACTCATAGTGAGGCTTCATCAACATGTGGCTGTGGCAGACTGGCTGCACTTCAGCAGCAACAGGAGGGGATCAGGTCACCCAGCTTGGGCTCCACCAGTACTTCCTGTGGCTGCAAACTTAACATCACACAATTCACCCCTTCACCCACCACACACTCCCTTTTGTGTCTCACGTTCATGTGGGTCTGATGGGAGGCGGGTATTTGAGAATCCTCACTGCACTGGGATACATGCATCCTCTTAGTGGTCACTGAGCCTGGAGATCAGGGGAGGAAAAAAGAGCAACAATGTCCTTGTGGTTGGGCAGCCTTTGTTTGTGGCGTGCTGATAGGAAGCTTGTTTTACAAGGTATGGGAACATATCTTGAATTCCTTCCCTAGCACTAAGGGTGGCTGGATTATTTGGAGATCAAAGTGGAACAGAAAGATAATTATACTTTCAGTTTTAAAAGTGGATGGAGTTCTTAGAAAATCTTAGATTATGTGATTATGAATATGTGCTGATAGGTATAGAAGTCTGCCAATCTGGGCCCCATCACAGTACTCTTTGTGGCTTTAGCATGGTCGCTGGCACTAAACATTGTATTCTTGTTACCAGCATCACTTAGGAATGCTGTGGACTAGAGTGACATCGCCTGATTATCATTGATCAGGGACCCAAAACTCAGTCCATGTGTCCAGAGTTGCTTTCTCCTCTGAGTCTCTGTAGCCTCCTAAGCTTTTAGGATTCTGGGAGAATGTGGGTGTGAGGAGGGTTGGAGGTGGGGACCAGGTGGAAAATGGGGTTTGTTTTCCAAACTAATCTGGTAGCAGATACCCATGGGCATCCTGGGACAGTACTAGTCTACAAAACACACTTGAGGAAAGTCCGACATAGAATAATGAAATCAAAACTAGTTTAAGATACTAAGAAAACTCTAACTGCAATAACAAACTAAACTGAACTCACAATTGAACAATTATTATAAGATAATGTCACATCTGTAGTCTATTTTACTAGATTTTTAAGACGGAAGGTTATTACCGAAGAATCTTCCTTAATAAGTTGTCCCTCTTTGTGTGTATGCATGTATGTGAGTGTGAGTGTGTGTGCGCATGTGTGTGTGTATGTGTATGTATGTGTGTGGTCAAATACACTTTTTTTTTTAACTCCACAAAGTGAAAAACAAAGGAAGAAAATGTCCAAATGTCAAAAGATAGACAAGCAAAATGAGGAAAATAAAAATCGAGTATTTCTTACCATCAAAGGTTCTGTTTCCCTTTTTACATTTGACTTTCTATAAATCAACCAAAATGGGATCGTGATCTTTGTCTCCTGAAGACAGTTATGGAAGAGCTGGTTTTAAGAGAGAAATTATACAGCACATCATGGCTGAAACATGTTTGCAGTGGCTTTATTCTTCTGAGCCTGACCTGGGTAATACCGTCCCCATTAAAGACCACAGCGACCAAGACCTGTAGGCACCATTAATAAGAAGGCACTAGAGGGGTCCTGCGAGAAGCACAGGGATCATTACTCCCAGGCTCCACCCTCTCGCTACTGCAGGCAGGCACCTGCCGGCCAGCCCAGGAGCTGGGTCCGATGCTCCCAATCACCAAGACTCCAGATGTTTTCATTAAGTCTTCTAGTACTTTACAGATATCACTTCCCAGGTACTTACCAGTTCAGGGTCTATTTATAATTATGGAGGAATAAACTATATAACTGATGGTTGGATTACCCACACGGAAGCCTAATCAAATTCCCATGAGGCCAGATAACTGCTGCCGGAATGGTCTGGACAGAGCAGCTGTTTCCCTCATTTCTATAGATATAAAAAATGCAGGTGACCCTGTAGGCCACCAGAAAATGCCCTCTGAAATAACCCACTCTCAAACTCCATTTGAGGGCGATACAGCGTTTTAGTAAATTTAGTCTGGTATAGAGATTAGACCAAGGGTAGAATTGACCTAAAGAAACAGAAAGTTCATTTCGCAAGTGGGAAGTCTGTGAGTTCCACATAAATACAAAGGCAAATGATAATATCAATGACTATTTTAATTGCATCTTTAATCCATAAGGATAGTTCAATGACATTTTAAATTATACTTTTAGAATTGCAGTCACACAGGAGATAAAACTCAGTAACTATTTAATAATGCATAGTAAGATCCACTGTATCCTCTCTTGAGATCACATTGAGGTGCACTGAATGTAAAAGCCTGAGCCAGAGTTTAGGCAGCATTTAATCTTCCAGAAGACATTGTTAGGTCTTTCAAAATAGTAAGTACCCAGGCCTGGTCCTGAGTGGGCACCAGTTATCTCTGCAGAATGATTAGTTCCACTGGATTCACAGCTAAGTAATATTATTATTATTATTATTATTATTATTATTATTATTATTTGGAAGAGCTGTATTGCTGTACGTTCATCAAATCATTTTCAGTCCTGGAAGGCTCCCAATCAGCTTGGGGAATTTATGTGACAGAATGGTACCTGGCAATTATTTAGCCTGACTCTACTTGGAGATGGCATTACACTGATGTGGTTTTAGTGGGGATAAAGATCAGGCTGAACTAAAGCTATCCCTTCTCAGGACACTTAAATCCGCAGGATCCCTCAGGCTGCTGCTCTTTGTGTCCTCATTGAAAGTGTCTGAAGGATCCATTTAAATAAGAATGGAAACTGTGTATGGACAAGACTTCTGCCAAGAACACAGGGGAGTATTGAAATTGAAAGGTTAACAATTGGATCATAGAGAAAAGTAATTTGACTTTAGTTCCCTGGATGCAGATTTGCCATACAGAGGTATGCAGAAGTTTGGGGAATGACAGATGCGTTAGCACACATTAAATACTGTCAGGCCCCTGAGGGAGCTGCTTACATGCTTTATCTCAGTTGGTCCTTTCACCCATCTTTTGAATTGGGTACTGTTATTTCCATTTTAAGGATGAAGAAACTGACACGCAGAGTGGTAAAGTGCCTTACTTAAGGACCCACAGCTGTTAGGAACTGGCACAGCTGGGATTGGAAACCTGGAGTGGAACTGGGAGACAGAGAAAGGAATAATGTAAGGGAAATATTAGGTATTAAATTATTTCGCAGTTGAAGTTTTCAAGTGGCATACTTTAAGCTATGGGTTGAATAGAAACTAGAGGACATGCACTTTTGTTTAATAAAGAAATATTTGCCCTGAGCAGAAGACAACATTTTAAAGCTTGTCATTTCATTCCTGGGAAAGTATTTGAGGAAAATGACATGTTTCAGCCCTGTTTGCTGACCATTTTGTTGTCTCATGCTGAGACTTGCCATTTTCATAGCCAGTGGGCTGTATTGAATCAGACAGAGGCAATAGGTCATTAACAGAAATAGAGACTCTGGACAGGCTGCAGAAGCTAAAAGAGGGGGGTTGGGGATCATTTTTAGCCACATCAACAAAGCTGTGTCTCATAAAAGCTCATACAACTATGTTTGGAGTGTGTAGCCCGATTTTCAGAGAAATGTACCATCAAACCTCAGAGGGAAGGTAGGAGAGGGTGATGGTAAGGGGAAGAGAGCAACCAAAGGACTTGTGTGCATGCATATAAGCCTAACCAATGGACAGAGACACCAGGGCATGAGTGAGGGGGTGAGGGGATCAGGGGATAAGGCCACATATATAATACTTTAATCAATAAAGAAAAATAAAGTACACAGAACAAAAAGAGAAATGTAAACTTTAAATATATATTTTGTTGATTTTTTTACAGAGAGGAAGGGAGAAGAATAGACAGTTAGAAACATGGATGAGAGAGAAACATTAATCAGCTGCCTCCTGCACACTTCCCACTAGGAATGTGCTCGGATCCAAGGTACATGCCCTTGACCAGAATCGAACCCACAACCTTTCAGTCTGCAGGCCAACACTCTATCCACTGAGCAAATCTGTTAAGGCAGAAATATAAACTTTAAAAAGCACAAAGTAATTTTCCCAAAAGAGCCCCATGCTTAACATGAAAATATAGGTTGGAGAAGATACTCTTCTTGTTTCTACATGCTCATTTATTCACACCAAGTAAAGATAACTGTTAAAATCCATTTAGTTATTTAAAAATCCTGGTTTTATTTACCTACTGACATCTGTATTAACCTAGAGATCTTAAACTCATACCATTAATCCAAAAGAAGATTATATAATTTTCAATCAATATCTAAATTATTAGATCATGTTTTCTTGATTCGTGGAGATTCTTCTGGATTCTTGTAATTGGGAAATGGGGTTGGAGGTACAGGTTTTGCTACTGAGGTCACTGACCATTATTTTTGGTTTTGGTCAGGTTATTCTTCTTAGAAAATATGTATAACCCTCTCCTTTTAAATGCAAACCAATATAGCTGGGCCAGAAAAATATAGACCCTGGATATAGACATTGAACAAGTATTCATAGTTAGCTTAAGGCAAACCAGACACAGCTTTGGGGAATATGAAATGTCTCTTCTCTCAAAGAGTTTATAATAATTTTTGTGTCCTAATCTAGAATGGCAGGTGCAGTTGTAGAGAAAGGATATAAAATGCCAAAGATTTCATTTACAATTGGGTAAAATTAGGAAATGGGACACCATTTTTAGCACTAACCATCATTCATATACTTAAACATGTCCCTGCTTAGACATACATGAATGTACCCATGTGTGGTTTTTGGTAGTAAATCCCTAAAATAATTGTGTATGTGCCTTATGTCTTCTACTTGAAATTAAGCAACTCAAAGACAGGTGTCATGTCTGGTTTGTCTTTGTGTCTTCTGTCATGTTTTGCTCTTAGTAGGTACTTGCTCCGGGTGTGGATGATTAGAATTCATGTTAACCATGCATGTAACTTCTAACAGATTACGTGTCTCTTATGTTATGGGCAACATTAGTAAGAAGTCAGTGATACTAAATGATCCCAAGGTTTATTCTAATCACTTGAAGAAGACATTTCATGTGGGTTTCTAGTAGGGTTAATGCATTTATGCACCCACATCCCCCTGCACCTTTTCAACCATGAGGTCATTAAGGAATACACAGCCCCATGATAATGTCATTTCCCCCTTCACTTTCTGTTTGCTTACATTTGGTTTGGTCCTAATTATGAATACCTTTAATTGCTTTGTCACAGTGATTATTAATTGTGCCAAGTCCAACCCCCTTTTAAAGGGAGGATAGTCCTTCTCAAAGCTTTACATGATTGTACCTAGGAAGAATATTAAACAAAGAAATAGAAGTATTGCCAAGAGCTGGTCAGCCTTTCTACATTTCTAAAAACCCAAGGGTGATTTTTATTCTCGGATCTTTCAGAACTAGAAAAACTTAACCCTCTGTTTCTTTTCCCAGCACGTTATAATCTGCTGCTTTATTTACACGAATCATTCTGCCAGGAGACAATTTTGGAAATGAAATACATGCCAGCTGTCTCTACAGTATTAAAAAACTAAAAATAAATAAATAAACTTGGGGATCCATACACCATCACCTAGGGAGCACATGGCTGTGTTTGCCTTTGTTGTTTTTCAGTTATGTGTGTAAAATGGCAATGATTGAGATGTTTCATGTTTGATAAACGTTTAAAACACCTGATATAAATCATTTCTCTCTGAAATGCTTGGTAGCAGTCAGGTTTATTTTAAGCAATGTGTAGTAGTTGAGAAAAAGTAATTGTTTCTTTTTTAAATGAAGGCACCAACTTTAAGATATAAAATAAATAAATCCATGAGATTGTGAATTTTAGTTCTATTTCTGTAAAAGTGACAGATTTTAATTTTTTAGATTAACCATTTAAATATGAAGTCAGCACAGTTGTTAATGTTTCTGTGTACTTTTTAAAACAATCTCATTGTACAATGATTATTTAAATGTTCTTCTTGTAAGTATCAATATCTGCACCGCATTGCTATGCATTCCCCGGGGAATCTAATTGATGGAGTTCATATCAGTCACACAAAGCTCATTTCTTCCAGACCTGCCTCACTGAGACGTGGGCCACACAGGGGGTTCGGGATGGAGACTGTTCATTCCTTGATAAGGAGCAGGTCTGGTCTGGGGAGGGAGGAGATTCTTTGCTTTGAGAAAGTTGGCACAGATGAGCAGGGGGACACATCATAGTTAATTTATTATCAAGCTCCCCCTTCTCCCTCAAGGAAGGCTTTAGCATTTGTAATCTTTGATGATTACACTTGGGAAACGTCTCTTTCTCTCATTCTGTTGCTCCCACCTGGAAGAAACCATTTATCCAGTGGCTCATTTGCAAAGGGACAAGTGAAGAGAGGTGACGTGGGCATATAGATCCTCCCTGGCCTTTTTTCAGGGTAAGTGCCTGTGGCACACAGCTGTTCCAGAGCTGTGGGGAAGCCACCCCGGAACCTGAGAAACACTGACGCAAATGTACCTGCCATAGTGCATTTTCTTCTGATGCTAATTTTCTCTCTTGGAAACTTGTTGCATAAGGTTACTGTGCAGCTTTTAGGCACTGCACCCTGTACTTCCAATCAATGGAGGTTTGAAAATTCACAATTGAAGACATAGCTCCAATATTTGTCAGGTTTCCTTTGGTAAACAAAGGCAAAAACACTGATGAAGCCAGTAAGTTCCTGGTGTGCTGCAGTGTAAGGCGATTACCTAGCTTATGTTTTCACACACACAGTGAAGTGTAGACAGTGCCAATGGGCACCACAGAGCGGGAGCAGGCCAACCCCCAGCAGAGAAACAATCAGGTCCGGCAGAACAGTTGGCAGTGGAGCCAGGAAGGAAAAGCTGACATCCAGATGCCCGTGCTGTGGAAATCTTATCCGGAATTGCACATATGGATCCTGCATCTGCTAGGTGTATGCCGGCAGCCGGCATTCAACTGACACCGCTTCCGTGGCACGGAAGGCAGAGCATGGCTCTGTGTCTGCCTCCCCAGGCTGAGACAGCTGTCAGAAGTGCTGGCATTGGCCTTGTGAGAGCTAATTTTCAGAGGACCAATATGGACTCTTTGGAGTTACAGGTTTCAAACACCCACTATGAGTCATTTCTGAATGGTGGTGATGGCAGAGAAAGCACACACAGAGATAAGTTTGTGGGTACACATGAGCATGTCTATAATTATGATTTTGGGGAGGCAATGATGGTGTTCAAAGAAAATTAGGACCAAATGATTCTGGGCAATGATTTAAGTCCATGCATACTAAATAAACTCTTGATGTACATATTTTGCCATAGGAATTTGGTTAACAAATCGAATAGTGGCAATAAGTTTTCTCCTCTTTCATGTAAAAACAGAGAAACTCAATTTACAAAATGAGAGCATTTGCCTTTTAGTAAGTACTTTTCTTATCTCATTATATTTGCCCCAATAGCAAGCTGAGTGATTCCACATAAACAACTCGCCTTTTCATCTCTCTCATTTCTCAGAATCCTTTTTAAACGAAGAGAAGGTTCATTTCTTGTTATTATCTTGAGTTAGTATCATGAACAGGAATGACCAATGGGCAACTGCATGTATTGGGGTTAATTTATATATCTACTTTCAATTTTAAACAATTGTTTATGTTACCTTTTATCTGTATGGATAGCATTAATTCCTTTTTTAAAAATACATGTTTTTATTGTTGATAGTATTACAGAAGTCTCCCATTTCTCACCCTTTTACCCCCTTCCAGCCACCCTCCCAGGTCTTTGCTACCCATTGCCCATGTCTGTGGGCTATTATATAAGTATATAAGTTCTTTAGTTTGTCTCTTTTCCTTCCCCCAAACCGACTTAGAGGTATGTTAGTCTGTTCCATGACCCCCCTGCTTTGGGTCTTATTTTGTTGGTCAATTCATTTTGTTCATTAGATTCCACAAATAAGTGAGATCATGTGATATTTATCTTTCTCAGTTTGACTTATTTCACTTAGCATAATGCTCTCCAGTCCATCCGTGCTGTCCCAAAGACTAAGATACCCCTCCTTTTTACAGCTGCAAGTATTCCATTGTGTAAATGTCCCACTGCTTTTTATCTATTTTTTTCTACTGATGGGCACTTGGACTGTTTTCAAATCTTATCTATTGTAATTAACACTGCTAAGAACATAGGGGTGCATATATTCTAATTGGTGTTTGGGGATTTTTAGGATATATTAGACTCATAAGTGGGGATAACTGGATCAAATGAGAGTGCTATTTTTAATTTTTTGAGGAAACTCCATACTGTTTTCCATAGTGGCTGCACCAGTCTGCATTCCTACCAGCACTAACCTACTGTTCCCTTTTCTCCACATCATCACTAACAGTTGTCCTTTGTTGATAGCCATACTGACAAGTGGCTTTAATTTGCATTAGTGACCTTGAGCATTTTTCCATATGTCTCTTGACCATTTTTATGTCCTCTTTGTAGAAGTGTCTATTCTTGTCTTCTGTCCATTTTTAATTGGATTGTCTTTCTTTTGTAGAGTTGTATGAGTATGTAGTTTAAACATTAACCTCTTATCAGATGTATCATTGGCAAGTATGTTCTACCATACAGTAGGTACCCTTTTCATTTTGATGGTGCTTTCTTTTGCTGTGCAAAAACTTTTTATTTTGATGTAGTTTCATTTGTTTATTTTCTCCTTAGTTTTCTTTGCCCTAGGACAGTGTTCGGCAAACTCATTAGTCAACAGAGCCAAATATCAACAATACAATGATTGAAATTTCTTTTGAGAACCAAATTTTTTAAACTTAAACTTCTTCTATGCCACTTCTTCAAAATAGATTCGCCCAGGCCATGGTATTTTGTGGAATAGCCACACTCAAGGAATCAAAGAGCCACATGTGGCTCATGAGCCGCAGTTTGCTGACCATGGCCCTAGGAGATGTATCAGCAAAACTTATGCTATGTGAGATGTCTGAGATTTTACTTCCTATTTTCTTCTAATATTTTTATGGTTTCATGCCTTACATTTATGTATTTTATCCATTTATTCTTGTGCATGATGTAAATTGGAGGTCTAATTTAATCTTTGCGTGTGTCTGTCCAGTTTTTCCAAAACCATTAATTAAAAAGATTGTCTTTATTCCATTGTATGTTCTTGCCTCCTTTTTCAAATATTAATTGACTGTAATGGTGGGTCAATATTTGGGGTCTTTGTTCTGATTCATTGGTCAATATGCCTGCTCTGGTGCCAGTACCAAGTTGTTTGGTTATAATGGCTCTATAGTATAGTTTGATATCGTTCATTTTTCCCAGGTTGTCCAATTTGTCTGTATAAAGGTATTCATAGTATTTGCTTACAATCCTTTGTATTTCGGTGGTGTCCATTGTTATATCACCTCTTTCATTTCTGATTTTATTTATTTGGGCCCTCTATTTTTGTTTCTTGATTAGTCTAGCTAGGAAGTTCAACAATCATGTTTATCTTTTCAAAGCACTATCCCTTGATTTTATTGCTCCTTTTTATTGTTGTTTTGGTTTTGTTTTTATTGTGTGTGGGTTTTGTTTTTTGTTGTTGTTTTTTTGTTTGTTTGTTTGTTTTTTATTTGTTTTTGTCTCTATGTCATTTATTTCCCCTCTGGTCTTTTTTATTTCCTTCCTAGTACTTCCTATGGGCTTTTCTTGCTGGTCACTAATTCATTTAGTTGTAGGGTTAGATAGTTTATTAGTCCTTTTTCTTGTTTCTTGAGTTAGGCCTGTATTGCTATGAACTTCCCTTTCACTGTGTCCCTTAGATTTTGGGTGATTCTGTATCCATTTTCATTTGTTTCCAGGAAGTTTTTAATTTCTTGCTTGATCTCGTTGGTAGCCCATTCATCGTTTCGTAACATGCTATTTAGCCTCCATGTATTTGAGTGTCTTTTGAGTTGTTTTATTGTAGTGGTTTTCTAACTTCATGCCATTGTGATTTGAGAAGATGCTTGTTATGATAACATACTTCTTGAATTTGTATAGCCTTGTTTTGTGTCCTAACATATGGTCTGTCTTTGAGAATGATTCTTGTAAACTTGGGTAGAATGTATATTCTGTTGTTTTGGGGTGAAATGTTCTGTAAATATCAGTTGCATCCATCTGATCTAGCGTATCATTTAAGACTTCTGTTTCCTTGTTGATTTTTTTTGTCTGGAAGACCTATCCATTGATGTCAATGGGGTCCACAGCACAGGCCTTTTAGTGAAATGATGGTTTATTCACCATTCCCTCATTTTCCTACTAATCCGTCCCATATACATGTATGTAATTCTTTTCTGAGTACTAGACCCTGTAATTGGATGCTGCAAATACCAAGAAATAGCTATGATCCTTTTTTGTGGATTTCTCCAGTCAGGCTAAGGAGGCAGATATAAAAATAAGTAATTGTTGTAAAATATATGAGGAGCAAAACTAGAGTCTTGGAAGACACAAGCAGTAAAGGAAGGCTAGTGGGAGAAGGCTTGAATTGACATTGAAAATCAGAGATGGTGCCACAGGGCTGTGATCCTACAGCAGGACTTGGTGGGCAAGTGTGGGTCTATCAAATGGATCAGGACCCAAAGACACCCCAGGGGAGAGAGGGCATGACCAGATGCTCAGGGATTTGCAAAGACATGAAGTGGTTCTGTGGGGATACAACATGAGGACTATAGAAAAATTAGCACTGGTCTCTATTCATTTTGATTCAAAACAGCATTTGTTAAATGTTTGTTTTGTGCTGGTCCAGAGCTGGACTTTGGGGATATTGATGATTAATTAATTCTATTTCCTTTCTTCAAGTAGTATGCAATAGTATAAGGGAGACAGATATTTACAGAGTGGCTTCAGCAAAGAGTGGGGGTGTAAAAGATGGTGAGGAGGTAAGTCTAGTGAGAATATCAGGTTGAAAGCAAATGCCAGTGCTGAGGATTTTGACTTTACCCCAAGGGCTCTGAAGAGCCATAACAAATTTTGCACTGTTCTTGGGAAGTGAATGGGGGAGAAAAAAGAACAAGGAGACAGGGGAGCCACCTGCAGTGGCTTAGATGGTCCCTGGCAAAGGTGAAGAGGCTTGGTCTGGAACAAGATGACGAGATTGCAATGGAGATGGAGCCAAGAGTTTTAAAATGACAGATTTTCATCAGACATATTTCACAGGAGCCATATGAGAATTAAATAATACAATCCATGTCAAGCCCTTCCTACAGTGCCTGGCAAACAGTGAGGGCTCCATAGCTGATACCGTTAGTCACAGAGCAAATGAAAGGAACAATTTCTGCAAAAGACCCTGTGAGTATTCTGTCCTTAAAAAACCATCTTGGTACTGTGTGAGGTATACACCACACTCTTAGCAAAACTCTGTCAGGCGGTAAATAATAACATTTGAAAACAAGTGACTGATCATTATTAATTCATTTGGAATATAAAAATGTTAGTCGTTTGGAACAAATATTATAAAAATATTCTACCATCAGTACATTGTTTTAGAAATTATGTGTATTTCCTTTAAAGTACTTTTAGTGATAACAAAGTCACTTCTCACAAAATCCCTTTGAATCCAGCCTCACTATGGGGAGAGCTGACCTGGCTATGAGAATGCAGTCGGTTAATTCACTGCCCCTTCTTAATATCCCTCACCATATGTATGTTATTAGAGAAGGAACTTCTGAGTGAGTTTTCTATTCAACCTCAATGAAAAAATTGGACACCTCAGTTCTATTCTTTTCTTCATATTGTCATCACAAAGAGGCACTGATGTAACTCTCAGCTTTTGAGTGAGTTGAGCAAGGGCTGATGTTTGAGAATGAAGCCATGATCTTAATTTTATTAAGTAAATTTTAGTGTAACATTAAGATAATACAAAAAAGTTAAAAAAATTTAAGATAATAAAAAAAGATTGTTCTGCAGCCTAAAAAAGAAATAAGCTTAATATTTATTTTCATTTAATTTTAGTGCCAGAATGTGATAAGTACCCCCCTCCCACTCATTTATAAAGTATGACATTTTTTTCTCTCTATTTTTTTTGTAAAACAAATGAATATTTTTTGAGTGAGGCATATTGTTTCCTCTCTTCTTGTGTGTTCATACTAAGTGCTGGTATACTTCCATTCTGTTTTGACTTGAACATTAAATATTACCTTGAACATATACTTCTCAGCAGTCATGTTCTGATAGTGACATATTGTACACTTTGAAGGGTGTCATATGGTCATCTGTCAGCCGAATGTTGTTCCATGGAAAGAATTTTATTCTTTAGATGTCATCTAAAATGCCTCATCTAAAAGAGAAATACAACAGTATTCACAAAATCAGGATGTGAGGAAACCAGAGAAGGGTAGGGTTGACCTAAGGTGGGTGGAGAGGAATTAGTCCATTCAGTGTATAGGTGTTGTTGTTTTTTTGTAGTAACTATTAATAATAGCTGTAGTTTGAGTATTTTTAATTTGGTATGATTGTGTTTTATGGCAGAAAAACACATGCTTCCTTTTGGAATTCTTGGTACCTATTCACCCTGTCTTTTGCCATGCAGACAAAGATGCAAACAAGATTGCTGGTAGTGTTAGGGTAGAAAGTGCCACCTCCCTATACAAGACAGCAACCGGAGAACAACGTAAGAGACTGTGGTTTGCTGTATCAGAGATTAGGGTGACAGAGAAAAGAACGTGTTCTTGCTTCAGAATAATTTAGCAGTCAATATTTCTATCAGCAATATTTCTTTCAACAGGAATTAAGATGTTGGCCCTTATCCAAAGACACCTCATACCCTATTACATGATAGATCTGATCCAGCTGTCTCTGCCTCTGCAGAGAGAGGAGGGCAGGTCTAATAGCCAATTTGTAGAGTGTAGTGCACTAAGTATGTAGACAATGAATGTTCCCCTCTAAATGCATTTTCTTCCTCTAACCTTGGCCTGGTAAAGACCTAGAACTTTGTGGATGCTTTTATATTCCATCTTGAAAATGTGGGGAAGAGTGTGTTTCCTGGGTTTGTATGTCACAATGCATTTTTTAGGATCTAAAAATTTAGAATCTATTCTTATAATGGGAAAAGAAGGACAACGCCTGTTTAGTTTTTTTTTTTTATTTTTTATTTTATCACTGCATTTCATTCCTGAATTCCCTCCAAATTAAAATGATTGCATCCTCTCATCTTTCATAATTTAATTTATATAGTTCAGTTGCTTAAACAAACGAATGAAAACAATACCTAAAAGGCACACTGCATGCTTTTATATATTTGTGCCTTGGAACATTTTCAGACTTTGTTCTTCAGCTGTCTCTACCACTTATATTATGTGGCCCTTTGAACTAACTAGTGTTCATCAAGGTAACAATAAGGGTAGCATGAAGGCACAGACGTCTGAAACATCATAATAACAAAGAAAATAATCAAATATTAAGAGGTGAGAGTAGCTATTTCAGCAGAGGGAAAATAGAAGTCCATAATCTTTGGCCTATATTTTAATTCACTTCCAACATTATTATTTCTTATTTTCATTCAGGTTTGTTCAATCTCAAAGGCTCTTCTAATTTTTGAGAGAGACAAAGACAGAGAGAGAGAGAGAGAAGTGGTATTTTTCCCAGGACTGAGAAGACACGGTGTTGAAGTTTTTATGGTCTGATACAGAAAAAGCACACTGAGAGGCCAATGGTAATAACCTTGCAGTTAATCCTACAGGATGCCATGTTATTTTTCTTGTCTCTTCTGAAACTTCAGAGAAATGATCACCCTTGGGTATACTGATGGCAGCAGAAGATCTTGGATCAAACTCCCAGATATGCTTTATCTCAAATATACTACAATTTAAAAATAACTAATTGAATTTCAAATGAATAAGAGAATAGTTGTATTGATAAAGATTATAGACTTATTGAATAAAAACATTATTTTCTAATAGGTCAGCAACTGAAACATTTCTAGAACTTTCAGATTAGGGGTGACTTTTAGTTTAAAGAAAATAAACTAAAATGACTAAAATTCTTATGATATACATTTATTGAAAAGTTAGCTTGAATAATGGATTATATAAATCAATGATATGTGGATTATAATCCCTCTTGTAAGTGTCTACTTTGTACAAAAGTATAAAGCAGATCCTTTTTCCTGCTCTTAAAATTACTCCTGGATTGTAACATGTATATTAAGCAAATATAAACTGCAGGGGAAATGTAGGAATTAATACTTACTGAGCATTTATCAGATGCTATATAACTGAGTTCTCAGCATTCACAACCTCCCAATAAAACAGCTGTTAGCATACCCATTTCATAGATAAGAGAAAAAAGGCTCAAGATCACTCAGCAAATAAATAATGTAGATTGGGTCTGCACCTATATCTTTCTGATGACAGTGACATTTTAATGTAATAAAAATACAATAACAGATTAAGTAGTACTAAAGCTCAGAATTGTATAGGAGTTTATTAGCTTAAGACCTGTGTTAATATCTTTTAAAAAATCTGCATCAGCCGGGACCTGTTTGGCTCGATGGATAGAGTGTCGGCTTGGGGACTGAAGGGCCCCAGGTTCAATTCTGGTCAAGGGCATGTACCTTGGTTGCGGGCATATCCCCAGTAGGGAGTGTGCAAGAGGCAGCTGATCGATGACTCTCTCTCATTGATGTTTCGAACTCTCTATCTCTCTCCCTTCCACTCTGTACAAAAATCAATAAAATATATTTTAAAAAAATCTGCATCAGTCCATGTGACTTAGTAGTTGAGTGTTGACTTATGAACCAGGAGGTCACAGTTCGATTGCAGGTCAGAGCACATGGCTGGGTTGTGGGCTTGATCCCTAGTAGGGGGCATGCATGAGGCAGCCAATTAATCATTCTCTCTCATCATTGATTCTTTCTCTCTCCCTTCCTCTTTGAAATTAATAATATATATACCGTATTTTTCAGACCATAAGACGCACTTTTTTTCCCCCCAGAAGTGGGGGGAAAAAGTCCCTGCGTCTTATGGTCCAAATATAGACTACACATATACTTTAAAAAAAAAAGTTTTTTTACTTGCCCGGCTCTGTGTGGTCTCTGTATGCTTGCCCGGCTCTAAAATGGTTCTAAATGTTGCTGTTTACTTTACAGGGTTGATTACATGTGTTTATGTCTGTGATGTTGGATTTTAAGGCACATAAAATATTTTAGGACACTGTTTCAGAATCTTTTTTTCTTCATTTCCCTTCTCTAAAAACTGGTGCGTCTTATGGTCCGGAGCGTCTTATGGTCCGAAAAATATGGGGTGTGTGTGTGTGTGTGTGTGTGTGTGTGTATTGCAAAATATATATATATATATTTTTTTTTTTTTTTTTTTTTTAAACCTGCATCTTTTTTTGTTGTTATCGTTTTTGGGGTGACATTGGTTAATACAATTATATAGGTTTCAGGTGTACAATTTTATAACATCTCATCTGTATATTGTATGTTCACCACCCCAAGTCAAGTGTCCTTCAGTCACCATTTATCCCTCCTTTACTCTCTTCTACCTGCCCTCACCCCTTTCCCTCTGGTTATCACCACACTGGGGTCTGTGTCTTTTTCTTTGCTTAATCTCTTCACCCTTTTCACCCAGCCCCAAATCCCCAGTCCCCCTGACAGCTGTTAGTCTGTTCTCTATATCTATGAGTCTGTTTCTATTTTGTTTATTAGTTTATTTTGTTCATTAATACTCTTAAAAAAAAAGTAGTAGAATGTTTTCTTTTGTGTTTTGTTTACTATTTTTGTGGTTTTTGTTTTGTTTTGTTTTGTTTTGTTCTGTTTTTAATATATTTTGTTGATTTCAGAGAGGAAGGGAGAAGGGAAGAGAGAGAGAAGCATCAATGATGAGAGAGGATCACCGATTGGCTCTCTTTTGCACACCGCCCACCAGAGATCGAGAAAAATATATACTTTCTACCCCATCTCTAGTCTTCTACCTATTGAATTTTGTCTTCTTCCACTCCCAAGTTTTTCCCTCCTCTGCTATTCACAGCTCCTCACTGTGAACTTGGAAGCTGCAGGTTAATGGCAGGAAGTGATCTATCAGTCTCATGGCCATGGCTTTGGGCTGTGATTTGCTGAGAGTCTATAGGAAATCATTTGCTGGGGAAAACTCTTCTCTTAGATATAAATTCTCACTCCTTCAATATGCCTTTGTGACAAATATTCCTTTCTCTGGAATATAATTTTCAAAGTAAATATATTTATTTAAAAATTATTTTGTGTGAAATGATATCACAGCATTTTATATGTGTTGAGATGAATGAGAAAAAGCCATGGCTAACATCTGTCAATTAGCAGCTTATTAATAAAGTGTGTCTATATCAAGATGTTTTACTTAATCTGGAGTATTATTAATTGATGATTTCCTTAACCAATCAAAGTGGTATCTGTTAAGCTGGGGCCATCCTACTTACTGTTAGTTTACAAAAGGTAGTGGGGAGACTCCTTTTGAAGATGGTTAAGTGAGGAAATAAAGATAGGCTACAAAAATAGATGCCACGGATTTGCATTTCTATGCATGGCTACACTCACAGAGGACAGAAGTTGTTTACAACTGTGCAGCACATCTTGCAAATTCTGTTGCAGTGTTTGGGGCATTTCTCAGGCCCAGTGCCTTCTGCTTCCAGGTCTCTGCATTTCAGCTAGATGCTGCCAGTTAGGTGCATTTTAGGTATGTACTCTTTCGTCACTGTTCAAAAAAAGAAGTGGGGGATAGAAATTTTATTTACTCATGTAACAAACTGAAATAGAGTTAATTTTCAGTGTAGCAGCTGAATTATTCGAGATTACTAGGTTATAAATGGCAAAAGAAGCATCAGTTGCCTGTGTGGTAATGCTGTCAGGGACCCTGCGGCTATTGGCTCAGTTCAAGATGTATTATACTGCTAGCATTTCAGCACTCTCAGGGGATCTCCGGTCCTACCATAAGGTCAAGAGTTAACTATTTGTATTTTAGCTGTATACCGCCATCAATACTGCTCCTATGGAAACCTCATTTGACGTCATTTTTGAATCTTTGTGACTGTAGTTCAGCTTTAGTCAAAGTCAATAAGAGCATTAAACTGTTGTCTATATTATTACTTTCCACTTCCTGCCAGCAATCTACCAATTCATTAGTGGAGAGTTTTGGAACTCTTGCTTGATTATTTATGCAGTCAATAGCAAGGCTTGTCTGCATTCATAATTGTTTGATTTTATGGCCTCTTCTTTAAACAAACATTGTCTATGGTAATGTGATGCCCTGATGGGTGGGAAAGGTTTTGTCTGTGAATATCATTTAGATAATTAAAAATGACAGATGAAATCGCCCGCTGTCTTGACCTGTACTTTGTTCCCTCAGTGATGCTGAAGAGATGATGATTGCTGTCAATCAAAACCCATTGGAGGTTTGTAAATTCTGGCTGCTGTGAACTCTGACCCCCACTGTTGATCTGAAATAGATAATAACCTTGAAATTCTATTAGAATTTAAAAACAGTTCTACTAAAGGGGCACAGAATGTATTTATTTTCCTCTAGAACACAGTTACCTAAAGTCACTCTGCAATATACAGAATTAAAATAAAATATAGTGGTTAGCAAAACTTAATGTAGCAAATCAGAGCAAAGATCTTGATCTTTAATCTGAAATTTCTGATTAGGCTTCTTATCTTCTGGCTGGGATAAGACAAAAACTTAAGCTTTTGCCCCTGCACTTGGCAATAATGGTTAGACTTTCTTTTTGCTCATATTTATGTGTACTGTTGTTGAATGCATTATTTTCACACTAGCATCATCTTCATTTATTATAATTTTTATATTTATCCTATACTTTTTAAACACTATTTTTCTCAAGCCAAAGGAAATAATACAACTAGTATCTTAAAGATAGTAGAGATCCAAAGGCCAAGGTTTATGCCCAAAGTTCTCACCAAACATCATCAAAACTTAGGTCAAGAGATCAGACTGATAAATGTATTTGCCTTGCAAATTGTCTTTTATCATTACTCAGACACTTAAAATATATTCTGAAGTCCTCCTGGTATTTAAACTATGCATGCAGGCAATGATGATGGGAATGAAGAAACACTTCCATTTTCCAATATAGGAACCATCAAACTAGCCAGCAGCAGAAAATCATTATCAGATCTACAGGCTTGAAATTACAACAATTAGGCTTTGATAGCTTTTAGTATACTGGTTGTTGCAAATGTATTTAATAGCAGCAGCAGTGTGGTAAGGGAATGGCAAATGACAGAGATCTCTTGAAAGGTAATTGAAGTGGTGTTGGTTTATCTACTAGAGAAACTTCTTCAGAGTTTAATGAATTTGTGAAGGGTCATATGAAGAGTTATTACAATTGTTTTGCATTTTGTAATCAGAAGATACTTTAAAATAATATTAGTTATGCCAGGGCCTCAGTCACAATGGAAAACAAATATTACCAGTTATACTTGGCAGTTGGAAGTATCAGAAGCATAATTCTTAACCGTCATTTTGAAGGCATTTATTCAGAGTCAACCATTAACCATCTAAGGATAATACTATTTTCCTATTAAGGTGTTGTGTTTTTACCTTGGTATAAGAATTCTTTGTAAATGCTGCCACTGGGGCTACATTTATTATTGCCTCACAATAGCAAGTTATACAGCAAATATAGATTGAATTTATATACTTTTATAGCTCAGCCCAATTCCATTTCTTAATGACACCTTCCTTGTTCTTGGAAGTCTGCTGGATGGCAGACATTCCTCTGACATTTCACATTGATTATATATTGCCTTTTTAGGACTTTCATGTATTTATTTATTCACTTAGTCATTCTTTTTTATTATTAGCAAGTATTAATTAAACATCAGGTAGGTATTCGGCACTTTTCATAGCACTAATATTCTGTTTCCATCTTACCTCCCCAGATAAATTATAAACAAATGGACTTGAATACACATTGTTGTTTTCATAGACTAGGTGCCTCCTACTTCTGCATGATTACCTTTGTCTCTCCACAGTGGCTTTGCCCTTGTAGGTGCTCAGAACCTAATATGATTAACCTTTCCCATGAGCTTGTTTCACTTGAGTCTTGTGAGGAGAAGTGACAAAGGGACAGTGAAGAACCTATGAGCTTCATTGAGATAACTAGCTGGCAAATTGCTTTTTGTCAGAATAGCAGGCTCTGTGGCAGTATCTATAATGAAGGCTGAGTATCAGCTCATTTGAATCATGAGCATCACAACCATCACTGAATCCAGATGGAGATGCCTGGCCCTGGCCGGTGTGCTCAGTGGTTAGAGTGCCAGCCAGGCACTATTACCTAGGTTGCAGTTTTGATCCCAGTGAATCTTCCTCTATCTCCCCCTGTCCCTCCTTCCCCTCCACTCCTCCCTTCCTCCCTTCCTCCCTTCCTCCCTTCTCTCCATTCTTTCCAAAAATTTAATGGAAAAAATATCCTCCAATGAGGATTAACAGAAGAAATGAGATGCCTGCCGAAACCGGTTTGGCTCAATGGTTAGAGCTTCGGCTTGGGGACTGAAAGGTCCCGGGTTCGATTCCAGTCAAGGGCATGTACCTTGATTGTGGGCATATCCCCAGTAGGGGGTGCACAAGAGGCAGCTGATCGATGACTCTCTCTCATTGATGTTTCTAACTCTATCTTTCCCCCTTCCTCTCTGTACAAAATCAATAAAATATATTTTTTTTTTTAAAAAGAAAGAAAAGAAAAAAAGAAATGAGATGCCTGAACTCTCAAGTCTCCACCCTAAATTCTATCCTTTACTTGTGCCTTTGGCATAGTCCCATCTGATTCAATGGCGCTCATGTAGTCTCTGCTTCACTTGACTCTCAGCAGGGCTGATGGTTAAAGTTATGAGATTTTACTTCAAGAAAAATATCCTGATTATCTTATTTTGGCCTCACAGATTATAGAGTTCTCTATTAGCTCCCAGATCGATTATGTTTTGCATGGCAGAACTATGTATTATTTGTTTCAGGATTAATGCATACCTCCTCTGCTAATATTTCAAGCCTGTTTCATCAAGAGAGGAAACTATTTTGCTACTGAAAAATCCTTATGCTTTTAGGCCATTCTATTCCTTCTTCTATTCTCTGTGATACCACATTTATAAATCATGCATACTCTCCTAAATTCTAAACTTCTTGGAAAGGGAATTTTGAGCATATGTTCTCCAATTTCTTTTTGAACTTTTTATGATGCTTTAGACATTGTTGAAAGAATTTCACCTAAACTTATTACCTTATATTTATTGTATATTGAATGGGTGTATATAGTACATTAACCCACAAAAACTGTCTCTAGTCTGACACAGCACCCACAAATGCTTTACTTATTGGAACTTTATAATACAGAAACATGGCCAATTATCAATCGTTCCACAATGACTTTATTTATATGCTTAAAACTTTGACTCTGTCATGTGATGAAGACACATACATCAGATGCCGGGATATCACAGACTTGCACAGTGTAATGTAAGGGGAGTATGTCAAATCCATGGAGAATGGTGGGCGTGGTGCTACCTTAAGAAGAAAGTGCTGCCCTAACCAGTTTTGCTCAGTGGATAGAGCATTGGCCTCCAGACTGAAGGGTCCTGGTTTGATTCTGGTCAAGGGGCATATGCCAAGTTGCAGGCTCAATCTCCCGTACTCCAGCAGGGAGCATGCAAGAGGCAGCCAATCAATGATTCTCTTATCATTGATGTTTCTTTCTCTCTCTCTCCCCTTTCCTCTCTGAAATCAACAAAGATATATTTAAGTGCTCCTTGTCTTTTAAAAATCAGTTGCAATGTTGATTTCTAAGAGGCCAATTTTTACCAAATTCACTGATCCAGAACTTGCTGCTAAACCAGATTTTGTGTGTCTTATCTCTTGGAAGAGAGGCTTATGATTGAAGTTCCACAGAGAGATTGAGTTTCTACTAATATTTTCTAAACACTTAATGAATGCTAAGCCACAATAGTAGGCATGTTCAGGCTGTCATTATCTTTTATGTTTTGTATTGAAGAAAATTACTATTCCCATTATTCACACAGAGAAACTGAAATTCAGAGAACCTATATAATTTGCTTCAAGTTCCATGATTACCAAGTAGCAGAGCTGGGAGTCTGTCTGTAAGTCTGTGAATCTAAACCAGGGATATTTATACTGCAACACACTACAAGGTGGCTCCATTATATCAGAACTTTATTCTAATTGGTCTCTTGCATGAGGTTAATGATAATAATTTTTATGTTGAAAATAAATTGCCATTGCACTACATGTGCCAAGTTTTATACTGTCTTATCCTATTTCCATTGATTCTCTTAAGAAATGTAGAGATAAATATTTTCATCTAACATTTGGAAATGAGAAAACTGATGTTTAGAGATTAACTCACCCAAAGTACAAAATGATCCAGACAGAATTCAAGTCCATCCCTGCCTCTGTCCAGAGCTTAGGCTGTTGACTACCCACTCTGAGCAGTAGCACAGATGTGGATGGCTCAGCAGGCACTTGATTGGGCGCCTTCCATGCCAGCTCTGAGAGTATTCATTTCTATGAGAGCAAAAATAGACATCCAGGTCCTTGGCTATGTAACTGAATTCAACCCATATTGAAGGGAGGTGGTAATTTTTGTTTTGTTTTATTTTACTCAGTTCAGCCAAACTGATTTATGTGAAGCCTCCAATTATGTTTTCAGTATGCCTGTGTTAGGGAAATTTTGTTAGGGAAACATCCTTTTCATTTCTCCCTCTCAGGCTGGGATGATTAAGAATAATCAAATGCTAGTGACAGCTGTGACTCAGAGAGAAGGCCTTTCCTACCTGATTATCCAGTTGTTCTGAGGGTGGCAGTTCACACTGCTCAATGAAGAATCTAATATCCCAAAGACTGAGAATATTAAAGAAAGTTAAATAAAGCAAACTGCATGCCATTCTGCAGAGGTCTAGTCAAACCACACAGCCTAGTTCCCCTCCACAACTGGGAAGATAATTACTGAGCCTTTGTTCATGGGAAGTAAATGAATTGTGAATCCTCTCTATATTTAATTATCCAAGACTGCACCTTTGTTATTTTCCTGGAAAAAAAGAGGTAACCCCCGTGGTAATTCTGAGCACTGATTACTTCGCCAAATCTCAACACTACTTTAACTTCCCCCTAGTCTATAATAATAAAAGCATAACATACTAATTAGACTGGATAGCTGGTCAACCTTCCTGATGAAGCCATGGTATTGGGGGCCAAGGCAGAGGTGGTTAGTTGCAATCAGGAAGGCAGGCGAGCAGTTAGGAGTGATCAGGCAGGCAGGTAAGTAGAGGCCATCAGGCAGGGAGGCAGACAGAAAGGTTAGGGGCAATCAGGCAGGCAGGGGAGTGATTAGGTGTAACCAAGCAGGCAGGCAAGTGGTTAGGGGCAATCAGGCAGACAGCAGGTGACCTTTTAGAAGCCAGCAGTCCCAGATTTCAAGAGGGATGTCCAACTGCAGTTTAAAACATCAGTTGGACATCACCCAAGGGGTCCCGGATTTCAAGAGGGTGCAGGCTGGGCCAAAGGACCCTCCTCCCCATGCATGAATTTCATGAACTGGGCCTCTAGTAATACTATAAGTGTGATTTGGACTGATTAGCATACTCTCTTATAGGAGCTTTTTCTTACCAAGGATGTTATTTTGCCAATCTACTTGTAGTTTATTGTTGACTTTTTGTTTGTCTCTAAAAGTATGCTGGCCTTAAATTAGTATATATTTTTTAAGATTTGTTATACAGCTGGACAGCTCAGTTGGTTGAGTGTTGCCTCATGTATCAAAAAGTTGTGGGTTGGATTCCTGGTCAGGGTACATAGTAAGTTGCAGGTTTGATCCCTGGTAGGGGTGTGTATGGGAGGCAGCCAATCAATGTTTCTCTCCCACATCAGTGTTTGTTTTTTTTCCTCTCTCTCTTTCTCTTCTTCTTTCTCTAAAAATTAATCCTAAAAAATAAAATAAAATAAAAAAATAAAAAATTTGTGATACATATATAAAAGACTAACCTATAAAATAGTGAGAGTATTTTGCCTATGAAGAGGGCACCTCTATTCTTTAGAAATGGAATCCTTACAACTTTAGTCATTATTGCCAGATAGCAAGGAAGTGTTGAATATTCATTTTTAAGAGAATGACATAGTTGAAAATTACCAAAAAAATAAAAAAATAAAAATAAAAAAGTAAAGCACATAAATCTACATTTGAGTACAAAGTGTTTTTTTAATTCTAAGGGGATCCCAAGATTAAATTCTGCTACAACATGAAAATTAATTATGACAATAGAAGCCATGATTATAAGCTTCCCACACTGTATTGCCACGACAGTTAGCTCTCAGTTGTTAGACCACTTATTTATTAGAATATTAAGGGTTGGAGCTATCTGACTTGTCACCGAAAATGGATTACTATTGAATTTGGTTATGAAACCAAAAGACACATAATAAGGTATGTCTTTTCTCTTCCTCTTTTTTTTATTCTTCCTCCTACAGAAATAAGCTATTTTCTTTCTTTTCTAATTATTTTTATTTATTTAGCTTTTTTAAAAAAAATCATGAGCTATATATCTATATATCTGTAAAGTTAGTTCTTTACTATATATTTGCTACATCTGTAAAGATAGTTCTCATGTCCATTATAGACTAAAAATATTTTTTTAAATTCATCATACACACTTGTCATTAAAAGGATTAGTGTAGTACCCCAAACTAAGCTCCAAAAACTCCAGAAATAATATTTGAATTCCAAGAAAAGAAAATATCTTGAGGGTCAGAATAACAAATATTCACCTGCAAGTGTGGAAATCTTGCTCACACCTTATCCCCATGGGAAATCCAAGTCAAGTTCTGACTTGTTTGGGCTATAGAGAGAAAGTAAGATATTTGGCACTATAAGGATTGTTTTAAATCTAAATTGTCACAACATTAAGTAAAGACTAAGGCTGGTGATTGGGTAGAAAATTAGAGATATAATCTTACTGTGGAATTTGGGGAACCTAATTAGCAAAACTATAAATGGCTCTAAAAAAATAACATCAACCAGACATTTGGAAAAACAACATAACAAAGACATTCTTAATTTACCTAGAGGAAAGTTCAATTCTGGAGGGCTCTGGTGTATTCTAGACAAATCACAGTTAGTGGCATTTGGAAACATTTTTAATTAAATGAGATGAGTGGTGGTGCTGGTGAGTGTTTGCCCATAGAAAATATTTGTCACTTCAGGCATTTTATTTAAAACACTCTAGTTTCATTTAAGTTGACTGTGTTGGAATCCAACTTATATACTTTTCATCCTTTCTTTTATGATGCTTTTCCCTTCACTTGAAAAGGTACTTCCAAGTGGAAATAAGTAGTCTGATTAGATATGCACATTAGATATTGCACAATGCAAAGTTATACCTGGTGGGTTGGCATACTGAAGCTGTGTTCAAGACGTTAAAAAAATTGCTGTTTATGAATCATCTACCCCTTCAGAGCTTTATGAAAAAACATATATCCTGAGATATACCGTGAGCTATTTATTGACCTAATTGCAGAAATATGGAAAGTCTATGAATTGGGTTTCCACCTTCCAGCCTTGCTAGTTCAAGACCATGCAGAAAGAGAGCAGACAGGACTCTACCTTCCCTTTGGGACTGGGGATGTGCTTTGTCACCCTGACCCCCGTCACATCCCAGACACAGGCCTCTGTCACACCCCAGACACAGGCTTCAGTAACTCCAAATAGCAACTCCAGGAGCCTTTTGCATGCAGCCATCTTATGTTCTGGAACCTGGGCCTTGTATTACTTGTTAGAAAGTATCAAATAGAGAAGTTTTTCCACTGAGCCAGCTCTGAACTCGGCTAGCAGGCCTACAGGATCACGTGTCTTGCATGGGGCTGAGAAAGTACCCATTATTCATGGTCACAACCTTCTCTGGCTTTTTTTTTTTTTTTTAATTGATGAGAGAAAGGGGGAGGGAGAAGGAGAGAGGGAGAGAAACAAAGAGAGGGGAGAGGGAAAGGAGGAGAGAGAGAAAGTGAGACAGAGATTGTTGTTCCACTTATTTATGGATTCATCCGTTGCTTCTTGCATGTGCTCTGAGCGGGGATCAAACCCACAACCTTGGCGTATTGGATGACACTCTAATTGAGCTACCCTGCCAAGGCTTCCCCTGACTTTGGATCAGGGAGTAAGAAAGGTTAAGAATCACCCAAATGGTCTGGTCCATGGCCTTCCCAACTCCACCACCCTCAGGAGGCACAGCCAGTTTTCTGCAACTTCCTTGTCACCCTGTTAGTCTTTTATTTATTCATTTATGCATTCTTTCAGTGAGCATCGCGTGCCTTCTGTGAGCCTGAGTGCTGGCTGAGAGGCCTTAGGCATTAGCCCGGAGCCCCAGGAGTCCATCACTGCAGAGACGCACCACTTTTTGACAAGGGCTACTAAGCGGTTGTTCATGTGTGTAGTTCAGTGGCTGATCAACTTCCAGCAAGTAATGAGAGGGAGTCTCCGGCTCTCACTGTGTGGGAGAGGCGGGGAGACAGTGCTTTTCTGCCTCTGAGGTGAGCGCATTGCAGTGCACGCTGAGGCCTGGCACTGGCAGGGGTGGAAGGCTTTCTAGATCAGAGAACTCCAGGAGAGATCTGTGAACTACAGAAAGACACCAGAAAAACCTTCCATCCCTGCTTTCATTTTATCAGTCATTGATAAATGTTTTCTACATCTGTAGCACTTAAAAAAAAAAAGAAAAGAAATGTTTCCAAAGCCACAAAGCTTTGAAATATTCAAGAAATGAGCCAGAAACTTAGAAATTTGGTTTGCTCACTGAAAAACCGTGGGTTTTCTAAATTTGGAATTAATATTAATGTAAAGACAGCTCCCCAACGATAATGACAAGCTATTGTATTTGTTTGTTTTTCTAAATAGGCACTTAAAAAATAAAAGAGCCTAAGAAATGGTGACCTCACTCTTTGGTGCTTAGCAGGAGGTTTGTGGTTTTCTTTCTTAGGCCTGAGAAAAATGCCATACTACAATACATCACTGATACAACAGTCTGATAGATTGTAAAATGTTTAGTGGATGTATTCTGCATAGACCAGCAGGAACTCCTGCTTCTATTATTCCATCACTGATAAAATGGTAAATAGCTTATGTCAGTCATGCAGCTTGCATAAAGCCACTGGGGTTTACTTGTGGGGCTGGTCATTTGTATGGAATTATATGGGGTTTGTGTTAAATCTCTTCATTAAATGACTCTGTAGAATTATAGGGTCGTAAATGAACAGTGACACCATCTTAATCTTTGTTCATTTTATCTTTTCTATCCACTCCCTACTTCTCTCGATTGCACTTCCTCCAGTATAAACTAGAAGAGGGGACTTCGGGGATTAACTATTATTGTGGTCCATGGGTAATAGTGGACATTCGGATGGTCAGTCTGATGTCGTTTTTTTCTTTCTTTTTTTAATCCAAAGCAGTTTGATTTCTCTCCTGATCAATAAGACTATAATTTAAAGCCTGACAGTCTATATCCTCCCACTAACCAATTTAATTAAGTGGTAACCACCAGTATTTGAGAAGAGAAAGTGCAATCATATTCAAATGTCATAAAGATAATGCTATAAAATCACAGTAGTCACCGTGCTCAGTGTCCCCTCACTAACCTGGGAGATAAGGAAATGGGAAGACACTTATTATTGTTGTTTTTTTGTTTTGTTTTGTTTTTGTTTTTCTCACTGAAAACACTCTCCTGTTCTAGCTGAAGGCAGTGACAGCTCCTGCCTCCATGTCAGGGTAGCTCCTGGTGTTTCATGCTGTCCCTGGGCCATCGAAGGGCTGAAACCAGAGACTGGGTGTTCTTGTTGGCTCACGAGGGGGGCAGGCGCTCTGTGTGGGTTAAGAGACTCAGAAGGAAGGACAGAAGTCATCCTTTCACTTTCTTGAGGGGCCTCTGGTAGCCAACGTGAAACACAGGTGGGCACCCAGGCAGACTCGCCATCGTTCAGACAGAATTCGTGGTGGACGATGCTTTTTCCCCCGTTTCCCTTCTCTTCAGGTCTTACAGCTAGCATCTGTTTTGTTTTAGACCAGAGACTGAAATAGTATATATGCATCCTTAACTAATAATAAATCAGTTTATCAAATATTTCTACATTCTTTGAGATGTGTGCCTTTTTAAATCAATGACTACATTTTCACTGTGAGGTTCCTGAGTATTCACTAGCGGCCACCTAGTCCAGGTATATACACTTAGCAGTGCCTGAGAAGGTGATATAAAAAGGGCTTTATGAGAACCCTCTGGAATGAGAATTATATATATAATCCTCTGTTTCATTCTACAAGATCAGACATGGTTCATATTCCGCAGGTTCTGATACCCAGTTCCTCCTCCCTGGAAGATAGGGACTGTGAATAAGGGGATGTTCCTGTTCTGGTCCAGTCTTTGTCTGTCTGACTATCTGTCTGCCTCATGTTGCTCCCATTTTCCCTTGTCGGTACTGTAATGCCTTCATCTATTCTTGAGCCCTGTGTATTAACCCACAGAACTCTTGGTCTTGGCTTTTGCATCTATGCAAGTCTTTGGTCTTGCTCAGTTGGCTTCCCCAGAAGGCTGTGCTTCAGGGGAGCTCTGCACAGGGCTGGCTGCCTGCTTGCCTGGTGAGTGGGAATGGCTGCATGCTGCCGCCGTGCTCTGTCTGCAGCAACTGGATGACCAGGGCCTGTGATTTTTGTCAGCTGCATCCTTTCTGCACTGTCAGCATTCAGCACCACTGTGCACGGGAAGGTGTTTGAAGCCCTTTAGTCAGGAAGAGCTAAACAAAAAAAGAGCCAAAGTTGGATATTCATTGGGGCAGAACCATGATGCTATTTATGAAGGACATTTTCCTATTCATAACTGGGCAATTCAGAAGTGTTTAAAGCTCCTATGCATAGACTTATGAATAATAAACATAAATCAAGTGAACATGAATGAAACAATGAAGTTGACTACTTCCTCATATAACAATTGTGTTTGACCAAATCTGCTCTTCACTATAAAAGGCTTCCACGAGATGACACCTAACCTCTATACTACCCCCACCTCCTAGATAAGTTGAATTAGTCACATAATTCTATCTTTAAAATTTTTATAACACCTATGAGAGCATGATTCACATTTATCTCAGATTTATTTTTCCTCCAGAATAGATGATTTAGGTTAAAGTATTTTTTTTAAATCATTTCCCCCACCATCCCAGAACTCTGTCTAGAAGTCTTCTCTTGGATGGAGAACACTTAATTCAGTCTATTCAGTTAACTGAGGGTATCTTGCGCTAGCATTGTGTTTTCAGAGATCTGGGTATGGGAAGGTCCTTCACAGATGATTACTCATTTAACCACAAATAAGAGTAAAAAAGTCAATGTGTTCATTTGAATTTGGCCAGGCACCTCCTTCATTATTATTTTTTGTGTTAACTCACCATTTTGATTAAAAAATCAAATATATGAGCTCTTGGAGTCTATTCTGCAATAAACTTTTTACCTAGGTAACATAGATGAAGAAGAATGTCTTTGAAAGTGAATGGTCTTAAATGAAATACATAAAATAGATGTCTTTAGTTTCTTGATAAGAATATATATTCAGAATTAAGCCTCTCTCCTTGCTATATAACTATGATAGCAGAATCTATTGTTTATGGTCAGCCTGATACTGGTAGTCTGCCTTACAATCTTGAGCCCTGCTCTGCCCATGTCTTCCCTAAGCAAAATGGTCAACAAATATGAGCATGTGGGGGAAAAGAGTGGATGTAAAAGGGAAGGAGAGAAAGGGAGAGTAAAGTAAGAATTGGAGAGAAGATAGATTATCAATAGCCAAAGGAGACTTCTGCTTTTCAACCAACCCTTGAAGGAGTCAGAAATCTATTGGCCATGGAGCCCTCTGAACTCAGTGTCTGTGACTCTGGTAGAAGCTGGCCTGTGCTTTTTTACACAGCTGATGGGCAGCTGGCACAAGAATGCCCAGAAAATGGAGCAGTGAATAATCTCACCTGCTGTCCTTCATTCATGCTTCTCCTTTTCCAAAGAGCATGAGTCATACTGTGCATCTGCATTTAGTCAGATGTATTAGGTAGCAAAGTAACCTTACTCAAAACTGCATTTTAAAATACAAAATCAACACTATGGCATAAAGCTATAGAATGCTTTTTGGATAGTTTTTCCTCTATGCTCACATCTGTGATGGAGAGGACAGAGAGGCCTGGAACAGTGGTTTTAACCAACTACTCCATTTCTCTAACCCAGAATCACAATTTATGAATATCTTCAGAGAGTGTTCTTGGAGTGGCAGAGCCTTCTAATGACCTTTAAGCTTAAAAAATAAACCATTGGAGCTACTAATTTGCCTATAAACACTCAATCCCACTGGAGTTGCCCTACACAGTTCAGTTCAAAGAGCCCAATAATTGCCCTGTTCTTTTATATGGAACTGTTTTGTTTGACCCCTGCTGAGACCCAGAAGATTAAGAATGTAAAGGGAGGTAAAGCTCCATTCCCTGTAAACTTGGCTGAAGAGTGAAGAGGGGCAAATTATCTGTGGTATCTAATTGAACTCTTTCTTTTCCCCTCCCTGAAGCTCTTGAGTGGATGTTGCGTTCGCATGGTTTTCTCCTCTCCCCTTCCCTGGTGATCTGTGTCCCAGGGTAGAGACAGTGTCATCCTTTGTAACTTCCCACAGAACTTAGAAGACATAGCACAGACTCAGCTACTATTCCTCTCAGCAGTAGGACATCTAGGAAAGTCACCTTTTCTGTCTCTACTGGACCTGGGTCCTTTCTGGTCTCTGGGGTCATCAAGAATATTTATAAACCTCCTCAGAGAAAAAGTGTGAGGTCAGTTTTTCTGAACTGATATGTCATTTCCTCCTAAAACAAATCCTCTGATCTTTAGGTCAAAATTAAAGCAACTTTTCTGTAGTACCATTGAGTAAATTTCTTCCAATTTTTAGTATTATGTTGAAGCACATGATTTATCATTTTTCGATTAACAAAAACATTCAAATATCAGCAATGGCATATGGTTTAATATAATAAAAAAGAAGACTGGAAATCATCCTGCTCTAAATGTTACTCTTTTGTATAAGTGCAGACTAATAAATTACTACTTACTCCCATCTTAAAATTTCATTGCCTGTGTTTTTCTCTGTTTTCCTTTATCTCTACTCCAACTTCTATTTGGAATGAATATTGAGTACTCAGCAGATATGACTAGGGGCTGTGGTCTGTCCATGCGCATCTAAGGTAAGGGATAAGTTGATTTAACTCCAAATAAACATTAATTGCCTTTTTTCCCCAGGATACATTCAAGACACACAAATAGTGTCTATAGACTGTATCTCAGTCTGCAATGAGCTCCTCATTAGTCGTTAAAAAACAAAAGAAAAACAAAAGGAAAACAAAATTAAATATGAACATAAAAAAGTTGACTTAGAAAAATAAACGAATTTTGAACCATTGATTGTTTAATTAAGGTTGAATTTGTAATAAGCAGGCAGGAAAAAAGGAAATTCTAGTGTGGAAGTTATTGGAAAACTATATGGTTCTGAATTAATTCTTATAGAAACACAATTCTTAATACAGCTTAGGAATGCTATTTGAAAGGTATTGTACAAAATACACATGACTCCTTTCAAGTAAGGAAGAGTAGGTATGAGTGTTCTTTCCCAAATTTACCCCTGATTTACCATTACTAGATTGTACTCATTTGTGCAACCTAATCTAATTATTGAAACCTGACTGGCTACTACTTCTGTCTTCTAATCTTCATGGCTACTCACTTAACTTTCCTCGGGAGATTTGGGTTCTTTATAGTCAGTTTGCCCTCGGATGAGGCGTGGTGCGAAAACTTGCCAGGTAGAACTTTTCATCGCTGGCCAAACGGTTAAAGATCGTCCCTGATTCAACCTTGTTCTAGCCTGTGTTTGCTCTCACGCTGCACACATGGAAAGGGAGAAAATTACACTGTCCTTTTTTATCTGTTCTTTTTGGGAAACAGCCAAACATCCTTTCATAATCAAATGCCTGTATATCCAGAGGTCATTGGCCACCATCCAAACATTTATTGGTCATTGAACACCTTGCATGAGGTAATTTTCAATTATCTTATTAAACCGGAACAGGGATCTGGTCATGTTTCCTTTGATTATAAATGTAGCCCGTGTTCCTATTCCTGTTAATAGCAGTGCTTGTGGGGTGCCAGCAGTTTTCTGGGCACCATCCCATGGGAAGCGCTGCCCCGTGTCCTCTGTGAAGGAAGATGCCAGGAACAAAGAATCAGGGCAGGTCCTGTCGGTGCTTGTTTATTTCAGAGCAGGGTCTTGGGTGGGGGACTGTATGTGACCAAATGTGGTGGTGGTGTATGGTCTGGCAAAGATTTCTAAGATGGAGCCCTTGGGAGGAATGTGGAGAATGAGGAATGTCTTGAAATGATTGTTAATTATTTTGTTTTACAGCTTTATCTTTGGATACAAATGTTTACACAAAACAATCAGATGAGAGATAAAACCTCTCTCTTCAGGGTGTCTAAGTTTTCAGCCCAGTTACAGTTATTTAAGTATTTCCTGCTTTTGACTTAAATACTTCAATTACTTTATTTGCAGAGTACTTTGAAGAACTGGGCCCACAGATGATTGTTTCTTAAAATGTTTTTTAAAAATATGTAGGAACTTATAAGTTGTGGTGAGGGGCGTTGAGGGGACCTATTTAGTGATGCTGAGATAGTACAGAAGGATAATAGCTGATAAGAGAAGCAACAAGTTAAATAGAAAACCTTAGTTCCAGTAACAGAAATTTATCACTGAAGCTTAATTGCTGTCTCACTCTAGTGGCCTTTATCCTAGAAACAAATAACAACTACAAACCACATCTGATCCTATATATCTTAAACACGTGCTTTAAGTTAAAAGATTATGGAGTTGGTTTTATCTTAATTTATAATTTTAACTGTCAATATTATACTTCATCATTTCAAAACATGATAAATCACTTTTCTATATCTCTCCCTCTAATCTCATTTTTTAGTAAAGCTCTAGCTTAATAGAAAAAAAAAGTGCTACATAATATAATTTCATATTTCCCAAACTTATGTCTTTTTGAAGTGGGCAACAGAGTTTATTTAGCTCACTGGCTTACTTTGAGATTTCACAAACTATGATCTCAGCAGATGCCCTCTCTGGGCCTAGATGTTTTGTCCCAGCTGAGAACCAGAAAGGAGAAAGGACGTGGCCTTCCAGAGCCAGTGGAAGGCACTTGTAACCTAAGTGAGTTTTTCCAAAAAGCCCAGCCCAGCTGGAACTAGAGGAGACCATGCTGAGACACTGGCCACAGTAACCATTTGGCAAGGATCGGATGTTACTAAATGGAAGACTGCACCCAGTTCCACATGGCTGGGTGCTGCTTTCCTGCCCTCTCCGGAGCTCTTAACATTGGCAGTCCCAAATTGAGTTGCTGTATTTTTCAAAATTGCTGCATGAATAAAATCAATTTATAAATATTTATAAACTTATTTCATTAATCCTTTTCTGGTCAAGTGTCATGAAGCTGCATAAGTCCATGGAATTAAAAATAATAAAGAAAAGAAACTCTTGAGGGTGTCTTCCCTGTGGTGCCAAAATGTACCGCATGTGCCCACACTCACGCAGCTTTTCTGCTCAGAGTTCAGTGGCAGAGACGGTTTCCAGAGGCTTGGATGGGGTAAGATGCATTCAGCTTATCTAAGCTTTTGACGGTTCTCTTCGATTTTGACATTGTTCACCCGTCCTTCCTGTATCTGTAATGTATTTCAGGCTCTTGTTCCTGGTACCCAAATGATGACTGTCCACTCCTCAATTGTTTCCTATCTTCCTGCCTTCAGGTGCTAGCTGATTTAAACCATCAGGCACAGGGCCCTTGGATTAATAACTAGAATCTGCTCTTTTTTTTTCCTTTTTTCTTCTTTTTTTTATCAGCCTCCCAATTTAGACAAACAGAAAATGTATTATTCTCGTCGCAGCCCAGGCTTCTATTACAGACATCCAAGGCTCCTGTGAGGTCATCCCAACCATGAGTCCGAACCCACCTCTGGCCCAGGAATAAAAACACCACCTCCTGGGCCTCTAGTGGGTTTCAGCAATGCACCTTCAGAGCCTAGACTTAAGACTCGGCCCTTCCCCGTGTTCCAGTTACCATGTTCTCTTAGCTGGAGCTCACACTTAGGCTGAAACCAAGTTTCAATCTAGATTCTAGCACAGAGTTTCTCAGCTGGGGTGCTTTTGCCCTCCAAGATCTGGCCCTGGAAATTTTTAGCAAAGTCTTGAGGGGCATTTTTGTGGGTCACAGCTGGGGACTTGCTACTGACATCTATGGTAGAGCCAGGGCTGCTCCTGTACATTTGCAGTACGTAGGACAGCTCTCAGAATGACTTTTTGAGCTGTAAATGTCAAAGGTGCCAACGTGGAGAGACTATTTAGCCCTGTCAATCACTACAATTTGTCTAAACCTCAGATCAGCTCTTTCAATATGGCGACCTGCCACTTCCGGAATATGCCTTCCTCCTGCTGTTTGCTTTTGAAAAGTCTCCCCAGACATCTGCAAGTGCTTATTTAGTTTTAACTCCCAAAAGTCTGCCCTTTCCAGCTCAGGCAGAGTCATCTGCTGTTACAAAAACAATAAAATAAAAAGTCTCCCTCGGTCATTCACTTAACAGTGATGCCTTCTCTCCTGGATTCTTAAAGTATTTAGTCTTTACTTATAGTTGGATACTTTTATGGCAAGCTACCTTGTAGGGCGGTTATGTCTGTGTCTTATTTTTCATTTTAGATATTTCTAGATAGTTAGCTGCCGCACAGCTCCACGTACAATATAAAACCAAGGACTCCAGAACCCTCAGACTTAGACTCTCTTTCTGTTGAGTTTCATACATTTTTAATCATAGCAGAATCACAATTTAGAATTTGGCTCTTTTTTTTTTCACCTAACATTAAATATGCTTTTTTCATATTGCTACAAAGTCTTCACAATTATTTTAATAATTATATAGTGATATTCAATCAAGTCAATATGCTCTAATTTACTTAACTGGTCTCCTCTTTAAAGTTAATTGGATTTTACTTATTTTTATTTTTTTGCAAAGTAAGTAACACCCAATTGAATATCTTTGGTATGTAGCTTTTCCACCTTTCATCTGAAATATTCCCTTTAATCCAATTCCAAGGAATGGTCCAAATGGTGTGGCATATTTTTATTGATAGTGAAATAAAAATCATTCTGAAGTGATTTATCAGTTTAAATTTCCAGTTATGATATTTAAGGAAACGATGCACTTGAAATTGTAGAAGACCTAAGTTCAAATGATATTCTGATCCTCACTAATTATATGGTTGGTCTTTGACAAGCAGTGTGTTTGATCATATATCCTTACCCATGGAAATGGGGTAATAAATCTACATCACAGAGCCATGGACATTAAAGCAGAGAATGTGTTTGGAAATAAGGAATAAACAATGAATTTACCTATGTTCATTCAATAAGCGTTTATTTAAAGACTTCTGTATGCCGCACTCCGTACCAAGAACTGGGATAAAAGTAATAATCTTGGCTTCAAGGAATTCTCAGTCTAGTGCTGATTAATTATCAAAATATTATTTCAGGTATAAAACTTGAGAAGAAATGACTTTTTATAAACTATAAGGGATTGAAAATAAATGCAGCCTGTGCCACAGGAAACACACGTGAAAAGCCCAGCAAGTTAATAAGGTCACTCTTAGATCTGTTTGGATAGCATAGCAATGAGTCAGTTTATCTCTCTAGTCAGAATCAGAACTGCACTTCCTCGCTGGAGCACGGTTTTAGGTTTTTTCCATGTGTAAGTTACCACAGTACTTTCCTGCCTGCTACACTCTGATGTGAATTTTTGTTCCTCGTTGGTTAACCCTGGGAAAATTCAAGGTATATTTTTAAAGTTCCATTTGCTTCTGATGTCATTTCTTTATCCTTTTCTGAGCCCTGGGTCTCTGGAAGCTGCGTGAGGGCACGGCCCCACTTGTGGCTGTTTTGTGACTCTCCCATCAGAACTGATTTGCTTCAGAGTAACTGGGAGTATTTAGGAACTCCAGCAGCCTTAGATCTATCTTTTGGAAATAGATATTGATTTTGCTGCCTTTGAATGTAAAGGCCTAGAGTGAGCCCCTGAGCTCCTCATCTCTGAGCTTGCTGGGCATCAGAAGCGGAGGGTGTGGAAGCACCTGCAGTAAATGCCTCAGAACTGGCTTTGTGAGCAGGCAGTGCAGCAGGGGGCCTGGTCTAAAGACTAGAAGCCAGAAAAACTGATGGCTCAAGGGCAGGAGCAGCTAATGTGGTTGGAGATAAGAAAAAATGTTACCATTTGTATGTGCCCCTGAAAAGACTTCAGACAGAATGCAGAGTGTTCTTTCTGTCTGATCTAAAGTCTTCCTTCAGCTACTTGATTGACTTAATCAGATCTAGGACCTTAAGGATTTTAGATAAAATGTTCCTTTGCTGGATTGAGCTCTGGAGTAAAGACCATCATGTCCCGTTCTTGCTGTCAGAATATGCCTATAATTCTTGACTCATTCTTTTCATATTAGGTCATAAATGAAAATTAGCTTTCCTCTTTTGATGAGATTTTTGCTTTTTCCTTCATCCTGATTTTTCTCAGAATCAGGTGAAAGAGATTTTTTTTTTTCCTTAGTCAGAAGCCCAGGCTATGTGGATATGCAATTTCCAGGCATTGTACTTACTAGTATGTGTGCAAATGAAGAGACAGGGCAAGGTCACAGATAAAAAGTAGAGATGTTAAGTTAAAGTGCCTCACAAATTCACTTTATTTCAGCAACACGCGTGTATTTGTTTTTTCCTATTCTGAGTGAACAAATTTAAGTTGATGGCAAGAAATAGAAATCTTCTTCATCTTTGTCTTTTTTATTTTCTTAAAGTATATTTTAGTATTTCAGATATAAAATTAAATAATAGGGCATCCTTATGAGATATAAGTAAGGTTACCAACCTTTATAAACCTCAAGCATCAATTAGTGGGTTCTTTCCATTATGTCCCAAGTGGTTCAGTGACAGAAGAGGTAAAATTCAACCTCTAATGGAAAATCTTCTTAAATTCCTATACCAAACATTTCTGCTTCAATACTCCTGTCTCTTGCCCATCATTGGTAAATTCTGCTTCTAATTTAAGAAACATCTGAGGCTTTCATCTGTAATCCTTTCCAAACTTATAATCTATTATAGAGACTTTCTTTACATTTCTTTTTGAGAATTTAATTATTGATTTCTAACAAGTTTAGGCTCCAAAACAAATGCTATAATAGAACTGCTATCTGCTCAGATAAGCATGGTCATAGCGGAGGGAGGACAGTTTGGGGGCTGTGGGGTAAGGTCCCCCCAGTTGGTAGATAGGGTGGTTTGATTCTGATACTCCTTAAGAGTTACTGGTCTACCAAAACCAATAAACTTTTAAACATTGGAGGGAGTGCAGGATTGCCTTCAGGGCATATATTTTCCCCCCTATGGTAAGAATACATAAAAAATTTGTATGGTGGAATTCCCTCTCATATACTCCAATCTTTAAAGCATGCCTAAAGAAAACCCTCTTATTACTGATGAAGTATCCAATGCCCTAGTTTTGTCTGAGATATGACAAACACCCAGATTTCATCAACAAATGTGTTTTGAATCCAGGGTTCATAATACCACTAACTCCTGTCTGAATGCTTCCTGTTCTGTACATGGATATCCTCCTTGCAGAGCCTTTGTGTTGTTCCTAAAGGATTCCAGCTTCCCACCATTTAATCCCCTTGAATGTATGCGTACTTTTAATGTATGAATGGGAGCTTTCTCATTCTTGCTCAGCTAACCTTGATGAGGAGATTCCACCCTTATCTGGTAGATTGTTTACATTATTACACAGACAAAAAAAAAAATTTTTTTTTTTTTTGAGTCTCAGATTTCCTTCTTTGAAAAAATCTATGAACTCTTCAGAGGAACATAAACCCACAAAGGTAAAGAACAGGAAGAAGAAAGAAAACACTCTCTCTAGGAAGTAATTTTTACTTATTAGTTAGTAAGAACAAATCCCTTTTTCCTTGTTATTCCTAGCCTATACTTTTCTAGTTTTTTAGTTTAATTTAACCATATATTTGTCTTTTTGAGCAAGCCTTTTATTTATTTGATTCTCTCAAACCTTCTTCCTGTACAAATCTTATTATTTCTTCAAAGTTCACTTAAAAGCCCCTTTTGCCTTAAAGGAGATTTTTTGTGTGACATTGTTAACCCTACATTATATCCAACACTTGCTTCAATCTTCTCTCAATAGTATTATGTATGTAAAGCACCCTATATGTAAGCCACATCCACAGATACCTATAGTGTATTTGAGACACAGACTAAATCTCGTATAACATCCCATAGAGCAATCTGTGTATAAAATACTTCATGCCCTCACTGTGGTTCTCCATAGCACAGGTCTCTCATATCTTCCACCCAAGATAGTCATGGTCCTACATGTGAAAATGTCTCAGTCTGCCCGTTCTTTGATTTTGACTCTGCCTGCTTCCTCTTCAGGCCATTCATTTTTCTCCTTCTTGACACTATAATTTATGTGCTACAAGATCACACTCTAGCCAAAACCGGTTTGGCTCAGTGTATAGAGCTTCGGTTTGCGGACTGAAAGGCCACAGGTTCAATTCCGGTCTAGGGCATGTACCTTGATTGCAGGCACATCCCAAGTAGGGGGTGTGCAAGAGGCAGCTGATCGATGATTCTCTCTCATCGATGTTTCTAACTCTCTATCCCTCTCTCTTCCTCTCTGTAAAAAAAATCAATAAAAAATATATATATATATTTTTTAAATTTATTTATTTATTTATTTTTTACATATTTTAATGATTTTTTTTTGCCCCCCACCCTCCCTCATATCCCCTCCCTCCCCATAGTTTTATGTCCATTGGTTGTACTTATATGCATGTATACAAGTCCTTCAGTTGATCTATTATCTCCCCCAGATCCTCCTCCCCTCCCCACTGTAATTTGACAATCTGCTTGTTGCTTTACTGTCTCTATATCTATCTTTTGGCTCATCAGTTTATAATGTTCTTTATTATCCACAAATGAGTGAGGTCATGTGGTGTTTCTCTTTCATTGATTGGCTTATTTCACTCAGCATGATGTTCTCCAATTCCATCCAGGTTGCTGCAAATGGTGAGAATTCCTTCTTTTTTATGGCAGCATAGTATTCCATTGTGTAGATGTACCATGGTTTTTGGATCCAATCATCTGCTGACGGGCACCTAGGCTGTTTCCAAATTCTGGCTATTGTAGATTGTGCTGCTATGAACATAGGGGTGCATATATCCTTTCTGATTGGTGTTTCTAGTTTCTTGGGATATATTCCTAGGAGTGGGATTACTGGGTCAAATGGGAGTTCCATTTTCAGTTTTTTGAGGAAACTCCACACTGTTCTCCACAGTGGTTGCACCAGTCTGCATTCCCACCAGCAGTGCACGAGGGTTCCTTTTTCTCCGCAACCTCGCCAACACTTGTTGTTTGTCGATTTGTTGATGTTGGCCATTCTGACAGGTGTGAGATGGTACCGCATTGTTGTTTTGATTTGCATCTCTCATATAATTAGTGACTTTGAGCATGTTTTCATGTGCCTTTTGGCATTCCTTCTGTCTTCTTTTGAAAATATTCTATTTAGGTCCCTTGCCCATTTCTTAATTGGATCATTCATCTTCCTTTTATTTAGTTGTATCAGCTGTCTGTAGATGTTAGAGATTAAACCTTTATCAGTGGTGTTATTTGCAAATATGTTCTCCCACACCGTGGGCTTTCTTGTTGTTTTGTTGATGGTTTCTTTTGCTGTAAAAAAGCTTTTTATTTTGATGTAGTCCCATTTGTTTATTTTCTCTTTAGCTTCCATTGCCCTAGGGGCAGTATCAGTGAAGAAGTTCTTTTGGCATACGTCTGAGATTTTGCTGCCTGTGGATGCTTCTAGTATTTTTATGGTTTCCCGTCTGATGTTTAAGTCCTGTATCCATTTTGAGTTTATTTTTGTGTATGGTGTAAGTTGAGGATCTATATGCAGAAAATTACACGACATTGAAAAAAGGGATAGAGGATGATGTAAGGAGATGGAAGAACATACCATGTTCATGGATTGGTAGAATCAACATCATCAAAATGTCCATACTTCCTAAAACAATCTATAGGTTCAATGCACTCCCCATTAAAATATCGAGGGCATATTTCACTGACCTAGAAAGAACTCTCCAAAAGTTCATTTGGAACAATAAAAGACCCCGAATAGCCACAGCAATCTTGAGAAAGAAGGGTAAAGTAGGAGGGATCTCAATACCGGACTTCAAACTGTATTACAAAGCCACTGTTCTCAAAACAGCCTGGTACTGGCACAAGAACAGACATATAGATCAATGGAATAGAATCGAGAACCCAGATATCAACCCAAATCAATATGCTCAATTAATATTTGACAAAGGAGGCATGAATATACAATGGAGTCAAGACAGTTTCTTCAATAAATGGTGTTGGGAAAATTGGGTAGACACATGCAAAAGAATGAAAAATATATATATTTTTAAAATCACACTCTAAACTTACCTTTTCTAGAGTTTTTCTTGATTGATTCTATTCATTTAAAAAGATTTAAATTTTGTTTCCTTCAGCACTTATTATTGCTATCTATAATATATGGCTTGCATGGGTGGAAGTATTATATTTAATTGCTGTTTGGATTGTGCACTATTCACATTTCTCTCAGCTCCCAAATTCATAAAGCTCCCAGGATGCCTTTGTTCCCAGCTGTATGGGAGCACCTCTGTAGCAAACCTTTTATTCTTTTTGTATTTTTAAATCACCTCTGCACACATCAAGCATACAGTAAGTGCCTGTGGACCAACTCCATCTGCACGGGTAGGAGCTACAGGAGACTGTGTGAGCTTCAACATGCACAATTTAGGGTGAACAGAAGGGATAAATTCCATGATAATAAAATTGATTGAAAGTGAGAACAAGGTATTGAAGAACAACCAGGACTATACTCCCTAGAGATATCTAAAGGGGGGAAAATAATTTATCTTGGATGAAGTCAGGGCACTAGACTAGAAGATGTACTGAGATTTTTATCTAGCTCCAGGATTTTATTAAAATCCTCATTGATAACACTGCTTTCATAACATGTTTCTGGGAAGGGATTTCTGTTTTTATTTGTGTGTGCATGTGTGTGTGTGTGTGTGTGTGTGTGTGTGTGTGTGTGTTTTAAAAACTGCTAAGTAAAAATAACTTAGGAAGACCAAATTATTTTTACAATTAAGTCATGGAGTAATTAAAACATGGAGGAATTACATACATGTTTCTTCACTATATTTGCCCAGCACTATTAAATACATTTTGTTTTGATGGCCTGCCTTCTTCAAAAATCCAAAGAGAAAATCTTTTTAAAATGTTCTTTCTTTGTGCCTAGCAAATGATAATATATTTTTATTGGAGATAGATATTTATTATTCTTATTTCATCACAAGAATTAAGTTTAAGTTTCTGATTTTTTAGAAATGAGAGACTGAAAAGTGAGTCCAATATATTTTTTCTAGAACTTCACACTCTCTAGTTATGGATCTTAGTATTTATACCTACTTGCATATTTCTTCTTAGCTTTAATTTTTTCTCTTCTAATTCATTTATTTCTTTTTTTTTTTTTTTTACAGTTTCTAATTACCGCAATCAGGTTTCTGGGAAGAAAAAAATTTTAGCTACCAATGAGATGAGACTGGCTTCAATTTTCTGAATAGCTTTTATTTTTATATAATTCTATTAGGGAAATGGTGCTAAATGTTGGTACTTTATTATGTTAGGCAAGTGTGAGTAAGATGATGCAATTAAGAACCCTATTTAGGTTAATTGATATGAATTTTATAAATAAAAATTTAGAGTGTGAATCTGTTTTAGCTTATCTCAGACTATGGAACATTGCCAATGAAAGCTAGAAATATTAAGTGCATGTTCCAGGAAAATCCTCAAAAATCACTTATTTATGAAATAATAGTTTTGAATCAATAGCCATTAAAACCTCTATTGTGGTAGGAATTGTCACCTTACCGGTAATGACATAATCTGGGCTAAATCATGTCCTCTAAGATATAACTGCATTGTAATAACAGCCCAATTCAACACGGACATTTACCTATCCCCTGAGTTGATACTGCACAGCACAGGTGTACTTATAGTGACTTTGCCAGTCCAACTCTATATGATTACTGCCTAAGGGTCGGAAGGGGTTAGCGGGGCCTCAATAAAATACTCTACTGAAACACTTGAAGAAAGATGTATTTGGATTCATATTGAATCTTTCCAGTTATTGAGAGGAAAAAAGTATAACAAATCATTTGTTTTGAACTATGTTGCCTCCTCAGACATTACATCTACCCTCTGAAGCCCTACTAGTTCGCTGATGCTATTGTCCTGTAACATATCATCAGACTTTTTAGAGACAACTTTTATGAGTTTTAAAACAATCTGGTTAGTATGAGTGCCTTTCTGAAAAGTGGGGAGGGGGGGAAGGGAAATATTTAACTGAAGTAAAGAGGGGCAGGAAAAGAAAGAAGCAGTAATACATAACTTATTATTGTATGTGGCAAGACAAGCGGTTTTGCTATAAGTCAGAACTCTTTTAAAACGTGTGCTGTCAGAGGACTACTGTCTGTCTTCCTCAGTGAATTTCCCTCTTATTGGTGGTTTTAGTTCCCCTGGAATTACAAACACAAGGTGCATGCATGCTTTAAAAATGCTGTAAGTTTTTAAGGACACAGATTATTAATTATCAAAACCAATGCAGGATGCGTTTTCAGAAATCCATGTCTAATTACACAGGAGAATTAGTTCAAGAGGAACCAAGAAAGCTAATGGTTACCTATAACTTCACAGCTTCTGTTCTCCATGAGCATTTCCCCACCTCCTGTCTCACCTGGTCTTGCTGCTGGAGCTCCCCTCACCTCTAAAGTAATGGGTGCGCGCTCCCCTGTGCCCTCAGTCTCCCAGGGAGAGGGCTGGGAAGCAGTGAGTAGCTTACAGTAAGCAACCAAAGGGCAGAAGGACCCAAGGCTGTGCAGCTTTTCCGGGGCTGCAGAAGGAACCCAGAGTTTGCCATAAAGAGTGATAATAGATGACAGGGGAGCTTCCCAAGCTTGTAGGCTCCTGCTGGTGGGTGGCGTTTTAACAACTAATTCAGAGAATGTCCACAGAGATAGCTTCTGAGGCGCTGAAAATAAACTGTTTTGAAGGCAGCCAAATATTTTTGCCAACATTTCCATGTACTCTTGCTTCCCCTTCTCCTCAGACCTTTCCATAAAAATCTTTGTATTTCCCTCTGGGTGTCTTTTAAGAGATGATGTGAATATAGTTACAAGATATTTATTTTATTTATTTAGGATGTCCCCTGGTTTTTATTTTTCTATTTTTGGGGATTGGTGCAGATGGGCGAGAAATACTGAGGGAAAATCCTTTTGGAATTGCAACCCTTTCATTTAAATATTTCCATGATCATTGATCTTCCACACAGGCACCATTCATCACTTTACACAGCGCTGCTCTTGCTTCTTTTTCTTAATATGTTACCAGAGGCTTGTCCTACTGTATGCAAATCGGTTACTTTTGCATAAATTCTCCTTTGCTCATATGTTATCAATTATTTTATAACTGCCAACCATGGGCTAAGGATTATAAATAATAAGATAAAAACTAGCCACCCACAAGTTGGAAAGACAGATCACATACAGGCAAAATAATTAGTAATATAGTGTTATATTAAGCACTGGCTCAAATTAATATTGTGAGGCACTACATTGTACGTTACAGAACCTTGTGATGAAACCCTTATACCTGACAATTGGGAAAGAAAGGCTTCTAAAAGAAAGAAATCAATGTGATCGGTTTGTCACGAAAAAGCAAGGCTGGGCCTAACAGTAGACAAAGTGTTATGTGATTAAGGAAAACAAGCAATTGGGAACAGCATTAGAGAAGGGACCAAGGGATGAATAGTAACTAAAAAGAAAAAGTTGTCTCAATGTATTCATGTGAGATCTACCCATTTTTTATTATACAGCTGAAATGTATGTATATTTTATATAGAAACATGCTTGAGTATTTCAAAACCAAAAAAAAAAAAAAATATGTGACTTTTATAGGTGATGGGTAATGAAAGCCATAGAAGAAGACTTCTTGAAAGAAAGTTTATGAGATGCTGATGAAAAAGGGAAATCTTTACTTACTTCTTGTCGTTCTAGTGGTTTCTTTTTCTTTTTCTTTTTTTTTTTAAATATATTTTATTGATTTTTTACAGAGAGGAAGGGAGAGAGATAGAGAGCCAGAAACTTCGATGAGAGAGAAACATCGACCAGCCGCCTCCTGCACATCCTCCACTGGGGATGTGCCCGCAACCAATGTACATGCCCTTGACCGGAATTGAACCCGGGACCTTTCAGTCCACAGACCAACACTCTACCACTGAGCCAAACTGGTTTCGGCTCTAGTGATTTCTTTAAAAGCATTTTTAATAACCACAAATGAGACTAAAGGAGAAAAGAGATAATCTTTTCAGATAGGAAACAGGAAGATATAGACAAATTTATTTTTAGAGGGAAACCCGCTTCTTTCTGGATAATTAAAGTGTTTCTAGCTGATAAGGAGCTGAGTGTACCAATTTCCAGGTCCTACAGTAATCTGCTTTGTCTTACTTTAATGACTGGAAGAAATATGAACTGACTCCTGAAGTGGTGAGAAGCCAAGTGGGAGAGGCTTTGGGACAGGTGGGCGTGGTCACCAGAGTAACTGCTCCCCCAGAGGCACCTATTACAGCAGGGGAGAAGGGAATAACTAGTGTTTGAAAGTTATTTGCATGGAAAATATACTTTCAAATTACTTTTTTTGTGTGTGTGTGAACACTGAAAGCTTAACTCTAAAAATGCAAGGTATTTGTCAACATTATCTGAAACACCGGCCTGGAGGCAAATGTTCCAACATATTTGTTTTCTTACAATTAAAGCTAAGCTGACAAGCTGAAAAGATGGTCTTCAAAGGCATTCGGAGGCTGCTACATTTGTGTCAATAATTAGCCTTCACTTTGCTTTTAGACAAGAAAGTCATCTACCATTCCTCCCCACATTTGCCAAGTAAAGATTTTCACTTTTAAATTTCTTCCTCCTGGTGTTTGCATTTAGGCATTTCAAACAGACTCCTCACCCTCAGCCACCATGTGTAGTATTGCGTTTATGCATTCGACTTCTTACTCAAGTGATGCTATTTTTTTCTGCCTCGGCCTGACAGCCACTAATAATAACACATGAGGACAGTCAGACAAAATGAAGACAAATGCTGCTTGTCGCAGCAGAATCATAATGTCTCCAGACTCAGTAAAGACAGTCTAACTGTATGTGGATGTTCTTTATAGCTTATTTAGACCTGTGGTTTTTCCCTGTGTGTGTGGTTTTTTTTAAGCACAAACATTGTGCAGAAATACATTAAGGCAACATATGGGCCTGTTAGTTAGCCAAAACAATGTGGAACCATGGAGAATAGAGATTGCAAAGCACAGATGGATATTGTAAAAAATTCATGAGTGGCATAACAGATCTAAAAGGTAAATTTTAGTCAAAATTCAAGTGGCATGCATAGGAAATACTTAAGAATTTGGCTTTATGAGCTTTTTCAAATCACACAAGATGAAACATTGTGAATATTCTGCAGATTTGTTTATGTCATAATGTGAAAATCAGAGCTCATCATTCAACAATAATTATGTCTATATAGATTCATGCCATCAGAAATAGATTGCTGATAAACAGCAGCGCTTTGCTTCTATTTGATGTAAACGATGCAGTATTAAATATCCATATTATTTCCAGCTCAATATTAGAAAGTGTCAGTCATTGTGACGAGCCAGACAAGAGGAGCTCATTGAACCACCCTGCGTGTAGCCGAGCACTGTTGAATAACCAGGTTTTCATGCTGTATCACTTTGTTGTTAAAATTGAGTTCTAAGCAACAAATTGGCAAATCATTTTTTCCTCTTTTACATGTGATACTTTTAACCAAAACTGAAGCCTCAAGGAGACGCTGGATTCTTGCGTGTACATCATCAAGGTGAACCTTGAATTTTGCAGAACTCTTGTCTTTTGGAGTTCTCATCTCTGTGGCTCATCATTGTTGTCTTGTGGGGAGAGGGGCGGTGTTCCCCCAAATCTGTGAGACTAGCCTAATGAAGGTTGCCTTTGGTCCTCACTATAGGCAATCTCATTCATAGAATTTCCTTACAAGCAGTTCCTGAGCAGAGTATTGTGCCTAGTGTAATCATTAATTTCATTCCTCAGTTTCTGGTGGAGGAGAGGCAGGAAGTGAAAAGGCAAGTGCGTGCAGTCCACCATAGAAGCACTTTCCATCTGTGGGCTCTCTGAGGTCTAGTTGAGAATGAGGCCATGTAGAATTCAGATTTGTTGTCTCCTTTTGTTGCTAGAAGGGAAAAGCATAAACTATTACCTGAATGAAAGTTTAGATTATATTCAGAGTGATCCACTATATACTTTAAAATCTTAAGCACTGGAGAGACAAATTGTGTTAGACCTGTGGTCGACAAACTGTGGCTCGCGAGCCACATGCGGCTCTTTGGTCCCTTGAGTGTGGCTCTTCCACAAAACACCACGGCCTGGGCAAGTCTATTTTGAAGAAGTGGCATTAGAAGAAGTTTAAGTTTAAAAAATTTGGCTTTCAAAAAAATTTCAATCATTGTACTGTTGATATTTGGCTCTGTTGACTAATGAGTTAGCTGACCACTGCATTAGACTTACATTTTTTTATAGTTTAAGAGATTGTTGATGAAGTGATTTATTAAGGGTTCCATTATACCTTGAAAAGATATTAGGACATTCAAACCAGGAAATTATTTGGTACTAAGAAGAAAGATTATTGATTAAAACTAGACATTATGGACAGAAAGTAAATTGAATAGAAAGTGAACTACACTTTTCTTCTTCTTGTTCTTCTTCTTGTTCTTCTTCTTGTTCTTCTTCTTGTTCTTCTTGTTCTTCTTCTTGTTCTTCTTCTTGTTCTTCTTCTTGTCTTCTTCTTCTTGTTGTTGTTGTTGTTGTTGTTGTTGTTCTTCTTCTTCTTCTTCTTCTTCTTCTTCTTCTTCTTCTTCTTCTTCTTCTTCTTCTTCTCCTTTTTTCTTTCTGTAGGTAGCATACAACAGAACAAGCTTTATAGCTGGCTCTTCATTCTTGGCACTAATGCCACTGCTGGGACCTTGAGAGAGCAAATTGAACTTTCTGATAGTTGCCCTATTAGTCTTTTCAGGCAGTTTTTGGTATCCTTAGTGAATTAAAAAGTTTGCATTAGTGAACCCACTGAGCAGGGACCAAGACTAATTCTCAGCTCCGTGTGACATTTCACACATTGTCAGTTCTTAGTAAGTGTTAGATGATAACATTTTGAGATCCTCATCTGAGAGTTGATGGGGAAATATCAAATAGTGTCTATGAGGTTTGCCAAGGAAGCTGAGCCCAATTCAAAAGTATGCTGTAGGGGAAAGGGAAAGGCCGCAGTGTTGTGCTGTGTCTCCTTTCACTAAAAGGTACATTTACCCCTAAAATTTCACAATGAAGTCTGAGAAAGACAACAGCAAGGAAAAAGAATGAGGAGACACAGAAAGAGAGGGGAAAAAAATAAATGAGAGGAAGTTGCAAGAACGAGAGAATGTAGAACCATCTCCATTTCTTACCAATTATACACCCTGTCACTATGGAGAGTCTAAGGGACATATGGAAAATATCCTGTGTATTTTACATATATGTGTGTGTTTATATTTGTATCTTCTATTAAAATGCAAGCTTTGTGAGGAGGGCAGGGCCACTTTTATTCGCTACCATATTCCAACTACCTTGCAGAGTACTTGCTACAGAATGAGTGTATTTCTTAAGAAGCGATTTTTCATATGTTCCCACTGTTATCTGAGGAATTATAGATTTGTTAATATCTCTTTGAAAGTGTTAGTTTGGTTAATACTAGCAACTAAGATTGCAGTAAAGTAACACATTTTAGCTCAGAGAGGTGCCATCTGGAGTGGGTGAAGGGAAATGGGATAGGAAACTTCTTAAATTCAGTTTAATGAATTTGTATTCATTTCTCTGATAGATAAATCTGTACTGGTCAGATCATTTGGTTTGTTCAGTATATAACACACACAGGGTGGGGAACCATCCCACAAGGAATATATGATAGAGGTACACGTAACACTATTCTAAGATAACTAAAAGTAGTCCGTGACCTTCCTGTCTCTGTAATGTATAAAGAGCAGAATTCGTTGGTCATTGTGAAGGCCTGTGAGAATTCTGCACTTAGCAGTAGGGTGCACAAGTTGAGTTGCCTGAAGAAGTCAGAAATTATAATTTCAGACCTATGTAAGCAGAGACCAAGAAGGGCATAAAGAATCTATTGATGGTCAAGACATTTTGAATTGATTTTCCCTGCTGATGATAGTCTTTTTGCCTTTTTATGGGATTTAAATTGTTTAATTTAATTTTGCTTAATTTATGCACTATCACTAGATTCACTTCAGGGAGATGTGAGATGTAATTGGTTGCATTTGACATTGGCTTCTAAAGCAACAACAAAATTTTGTGGGGAAGAGTCTTGCTGAAAGTCACCAAAAGCAGATCTGTAACAGGAGATGCACATATTTATTCTGATCCTGCCTGACCAATATCAGAGTAGCATGCTTGATAAGTTACTATACATAATAATACCCACTTTATTCATTATACCCTGCACTATATATATATATATATATATATATATATATATATATATATATATATATATATATATTTGTATATATAATTTTAAAGGAAATGTTGAAAAGAAGGAAATACACTTTAATTCAACAAACATATTTTAAGTACCTGGTATATGGCACTGAGAGATTCAGTGGGAACAAATAAAGGTCTTCATGTACCTTTTTGTCAAGGAAGAAAAACAGACTTTAAACAAATATTTACAGGTGTGATGGATGTTAAGAGAAAGATGCAACAGATTTTTATAGCAAAAGAATTTAACTTAGGCCAAAAGCAAGTCAAAATAGCTTGACAGCATCAAGGTTGTTATGGTGTAGTGAGAGGGAGTGACATGAAAAGACACCGACTTATCTACTTATCCTCCTTTTCTCCTTCTTCACTCCCTCCTTATTTCCTTCCCTTCCTCCTTTCCTCCTTCCCTTATTTCTTCCTTTCCTTCCTTCCATGATAGAATATTTAAAAAAATATTGATTGCATGTGAGCCAGGGCTCAAGCTAAATGCTTTAGCTCTGGTGAGTAAAAACAAACAATGAGCATGAAGGAGGCAAAAAATGCCTTAGACTCTCACACACAAAGACAAAATTGCAATATTAACAAATAAAAGAGGCAGCTGATGCCACACAAGCATGAGTTGACTTCTTCTGGTTTGGAAGAACAAGTTTCAGTACCAGTGATACTTGAGCTGACATCTAAACCATAAAATGGAGTTAGCCAGGCGTCAAGGGAGGATAGAGGATTTTTGGCAAAGAAAAATAGCCTATGCAAAGGTCTAGTGACAGGTAAAAGTATGACAAGTGGGAAAGACTTAAAGGAAGGCTAACATGGCTAAAACTGAGAGAACCAAAAGGCTTAGATGGCAGACTATCTGGGACAACTCTGTATAAGCTTGAGAGTCAGATTTGGATTCCAGACTAACAGCAAGGATGTCTTTGAAGGTTTTCGAGCTGAGTGTTGTCAAAAGCAGCTACTCTGACTATAGTAGAGAAGACGGTAGACTGCAGCAAGCCAGGAGATTAGGACACTGGTCATGGTAGCTTGCAACTATCTAGAGAATGCACGGTACTAACCAAACCTAGAAGCAGTGATGGAACTGGGAACTCAAAAGATATTAAGAAATAGAATTGATGACTAATTGGAAACAAGGGAATAAAGAAGGAGGATGCATGGATGATGCCCACATTTCTCACTTAGACAGCTAAGTAAGATGATAGCAGTCCATGAGATTAGGACTATGGGAGGAAGAGGAGATCGAAGAAGTAGGTGGGTGGGAGTAGTGAATTCAGTTTGGGTCATGTTGAGTTTGAAGTGTCTGAGGCATCAATTGGAAAAGAAAGTATAGTGAGAGGGTGTGACATGAAAAGACACCAATTTATCTACTGGTTAAGAGACACAGGTATCATTTGTTATAAATGTAGTTGAAGCAACTCAGAGCATGAGTGAAATTGAGTGACTGACTTCAAATAAAAAGAGAAAAATATTTCTTTATGACCGTCCCCATTCCAATAGACTTCTATCTACATATTTTTTTACTAGAGATGAATTATGTGCCCCTTCTAAATGAGCCATTAGTTGAGGAGAATGTGCTTATCAAATATGATTAGACCAGGTGGTTCTCAAAGGATGGTCTTTAGACCAGTAGCATCACCAGCTCATGGAAACTCATTAGAGTAATGCAAACTCTTGACTCCATCTCAGTCACGGTGAATGAGGAAACTCTGGAATGGGGCCAGGAATCTGTTTCAAACAGTCCTTCTAAGCAAAGCTGATGCTTTTTCGAGTTTGAGAACCATTGATTTAGACTAATCAGGTCAAATTCTGGGGCTAAAAAGAGAACTCATGTTCCACGAGCTTATTGCCTTTTTAGGAAGAATGTAGCATGGTTGCTTTTAGGTAAAGGAAAGGGTCTGCCATCCTTGACATTCAGCATTAAGAGGAATGAGCCAATAAAGAGAGAGGATGAAGATAAGAGTGGATAATTGAGAGAGAAGATGAAATTGGAGTAGATAAATGAACTCAAGTGAAAGGAATGGACTTCCATAATAGGATTCCACTCCTGTGTTAACAAGACAGCTTGAAGAAAAGGGTGGATGCAGAAGCAGATGGCTGATGGCAGGAAGGTTAGACATTCCTCATCTTGGTCTCTGGGAATGGAAGTAAGTCATCTGCTGAGAGAGAAGGTGAGTATGATTGAGGTAAGATATGAAAGAGCAGAAAAAAGTTTAACATACTTTTGGGGAGAGGGAGAGCTTACTAATTGAAACATATTGGAATGTGTATGGAGTTTAAATCTGCTTGAGGTTGGTAACCCAGAGTTGAGAATGGGGTAATCTGACAGGCTGCATAATATGCAACAATGGGATATAGTGTGAAATCAAAGGTAGTTTGATTTCATAGGATTTTGTTTAAGAGAGAGATTGAATTGATGAATCAAGCAGCTCATGCTGAAGGGGAAGGTGAGTGAAGATGAGTGCAGAGGGTGGTTGGTCCATGGACCTGAAGTCAGGAGGCTGTCTTCCTCTTTAAACATTTGGTCAGAAACATTCTAAAGAATAAGTCAAACTATTTCCATGTTCTTAATTAATGAAAATAGAGTCTTATTTGTATTATGTCCCCCAATCCTTTTATTAGGGAAGTTTGAGTTCTGTTTGAAGGTGCACATTTGCAGAGACTTATAGCAGATTTTGCTTATCACTCAGTTGTAGGACTTTATGCAGGAAAATAAGCCAGAGGCTTTAATTTGACTTACCTTGACTGCTTTTTGACCTATTCTACTTTTCTTTATTGATGAATAATACTTTTTCCAGCAAGATTTTTATACACCATGCACAAGTCTTAGTAAGTCATATGTATAATAAAAGTTGGAAGACTGCTTTTTATCCAACTGGATTTATCATCCCCTTAGCCTAACAGAGATAGTTGTATTTCCAAATGTACTTAATAACTTGCAAGATATTTAATGTTTTATTTTTATTAAAAATATATGCTAAGAGCTAAGGAAGAGTCATTGTTTGGGAAGATGGCATTATTCCTTATCTGTACACAGAGTAGCCATGATATGTCCCAGCTATGGCCACATGGAACTTTGAGCCTGTTTCTGTCTGCCACCTGATAAGTTCCTCTCTGGGATGTCCTAAAACCAATTTTGGTAATCTGAATTGAAAATATCAGGTACCCACATTTCCTGCTACAAACATCATAAATTCCACAACTAGGTAGGCATTGATTCTATACTGTGCTGTGTTGTTTTTTTTGTTTGTTTGTTTGTTTTGTTTTGCATCTCTCACAACATATAGTGTAGGAGCATTGCTCTTTTTATCAATACAACTAAGGGAAGGTCACCCAGATAGTCACAGTGTGAGGAGACCATAATGAGACCATTCCTGTGGACCTTTGCAAAGACTTTAAACATCATCATAATTGTTGGAATATAAGTTCCACAAGGACAAGGATTGTGCTGATTTGTTCACTGCTGTCTTCCCAATGGTCAGAGCAGGGTCTGGCACTTAGACATTCAATAAATATTTGTTGAAGAAATAAGAGACTCTTTGAAGATCAACACTCTACTATAAATTCTGCTGTTAAGAAGATGGGTCTTATATCCTGGTAATTATGTTTGTTGTGGAGACCACCACAGGGAATGAAAAAATGTACAATAAAGTCATTTACTTACTACTTTTATAACAACTTTATTATTCAAAGTTTATTATTAGTTGAACTAAATTTTCAGCAATATGATTTGTGCCTACCTGCATATTACTTTGAATGATTATACATCTATAAGCCTTAAAACTCCTTGTAGTGACAGTATGAGTATTTTATTTTAGTGCTAGTTTATGTGTCATAGTTAAGCTTCATTGAGGTATAAGATGGACAATTGCAGTGACTTATAGCAGATTTTCTTATAGCAGTGTTGCCTCAACTCAATACATAATAACTTAGAATCTACCCCAGGCCTTCCACAGACCTGTTTACTCCATGACAAGATGGCCCTTGCCACAGGGTGCTGGAGGGGAAGTACCAAGGGTTGGTCAAATGCATGGATATTTGTGTTAGAGAGAATCTGGTACAATTCTCACACTCCCTACTACTTGCTAGTTGTGTGAGACCCTGGAAACATTTTTTAACTTCTCTAAATTATAGTGCCTATTGGTATAACCAAAATATTAATACTAATCTTATAGGGTTATTGGGATTGAATGAAATATTAGATGCAAAATACTTAGTGTGCACAGTGCCTGGCACATAGTAACTACTTAATAAACATTAGCGATAATTAGTTCTTAAAATCTGCATATTAATTTGTTTATTTGTATATAGAAATATTTAGATAAATGTATATAAATGTTTGCTACTGCTAAATTTAGATAAAGTAGTATTAATTATAATGCTATTAGTGTTGAACATTAGTGTTTATTATAGATTAAAACATGAAAATATCACTTTTTTTCAACAACTTGCTTTTTCTAGTTGATTAGGAAATGTTCTTTGATGAAAATGTTACATTTACATTTTAGGTGGGTATGTATAAGAGTCCCATAGAGCAGTAGGACAATCCTTAGATTAATGTTGGACTTCAAACGATGATCTCAATGGCTTTTATTTAAATTTCTTGGGCATTATGATTGCCATTGACTCATACAAGATGACCAGTCTTCTTTCCCAGACTATACTATTGTCTTCAGGATTTTTATTAAGGTCAGTCAGTTCTCATATAGGAAATCCTAACTTTACAATATAGTGCAGTTAGCTTCATAGTTCAATTTTTCTATATTCATATAGGGATATCAGCCATAGTAGAAACTATTTGGGGAAAGGAAATCAAGATACATAGGAACTTAGAAATCATGTTCTTTAATGAGTGTTGGGGGAAGTATGCATATTTGAGCTAGAGAGAGGAAAATAAAGACTTACTAGGACATTGAAAGGTACTCCCATGTATTCTTAAGGACATCATTTAGAAGAGAACAAAAATGGTATTTGTATTTATAGAGGAAAGATGAAAATAAATAAGTAGATACTAAGGGATGTCACATTTTGGTAAGCTTTAGTCACATGGCCCAGCATCTGTAAAGTACATAAAGATGTTCTTAGGTACTGGTCAGCTAATCTTCACAAGGTAAAATAGTTGGTTAGGGATAGAGTCTAAACCTACTTTTTCTGACTTCAAATTCAAGTTGTTTTTGTTTATCTATATGCTATTCCTTTGATCTTCATGAAGTTTAACTTCATGAAGTTAAGCCAGTTAGAACTTGTACTGTTGATACCCATTCCAGGGATCTAGTTTTCTCCTGGCAAGTTAGTATTTTGTTTTTTAAATTAATTTCTTTATTGATTAAGGTATTACATATTTACCTTCAAACCCCCCCCCCCCAATTCCAATTCCCCCACTCATGCCCCCACCCCCTATTGTCCTTGACCACTGGTTAGGCTCATATGTATGCACACAAGTCCTTTGGCTGATCTCTCCTTTTATCCCCACCCTCCCTTTGATGTCCAACAGTCTGACACATGGCTCCTTATCTCTGGGTCTGTTCTTGTTCATCAGTCTATGTTGTTCACCATTTCCCCTAGATGAGTGAGATCATGTCCTACTATTGATATATACTTATAAGAATCAAAAATGAGACAAGCAATAATTGTTATGCTGAAAGGCATATGAAGTAAGTTTTATACAATTCAGCAGCCATAAGCCCTGTCCTTAGCCATTGAGCTACCAGTTGATACTTTTAATTAAAACAAGGGACAGAGTGTGATGAGCATTCACCATTAATTTAAAAGCCATTTAAAGATATTTCCTTTAGAATATAGCTCAGTGATGTAATCTTTATCTGAGGACAGTATCTGAATTTGAAGGTAAGTTGTACAAATGTTCTCAGTAGCACCTTATTTATGATCCCCACTGATCTCTGTAAATGAGCATAAGCCACGAGGAACTGGAAAGAATGGACTTAGATAGATGGAACTGAAAAGATGCTTTGTGAAAGTTTGTTAGTGCTGCTGATGATTTGTGCCACCTGGCTCTCCCCTACTTCCAGGAATTTATTCTTGTAAATTATTTCTTAGATGCAGAAAATCGCAAAGCTAGAATTTCTTCCCTATCGCAGATGTCCTTCTGGGCTGGACCAAAAGTATGGGGGCAGATGAAGCTCAGGATTCTCTGCTGAGTATTGGTTCATGGGCAAGGGACAGGGTGTGAGCCTTTGTCATGTAGGTATAGGGGGGTGTTGCTGGTGTCATTTCTTGAGCTGTTGCTTTAGAACAGTGGTTGACAAACTCATTAATCAACAGAGCCAAATATTAACAGTACAACGATTAAAATTTCCTTTGAGAGCCAAATTTTTTAAACTTAAACTTCTTCGAACACCACTTTTTCAAAATAGACTTGCCCCGATCATGGTATTTTGTGGAAGAGGCACACTTAAGGGGCCAAAGAGCCGCATGTGGCTCGAGAGCCGCAATTTGCAGACCATGGCTTTAGAAAATTGCAGCATAATCTGGGTGGGTTTCCTGAAAACCCCAATCATAATTTTTTCAAGGAAATGAGGCTTAATCAAGGGTGTAAAAGAAGAGGTGCTTGCTCTCACTCTCACACCCTGGTGGAGCAGTGTGGGGTCAGAATATGGTGGTGTAGGACGAAAACCAGAACCCAGTTTTTGCCTCTGTTTTTCCCTCCCTCCCTATCTCCTTCCTTTCTTTCTTTCTTTTTCCTTTTAAATAAAAGAGGAAATATTTTTTAGGAGTAGAGAATAAACTGGTAGTTTAAACTTGTCTGTGATTTTCTGGCGATCACACAAAACGCTTCCTGAGTGCTGGCTCATGTGGTCACCTCCAGGAAGTGTTCAGATTCTTCGGGGCACGCAGGCCTCAGCAGAGCACATGTTATGGCACAATTCCAAGTATTCTTCCTTCTTCACTCTCCCAGTGCACTCCCACTCTTAGGGATCTGCACTGTGACACAGCCCTTCTTGGCCTAGTGGGCTGGAAGCGCTGATTTGCTAACTCTGATACTAATCCAGAGACAGCAGTCGAGCAGCAGAATTGGCATCAGATTTCCTCAGAAAGGAAGGTGAGCGCTCGGGGAAGGGTGTTGATTTCCACATCCATCTTCTCCCTGCAAATTAAATTATTAATTTTCCCACACGCCTTCTTGTTAATGAGAAGAGCAGTGGCCTTTATCTGTGCTTGTGTGCAAACAAAACATCACAGCAGGGGCTCCTGAACTGCCCAGGCAAGCTGAGGGGTGAAGCCCTCAGCGGTAACTGCCTCGGTACAGCCTAGTCTGTGTCATCTGTGAAAGTCTGGCTGGCTGTTGGCATCGGAAACATGGGAGGACGCAGGGTCCAGAGCACCTCCCTGCACAGCACACACACCCTAAGATGAAAGCTCCTTTTACAAATACAAAGGAGAGATCAAAAGAGGGGAAAATAATAGCATTTAAAATGCACATGTGAAATGCAAAATTATGATTGTTTTCCCAGGTCCCATTAGAGCACTTCCATTTTCCGAGATGACACAGTGTTGCTTGGTTCCTTTGCCATGTTTCATACAATAAACACAACAGCTTTCCCATAGAAGCTCTACCACATCTGGCTTTTCCAGCTTTTCACAGTAACATATTCCTGGTTAAAGATGGATGTTAACATTTTTGGTCTCTAGTGCCCTTGAATGTCAGCAGGAATGCCTGGTTCTAACTTGACAAGAACAAACTAAAAAACTACATATGTCCACATAGGTGCTTTCTTATAAGATTTATGTAAACATTAAAATTTACATATTAGCTTTTGTTTCAGGGCCATTAACTTTTGTTGTTGCTTTATTTCATGGATTTGAACATTGAAATTGCTCCCCACTGGAGAGCAGAGTGATTCCTAGACCCCAATCTAGTGCCCGTGGCTGCATGACACAGAGCAAATTCCACTGCAGTGGTCATGAGGATTGTAGATTGTTATTTTAAAGATTTATCGCTTGCCTTTGTTTTATAAATGTCAGTATCTTCTTTGGGGATCTAAAGTTCACCTTTTCTCAACAAGTGTCAGTGATATATCCATTTATTAAAATTAAATGCAAACTTTTAGGTTGAGCTGAATGAAGAGTCACTTGTGGTGAATCTTTATGATACCTTAGAAACTGTCTCTAATGCCCAGATTAAGCACATGATACTCTCTTAAGTCCTTTTCCCCCATCTAACTGTTATTCCTATGAAACAAATATAATTTATGGCATTACTTTTTCTTTTGGTAGTCTTTTCTCTTTTAAAAATGAAATCCATATGAAAAATATTGATTAAGCGGATCACCATAGCATTTTTTATATCACTTACTCATGTGAGTAGATATAAAATAAACCTATCACATTTGAACATTAAAATAACATGATATTATATATAATGTACCATATTTACATTTTGTGAATATATAATTCTTTTTTTAATTATGAGATATAAGGATCACCATGTAAGGAGAAAACTATTTGTCTTATTTATGTATATTTTAGTAATTTGTAAGAGAAAAAATCTGCAGAATTCCCAACTCCCCTTCACCCTTCCAATTGTGGATAAGGGAACAGTTTGAACAGTCATTTTTAAAAACAATATATTCATTTGGTGAGGGAAATTGTTCACCTTAAAATATTTCTGTACATTTGCTTTGTCTTGCTATATGTCAGAATAATGAAAAATACAGTTTTTATATAGCTTGTGGGCATTGGTTTTGCTTGCATTTCATTAAGGAGTATATGATATAACCTTAATCACTTTATATTTTCATAACATGAGTATCACAAAAATATCCCACTCATTCACTTATGAGTACATAAAATAGCAATCTCAAGGGAAATGGATAGTAAACCATTGGCTGGTTTGGCATAAACCTTTGCTAAGCCTTAATATAGTTTATTAAAAATACCATGTTGACTCCAGTGTGAACAGCAGTCTCATTTTTCACGTTCTGTTTCAAAGGAGCCCTCTGCTGGACAGCTCCACATGATGTCACAGTACACACATATTTATGTATGATTTATAGGCCATAGCTAATATAACCTAAAAGCCATTTGTGATCAAAACTCTATCGTTGCAAATTGAATGCATCACTGAAGCCTGTTTTGTCATCATTTTTTCATATTTAATGAACACGCAATTGTCTAAAAATAAAATGTTCATCCTTAAAGTTTACTGTAAATCACTGTACATCAGCATATTCCCACACATGAGATAATCATATGAAATTAACATTCATTACCAATAATTTCAGTAATGAATTATTCAGCTGATATGCAATTATCACACACATTTTTAAAGCAATTACTTTATTACATAGGTACTCCGTGTCTTTGATTTTACTTGTCTGTATTGCATATGTAAATGTAGAGAATATTTGTTCTTACCACACTTTGGAAACCAAAAGGCTGTTTTTTAAAAAAATATATTTTATTGATTTTTTACAGAGAGGAAAAGAGAAGGATAGAGAGTTAGAAACATCGATGAGAGAGAATCATCCATCAGCTGCCTCTTGCAAACCCCCCTGGGGATGTGCCCGCAACCAAGGTACATGCCCTTGACCGGAATCAAACCCGGGACCTTTCAGTCCACAGGCTGAGGCCCTATCCACTGAGCCAAACCAGTTTTGGCCCAAAGGGCTTTTTAACGCTTGTTTGTTCAATGCCATCAGGCTGAAGGGATATATAGTTAGGGTTAACTACCTCTTAAGAAACTTTCAGTGTCAGAAAATAGCTGTGATAAAATAAGGCAAAAACAACAAAAAGCAAACAAATAAACAAATCCTAGACCATGAAGTTACAGGAATGAGATGTTTTCTGAGCATGATTTTAGTAGATTCATTTAAGTAATAATTGTATTCTAAAAATCTTCTATTATTCAAGACAATGATTAAAAATGGCTTTAATTTACAATTCCGTCTGCATTTAGTCTTCTGGACTGAATTGGGAGATCATAGAGCATCACAAAACAAACATGAGCTTTGGGGTTAGAGAGACCAAGTCCAGATCCTGCTTCTGTGACCCTCAATTATTTAACCTTGTCATCAGACAGGAAACAGTGAATGTTGTGATAAAGGTTAATGAGATGATATCTGTATAGTGCCTAGCACTGCGTGCAGGGAATTCTGAGGCACGCTGCCATAGAAGGTTCCTGGTAAGTTTGAAGGTAACTACTCTACTTTTTAGGCCATATTTATGTTAATTGTATTAGCAAATAGCAGCTAAGATAAAGCCATATATTCTTGAACTTCATTTATATGTAGCACATTAAGTATTGTGAGACAGAAATAATGAATAGTATGATAGTAGTTGTAGACATATCTTAATTTTCAGACTTTAGAATTATACCTAATTCTTATTCAAAAGTCTGAAGTCAGTCTTGTCTCTGAAGCAGCCTAACCAAGAGGAACCATGAATATTTTATTCAATGTAGGCATAACTTAAAAAAAATAATATCCAAAAGAAAAAGAAATTGTTGTTTTTGTTCAGTTTAGTAAATCACAGTAATCAAATTTCCATGGTTAAAAATGAAATATGCCAAAACTGGTTTGGCTCAGTGGATAGAGCGTCAGCCTGCAGACTGAAAGGTCCCGGGTTTGATTCCAGTCAAGGGCATGTACCTTGGTTGCAGGTACATCCCCAGTGGGTGTGTGCAGGAGGCAGCTGATCGATGACTCTCTCTCTCATTGATGTTTCTAACTCTCTAACCCTCTCTCTTCCTCTCTGTAATAAAACAATAAAATATATTTTAAAAAATGAAATATGAATGAGGGATGACATAATCTGAGATAGCACTATTAGGTCACCCCCACACATACACACCCACACCCACACCCACACTTATTCTGTCTCTGTTAGATTATTTATCCCTTAAAATTCACATCCCACTAAGTTGATTCTTTCTTTTGAACATAGTATAAGAAAAGGCTATCTAGTATATCTTTGTGGTAGTTTATACATATGAGTGTATTTTTTCACAGAAATGAAAACAAGTACCCAGAATATGAATTGAATGCATTTTGTTTGAATGAATAAAAGAATGAACAGTGGATCATTTTTTCCTAGCAGCTGATTTCAAAATATTTTTAGGTGGATCATGAGCCAAACCAGATCTCAGTAAGAGTAAAAATTGTACAGAGCCATTGACTCAAATATTTTAGACCTTTTTTATTTTTGAACCTATACATATAGCAACAGCCAACATGTTTTCAAGGTCCCCCCCCCAAAAATTGGGGGAAACATACTCACCTACAGATTGAAATGTTTAATTCAGTGATTGAATATCACAGGCTTCTGAAAAGTTATAAGTCCAATAGGATCAGAAACATATTAATTTTTATTTATTCAACATTTATTGAATATCTGATAATGTATCCAGTGCTCTGTTGTATGCTCTGAGGAAAATAATGAAGAATAAGACCTATCATTGTTGGCTTTTGAGGAACTCAACTTGGAGGTAGTATGAGCTACCATGCCTAACAAGGTCCAGGAAGTATGGGCTAGGGCAATGCTAATTAGTCTCAGCCAGAGAGGTTTCATGGAAGTGTGAGTGTTAGGAACTTAGATGGGCATTTGATGTTTACTAATATGTATGCTTATGGGATCTATAAAATACTTGTCCAGCCGAAACCGGATTTGCTCAGTGGTAGAGCGCCGGTCTGCGGACTGAAAGGTCCCAGGTTCGATTCCGGTCAAGGGCATGTACATTGGGTGCGGGCACATCCCCAGTGGGGGGTGTGCAAGAGGCAGCTGGTCTATGTTTCTCTCTCATCGACATATCTAGCTCTCTCTGTCTCTCCCTTCCTCCTCTCTGTAAAATATCAATAAAATGTATTTTAAAACAATACTTGTCCAGTGTGAAATCCATCAGTCATAACCCATTAACCATTATCTGTAGATCAGTTGTCAAACTCTGGATTCTAGATCAAAAGGGCAAAATCTGGCCAAACAAAATCTGATAAAAAGCCTTAGATTTGATTAGTTTGGTTAGCATTAGATTGTTTGGGACACATTTATAAACTTTTAAAATGTTAATACAATATCCTATAAAAGTAAAAATAATGTTATCAGTTTAGCTTTCTATTTCCAACATGAAATTTCTATTTTCATCCTGCTCTTAAGAATTTAGAATTTTCTAAAGCCCTGTCTTGGTGCCTCTCTTTGAAAAGAAACATTATTTTTTCACACATTTTAATAATTTCCTGAATAAATATTTTAAGTGTTATAATAGAATTCTGGAGATATATATATATATATATATATATATATATATATATATATATAATATATATATATATCACATAGAATGCTTGAATTATTTCAACACCCTTGGTGTTAAATCGTTATTAGATATTGGCTACTATAGTGCCCATATGCTTCTGAATTCTAGGCAATGGCTTAGGCCCTGGGAGAACATAAGTTGGATTTCTTTACCCAAGAGTGGAGGTAAGTAAGTGAATATGGTTTTAAAAGAGTAGGGGTGGTTTTACTTACCAACATGCCAAAACTTACCTGACTCAATCTGTCCTGTCCCTTTCAATGTATATAACATTACAATCACCAAAGTGTACAGTTCTGTAGTTGCTAGTGCCAGGACCACCGTCAGCATCATGATATATTTCCTGTAACAACTTGCATAGAACAAGCCCTAATCCACTTCTGTCCACACAGAACCACGCTCCTGGCCTTACAGCTATTACATGATGGCCTCAAAAGGGGCCACCATTTCTGAGAGAAGCTGCTGGGGCCCCATTGTGGTGATTTCCCAATCCTCCGACCTCTCCCAGGAGAGGAGGCAGGTACATTTGTCAGAACAAAATATCCCCTGGAGCATTTCTTTGCAGTTCCACAAATATCAGTATGCCTGGAGTTGAGTCTTCTGCATCAGGGAAAAAGAGGGGCAGAAAGAAAGCATAAAGAACACTGATTTAGAGAGATGATCCCTCTCTTACACACTGGTGAGCCATGATACTAACAAGTCCTATAATGACCACTAGATGCATGCAATCACTACCTCTGTCAATAGGTCAAACTAAACTTGCAGATGAGTTTCATTATGCTTTAATACAGGCATGGATTTTTAAAAAAATATATTTTATTGATTTTTTTACAGAGAGGAAGAGAGAGGGATAGAGAGTTAGAAACATTGATGAAAGAGAATCATCGATCAGCTGCCTCTTGCAAACCCCCCACTGGGGATGCGCCCGCAACCAAGGTACATGCCCTTGACCGGAATCAAACCTGGGACCTTTCAGTCTGCAGGCTGATGCTCTATCCACTGAGCCAAACCAGTTTCGGCATGCATGGATTTTTTTTTTTAAACTCATAATTGCTAATTAAAGGGATCAAGCGGTAAACATGTTATGTTTCAACATGCCTTTATATCTTTTGAAGTTCATATCTTGGACATACGACCTGCTTATTTGAGTGATTGCCATGCCCTGCACATCAGTGTGTTAGATCACAGAATCTTAACTAAACCCACAAAACTTACTCCTGGAAAATTCTACCCAAATATATCATCTTCATCTTTCATCTTGTTTAAGATCATGAAAAAGAAACTGGTGCTTTTATAAACTGGCGTTTCAAGTGCCGCCTACCATTTCATGTCCGTGTTCCTAAAAGGTCAATGCATGTATTTAAATTTCTCCTGAATACCCAAGCGTTGCTGCCTGCTTTCACTCATTTCACAGCCTATTTCATCAGCGTAAACAATTAGTTTTCTTGAATAAATGTGGATATTTGGTTCATATGCCCTTGAGGCTCTGGAGGCACAATTCACATTCATGCATGGAAACTGTTTAACCAACTGGCAACTAGTTAGAAACCTGAGAAACTACGAACATTCTCTTTTAATTAGGAAAAACAACTGTTCCTTATTGAAATCCTAGTGTCTGAGTCCTCGTTTTCTAGTTTGATGTTTTCATGTTGAGGCTGCCTGTGGCCCAGCTGCCTCTACAGGGTTTGCTTCCCAGTGGGCTGCTGAAAGACGTGCTAACAGTCACCCAATGAGAAGAGCAACACTCACTTAGTAAAAAGCTCTAGTGCGGATCACAGCTTGTGAGCTTGGAGGCTGCAGCACAAAGGAAGCCTAGGAGTTAGAGCGCTGATAGATTGTTGTCGTTGAGTTTGTTTATTTTTTATCATTCAAAGCTATAACAGAAGATAAGATCAGTTTCTGTTTTGTTTTGTGTTTCTTATAATTAGTTTATCTTGTCAGCAATCTAATCAGGGAATTGGTTTTAAAAATTCACAGGCACAGAGATTTCTAATGTAGATACTTTCCAAAGCTAAGTAGAACAAATTTTTTCAAGCTTGCCTGCTGGGGAGAGAAAAAAAAGAAAAACAGTGCCAAGAAATTGCCTGATATATCTGTGGCCATAGAGAGCATCAGGTTAAGAAGGATGGTACTTATAATTGAAACCCTTGGTCCCTAAGCTTTCATTCACTTAATAGTTTTGTACCATCTGGATCCCATAGTAAAGTATTGAAGGAATCCAATTGACTGTCCCAAATAGAGTGTCTGTCCATCTCCCCACAGGATTTATAAAGAGAAAGAGATCCCTTCCTGCACTGGAATGTCTAGTTCTTCCTTTTAAAAGGACAGCCACTCTGGGATTGAGTGGGGCTAATGAATGGAAGAGAAACGTGGCATAATTTGACTTTGACCCTAACTTATGCAGTGATCCAAATATTTTATATACTTTATAGCCACATGGATAAAATCAATCCATTCACATAGACTTGTTGAAATAAGGGCCACAGCTAGAGATATGGCAGGAAGAGCATGTGTTCATGGATCAGAATGTGTACGACCCTAGCCAAAATCATCATGCATTTTAATGCAGCCTACTTCTCTTCCCTTATTGCTCGTGTATCTCCAGCATTGTCCTTTTATAGTTGTTGTTAAAGTGTGCCAGGAATTTTATAATGAAGATGTAAAGGGGAAAAATTAAGCTGGAAGGCACTGAAGTGCTGAAAATACAAGCCATGCCTTTGGGAAATAATATATGTATGCCAGTCAAATGAAGATAGAAATTGTCTTGATATTAAAAAATAATAATAATAACTGATAATGTGAGTTCATGTGAATTTTATTGGTGGCTACTGAGCATAAGAGAAGTGATATGCACTATAGATCATGCTTTCACCCCATTTTTATTGTTTAGTAAAATACAATTGTGCATGTAAGCAGTTTTCATACAGTTAAAAAGAAAGCAGACTCTAAAAGTGGCAGGGAAATGTAACTAGAAGAAGAACTGCTGCTGAGCCATACCTTTCCTGGGAAATTAGGGGAAGTAGAGGGGAAAAATACCCCAGAGCAAGATTACCCAGTTTTTAAACAGTAGTATTTGCAGTGGGGCTGAAATGACTGATATGGTCCCAGTAGGACAGAGACAAGGGAAGGGCTCAACCCCTTGATTTGAAAATTATGAGTCTACTAATGTGGTTTAGAATTCACACCAGCAAATTAGAAGCCACTTCATTGTTGATTCTTGGCAAATTGGTGGTCACTTAAGAGCCCCGGAGCTGTCACAGCACTGCCGGCAAGCAGGTTTCCCATCTTACACACAGGAAGTGAGTGGTGAGCCTCAGTTCAGGACCTGAGTTTAAGCTTAGTGTTTTCTGAACCTAGTCCTGATTTATTGACATATTTGAATCCTGATGCTTTAACTGTAGGTGAGTTCTCCCTGTGAAACACGTTCTATCTGTATATTGGAATATCTTTAAAAAGATATTGATAAAATATTGAATGATTCAGTGTAATTACAGAGCAAACCAATAGAAGAGAGATCTTTCAAGGATGATATTCTTTTGTCAATTAACGTTGAATTCAGTTGTGTGAGTAGGTATTATTCCATTTAACTATATTTTGCCTACCTACTCTTTCTTTGTTTTCAAGTCCTGAAAACAATACTGGAGGAATTATTTGGCTACAAATCTAGAAAAAACTGTGAGTAAAGGAAAAAAAGTTAATTCATCTGGACTCACTTACTGGTTCCCAGTGAGCACTGGTTTCTTTTATATTAAAATAGATGTTCATTAGGCAGTTTTAATAAAATTTCCCTGAGATTACCAACCATGGTACTAGAACTTGAAGTTATGGTCTTACATGCTGGAATGTGCACATATTTAATTTGGCTTACTTGTGTTTTGTATTCTTTTCAAGTATGTGAAATGTGCATATAAAAAGATGCATATATATATGTATGTGTGCATATAAAAAGATGCATGCATGCACACACATAAACATGCTATCTCAATCCTTTATTCCTGTTCCTTTTTACTGCTGCTCTTAAATATTTTTGTTGTCTTACATTTTTGGTCCTCTCTTTTTGATTATATAATTGGCATTACATAATCTTGCCAAATAAGTGTTCCTGATCCTTCCTAACTTATTGTTATATTCCAATCTTTGTGGATGAGTGTGTGTACATATGCATATTTATTTTGCTATCCCTGCAAGTTTTTATAAGTCTAAGATCATTCCAGACTGCAGTTTTATAGATACTTTTTAGTTCCATGCCATTTTAAAACCCATCCCAATTACTATGTCTCCTTCTTCATTTTACATGTGCTTTTAATGTCTGCATTAATAAGCCTCTTTCCATTCCAGCTCAGGTATTTTTATTATTTTGCTTTCTTTCTCTGTTTTACTTTTTCAGGTAGATCATTATAGCAGCACTTATTCTTTTACAGTCTCTCAGTTGCCTTGAAAAATATTCCATTTTAAAATATCGAGTTGTGGAATTATGCTATCAATTACATTTTTTTTTAAATCTGTGCACCTAGAACTCAGGAATTAGTATTAAGACCAGTAAGCGAATTGATCATAATTTCACTCTAAAGGCAACCTACTTTAAACTGGCCAAATATTATATGACCACTCTCATGACAACTGTGTCATTGGAAGTGTTCAGTGTTGGCCTGGCCATCACATGGCAAGTTCAGCATTGATGGGGTGGCCTGGATGACATGTATGATGTTTTTATGTTCTAATTTCTTTACCTTGTTCAAAAAAGATTTAAGGTTTCTGAGAAAACCAGAGTGCATATCTGTACACATTTCTTCCCTTTCCTTCTGAAAGCCGAAATCACCTGTGAGGCAGGAATTTATCAGATGTTCTGCTTTTAGCCGAGTATACTCCCAGCAGATATAACAGTTTCCCTCCTCACCATATTATAATTCTGCTTCCCTGTTCAATAATCTACTTTAGGAAATCATCCTCCTCATCTCCCATCAGGCATCTGTAATCTTCTCCCAAGGCAACTTCAGTTATTTCGTATTTCACTCAAATACTCTCCATTGTGTTTACATCTCCTAGAACTATTTCTTCCTCTAGAATGATATGTAAGAATGATACATACCTTTTTGTTGGCTTGTTCTAAACAGACTATACTACCTCTGCCCAATTTGTTGGTTGTACGTTGGCTCAGTGTGTTCCCCTGTCACCATTCTCTGAGCACAAGCCACATCCCACTGAGTCTGAGTGTAAATGATACACTGCTCACTCCTCTGTTAAAATTTATATTATGTTTCTTTGTGCTAATATTTTAGTTTTATTGCCCGTACTTTACCCATTAGTATATATACTCCAAAAGCCATGAACATTGGCTATAAAACTTCTGTTGTCATTTTATGTTTGTCAAACACCCTGTCTTCCGCTGAACTCTCCTGGGACATGTTGCCTGGGCCCCACCCCAGCTCTGCCATGTGCCTCCAGTTTCCCCTTTAAACTCTCTTGGCCTCTCAGTCACATGTTTCATATTCTTTATGACAGCTCCTCTATCATGAGCCAGAAAGGTGAATTGTAACTCTGTTACACAATTTTAAAAATATATCTTAATTGAAAAAAACATCTGTTAACACTGCTTTTCCAACCAGTTTTCTCATACCTAATCATGACATCATCGAAAGTAAAAATATTTCACCAGTGCCTCCAATTTCAAGCCCAAGACTTCAAAACTCCCAGAGGCAAATTGAAGTATTTTCTCTAAGTGTCATGTATTTTAACATTAGTCAACAGTGATGGGTAGGAGTTTGCAGATTCAATGGAATGTCCTTTTGAAAAACAACGTATTGCCTGACCATGTGGAATCACCAACCCTTCAACCAGTAGAGAGTCATCAAGGGGCCCACTGCCCTCTTTCTCTGGAGTCCACACCAGGGCCCTCACTGAGCTGATGCTGTGCCTCAGCTTTGGGCCGCGGGGCTGAGCTCTCTTTAGAATACCTGAGCTCCCCTGCAGCGGGCCAGGCCATTTATAGATTTTAGGGTTTTAGTGGAATCTAGTTTTCTCTTCTTTTCCTTGATGATAGCTTCAGTTCTCTAATCTTCTGATCCTCCATTTGATTCAATATCAACTCCACTGAAATCTTTATCTTCCAGGTTTTATCTTGGATTATTTTTTCCATCTTCTCTAGGAATCCTTCATCCTTTCTAATAAGCTAAAGGATACATAGATATTCCTCAAACTTTCTCGCTTTCTTTACTACACAGTTTTTCTCTCTTTTGACCCTTAGGGAAATTGGGGGGAAAGTTATTACCAATCTCAGCAGAAAAAGTCTTAATTCAACTCAAGAGTTTCCATTAAATCACCCTGGGTTTTTGTTGTTGTTTTGTTTGCTTGTAACTGAGTAATTAGTCTCTTGTAGGTTTTATTTCCCCAAATAATTGTGCTTTTTGTAAGTTTCAGTCATGTTTTCTATGAATTTAATTATTGAAGACAAAAAACTGTAGGTTTATTCATCCATGATCTGAGCAATACTGAAAAAAATGAAAGCCAAGCTAATATTTTTCATGGTATCTAATGTTTTCTAATACTATATTTACTTGAAATAAAATACTGTGTTTTAGGTTCATGGTAGGCTCATACAACTACAATTGCATGTAGCCATTAATTGTGTAATGTATCTTACAAATATTTACCAAGTAGCAATATGCACCGGATGCTGCTCTGAATGGTGGAGTACACTTATGATCAAGGCAGGAGCCTTCATCTAAAGGAGCTCACAATATGTAGAGAGACATAGGCTTATAATAAAGACTCAATATGCCAAGTACTATCATGTGGGCACACATGCAGAATGATGGGCCATCCTAGTTTGGCAGTAGATGTCTGGAGAATCTTTGGAGAGAAGGGTACTAAATGTGGACGCATGGATACGATATCACATAATCAGAGAATTCCAAATAGAATAAAAAATTTTATGCCTGGACACAGGCACAGAAACACACACAAAAAAAGTGTGGCATACAATGGGAGCTCTTAAGGTATACAGCACAATTGGAATTTGGGGGGTGGGGGGAAGGTTGGCGAGGGAGAGAATAAGAATGAGAGAGAGAAAAAGAGAGAGAGGAGTAGTAAATAGGGAGAAAAGTGTTGACATTGCATGAGATGATACTGAACCTTATATGGCATGCTAAGGAATTTGGACATTTTATTCTAGGCAATGACTTTTTTCAGTTTAGATATGCAACTATGATATGAAGGAGGTTTAGAGATAAGAAGTAGTACAACCAATTGGAGAGAAGATAAAATTGTGAGGACCTGAAACTAAGGTAGATTCCGTGAGAATGGAGGGGGGGGAAAATGGATTCAAATAACATTTAGAAAGTAGAAGAGACTGGATTTGAAGACTGAGTAAGTATATGTGTGGTGAAGGGGACAGGTGACTCTGGAGTATCTGGCCAGAATACTTGGATAGATGGTGCTAAAAATTAACACAGTGGAGTCATATAGGAAATGACACAATTTGGGAAGGGCGAGGAATGTGATTAATTCAATTGGAAATAAAAAGAGTCTGAAGTACCCATGAGACAGATAGATGGAACTATACCTGATTAGGGTCTGACACTACAGTTTCGAGGCCATCTGAATTAGTGTATTTTATAGTAAAAGTCTGGGGGTTGGGCATAAGCATCCAAGAATATATAAAATTTGAAGAAAAGAGAAACAAAGACCAGAACCCTAGTGAATTTTATAATGTAAGAGGAAACTGATTTTATTTCTCTAAGAAGCAGGGAAATGATAGAGTAGAAATCTTAAAGAGATCAGTGAAGATTTGGAATGCCAGTTGGGAAGGAAGCTCGTGAATTCTATGGAAAAGAACTGCTGAGAGCAGAAGTGGCGGGGAGAGCCCATGGAGGTTCTGCTAGCATACATTTGCCTCATTTTATGCAACAAGTTATTCTTTTTGATACACAAAGTTGCAGTTGTCCTTCCCAACTTAATTATGTTTCTCACTACCATTGTTCCTAGTTGGCAAGATAATGTTAAGCTGACATTATCTTGCAAGGAAGAATTCTATTTATACTTAAATTTTGGTAATCTGCAGTACTAATGAGGATCATCTCTCTGCCATCATCTGGATCCTTGATGAAAATGTCAAAGAACCCCTGAGAACGGGATCACACATTGCTGAAATCTGCTTTCCCACCTCCAAACCCCCGCACAGATGTGGTTGCAAAATAGCAGCCTCTAAGCATTTGGCCTGGCTTGGTCAGCACAGCCTCTGAGTGGGCAGGCCAAGTCCAAGACAGCCAAAATGATCTGATTAGTAAGGGGAAATCCTGACATATTTGTGGCCAAAATAATCAGCAGTGGGATTGGAAAGGCACTTGGGGAGGGAGGGAAGAGGAGGAAAGAGAGAAAGGCAACAACTTTTTTAAAAAGGGTATCTCTGGGGCTCGTGGAGAGTTAACTACCCCAATGCTACCCAGGCCTGAAGGAGCAGGTAAAGGTGACGCTGTGTGCAATGTGTCCCCCAGAACAAGACCACAGAAGATCTGGCCAGGGTTCACCCCAAACAAAAGGTTGGGTCTTAGAATGACTGAGTATGTTTAAGGCCCACATGTCCTCTCCAACGCCATCCCTGCACCTTTCAGCCTTACCCCTGTTCATGAGGGAGTTTTCTGGGCAGATGGAATAACCTTAATCTTAGTGCAAGAGTCAGCAAACTACTACGTAACAGGGGCCAAATCCAGTCCTCTGCCATTTTTTATAAATAAGGTTTTATTGGAACACAGCCATGCTCATTCATGTATTATTGCTTTCACATAAAATAGTAGAATGGAGTAGTTGCAATTTAGACTGTATGGTCTACCTAAAGTATTACACTGTGGCCCTTTACAGAAAAAGTTTGCTGACCTCTGTCAGAATATGGAGACATTTTAGCTTAAAAAACAGCTGTGCCTAAATTCATCTTCTAGGGTCAAACCAGTCTATAGCATAAACACCTACACACACACAGGAAACAGAAAATTAAATGGCTAAAAAGTGCATTCTTACTCTGAATTATATATTTTTAAATACTGAAGAGACTTTGTTTAGATTCCCTCTCCGCCCCCCCCCCCCCAGGTTTCATCTCAATTTTCCCAAGTCAAATCTGTCCTTTGCTTTTTGTTGTCTTGTAACCATATTTCAATAGCACTTAATCAGTGATAAAACTGCTTTGATTTATTCCCAGCTGTGGATATTATTGTTGAAATATGTGTAAGTGTTCCAAAGTGTTATGATTGGAGCAATAGCACTTAAGAGTCCAGAGGCAAGTCAGAAAATTAACAACTGTTCTGATGCCTAAATTAACTGCACAGACAGACAGCGCTGAGTACAATGAGAAACTTCTGCGGAGACTTACTCGGCAGTATGTAAAGTGTCCAAATGGCTCACCCATTAGAAGCATCATATCCTGAGGATAAGTTCTCATTGGCTCTCCTCCCCGAAGGCAGAACCAGAATTTCATATAAAGGACAGCTGGCTGCTCTTTTCTTCTGGGACATGTGTCTTCCTGCAACGTATAAATTGTTGATGCCATAGCATCTAATGTGACATTTCCTCACTCTGTGACAAGACTGAGCCCCCAATATATGCCTTGTAGTAGGCTCGGCTGATGCAACTGAAGTCATCAGAAAAGAACAAAAGAAAACTTTTGTTGTTGTTAAATGTGGAAAACTTAGATTAAAGAAATACAAGGGAGAGTAAAGGGACCTTTAATCCTAGCACCTAGCAATATCAGCCCTTTAGAGTATGATCTTCCAAAATATTTTTTTAATTATTGCATTAATCACAAAACAAGGTAGGAAAAAAATATCTGGCTCTAGATGACATTTGGCATAATTATCTTCCCAACTTCCCCATTCAACTTCTGGCACTTTATTTCTTCATGTAAATCTTCCTTAAATGCTGTTTATATTTCACCGGCAGATTGATTGTAGTTTGAGTTGTACTGTACTTTAGAATTGGTCGTGATTTTGTCATAATTTGCTCTTTTTCTAAATTTTAATCTATGCAAATTGGAGAGAGAAGTTTTAATTACATATTTCAATTGTTGTTGATTTGTTTTGCTCCATTCTCTCCATGCATTGTTTACAGATATTCTCATATAAGTTAGGTGTTGTTAGATAGCATTATTGATTGTCATGGTTGCAAGGTATTTACTGGACTATCCTATATGTAAACTCAGCAGTATTTGAACATTTCCTAACAGGAGCTTAAAATTGTCACAGCATTAAGTTGTCTGGTATTACTCCATTGCTGTGGGTCAAATTGTACATCTCCCTAACTAGATTGTGAGCTCCTTAAAAGCCAAGACTATATTTTATACCTTGATTTCAGGTAATTCGCCCCGTGTCCAGTTTCTGGCATACAAAGAATGCATGCCTGATAAATTGCCCAAGATCTCCTATTGTTATAGTGTCATAACCCAGCCCATGTGTCCTTACTTGTCTCTTTGTGCCACTTCATTTCCCTGGCAGTGATTGGTGAAGTATACTGGTTAAGAAAATATGCTCTTAGGTTCAAAGTCTATAGTCACAGTAAAGAAATCTGAGCTCTTCAACCTCTTAGCCATGTGACCTTGACCACGCCTGTGGGCCTCAGTCTCATCATTTGTAAAATGGTAAAAACAATAGGACCTACCACCTAAGATTGTTTGGGGTGAAATTAGATCATTCAATGCAGCTCCTTGTCTATTCTAGGTGCTCCGCAAATGTTAGCTTTTATTTCTCCCTCTTTGGGTCATATTTATATATTGGAGTAAGCTGTTTTAGAATAGGCACTTAGTTTTTTAAATGTTTTAAGTAGATAATAAATAATAAAAATAAGCATCTGCTACAAAAATGTGATTCATTATTATGATGTTGTTAGGTAAATTTCATGTTTCTATTGTGGCTTCAGGGACACTTGAATAAAATAGTTCACGTTGGCATGTTATTTTTGTGTGCCTTATCTTGAACCCATTTTATATAGAGAGAAATTAATGAATAAGGAAAAGCTACTCGGAATTATAAACTAGAAGAGACAGAAGTCCTATAATAACGTCCTCTAACTCCTATGTAAAATCTTCCTTTATTAAAACACCGTGCTGAAGTATCCACACAAGTACCATTCACATCCAGAGGTAGGTATGAGCTTCCGTGTCAGGTGGTGCATTTTGCTGAAGTCTGCTAACAGCCTCTGCACTAAATTCATAATGAGATTAAAATCTACTGTTCATAGAACAAGAAGAGTTGAGAATGTGTAGCAAAAGCCCTTTTGTCTCATCATATTAATGTTGATGCCCTTTTATCCCAGAACTTGGCTGACGCTGGAGCCAAAATCTATACTGGTTTAATTTTAAGTGGCCTTGTGAGCAAGTGTGTACGGACAATGAAGAACTGAAAGGTACTTAGGGCATTCACGCTCCTGGCCGTGGCCTCTCAGATGGAACTGGGCATTCTCACAGCAGGTGGAATCCGCATGCTTAATGTTTCCATGCAAGAGGAGCTGAATTTCTAGGTCTTTGCCACTTGCTTTTATTGAAATCACTAAGGCAAACTGGATTCATGAATGAGCTTAATGGGATTAGATATAGAAACATAAACCAAAATATTCTAATCTGATTTGAAAGGAGCTCTTCAAAAAGTGGACAAATGCTTTTCTTCTCTAATGTGTTCGAATAAAGAATATATAGACTGTTTGATAAGATAAAAAATTAAGTCATAATGTGTAGTCTGATGATCTGCTAGACCAAAGATAGTAATTACTGTTGTGTGTGTGTGTGTGTGTGTGTGTGTGTGTGTGTGTGAAGTAATACATATATTCCTATTCAAGTTTAAACTCTCTCTCTCTTTCTGTTTTTGATTATGTTTGGAGAAGCATGGTTCTTCATAGTTGAAGAAAAAATAAAAAAATAAAACACATTAGGTACCACAGGGATTTCTCCTCTGCTATAGGCCACCAACTAAATTAAATGACCATTGGTGACAGTGGCCGTGCCATGGACAGGCTCAATTTGAATGAGCCAGGCAAGCTCCAAGCTCATGCACAACCTCACTCAGGTGTGCCCGCCTGGCCAGGCCCCTGCTGCTGGGAGAGGTGAAAAGGACTTGATCTCTCCTAGGCATCTCTCGCCAGGGGTCCATTGCTAAGATCTGCCTGAAAGCCAGCCAGTGACATTCCCTGGTGTGATTGCGTTTTAATGTAAGATTACAACCATAGATCAAAGTGAGGAGACATTTGGGCAGGGGCTCTTAAGAATTTTAGAGCTGGAGTATAAAGAAGATAATTATACTGTGTGATTTAGGGTTGTTTCTGCACATGCCACTCACTAGCAAGGCTTGTCCTCTAGCCTCTAACGGGCTTTTGTCCCTCCCCCTCCCCCAATATTTCTTATTATGTAGTGTCTAGAAGACCTTCTAAGGGCTGTGATGAAAGAAATCAGAACTATCCTATGAATGGCTTTTCTTGATAATGAAGATCTGCTTTATATACCAAAAGCATATTCTGGATTTGTTATCCCTGAATACTAGAACAAAAAAAGGAGACCAAAATGGGGCCAGCAATCTGTTAGAGTCAGTCCTTTTGTTCTCACTTCACCAATTCAGATTGTATGATAACTCGACCCCAGCTGGGCTTACTTTTGCTCTTGCATTGTTGACCTGTTTTTTAGAGAGTGCTAGAATAACAGAATCCTGTTCCTTACCTGGAGACCTATTGGAAATTCCTCTTCAACTACAGTTTCTGAAAAGTTCAACCTTCCTAATGATCAGCTCTGATTTCTTTTATGAACTACGGTGGCTCTGCAGCTCCAGGGGGTTCTCTTTTTGCTTTGGCTGCCAGGGGCCACGTCCCATGCTCAGTTACAATCGCTCCCTTTAGCCTGCGTTTCTGAAAAATGTACCCTCTTTGTAAGTGGCTGGCTTCTTACCCAAGTAATAACAGGCTCATAGTTATGTTTCTATAGTTATTGCCAGTGAATGTGTGTGACATGAAACCCTCTTTATGAAATTTGTTTTGAACTTTAAGCTTTTTGGTCATGCAAAGAATAGATGATCATTTTTTTTTTCAGCATTAAACAATGTGGAAAAACAAAAAGAAAAATGAAAATGACTCTTAATTTTACCAAATCATGGAATAATTTGCTTTTAACATTGTTGTGACTTATCTTCTGTGGCTCACCTCAAAATTGGGTTACTGAAGAGACTCTACCCATAATCCAGCCTCCTTGGGCTTCTGAGAATATGAAACATGTTAATCCCTGAGCCAGACTGAGGACATTCCAGGCTGACATAAGAGTCTTCGAGGCTAAGTGCTTATTGCTGGTATTGTTAGGCATTTTACTCCAGACCTTCTTTCTAGGCATCTATAAAGTCAGTTTTGGAAGTAAGTATGAGCATAAATTCAGTGGAATTGTGGTTTTGAGAGCTGCAAGCGGTCTGAGTTATCTAATCTAGTTTCTCCACAGGGGATGTAGGAAATCAGCTGGGGGGGCTCTTTTCAAATGTCCTATTCCAAAATCCCATGCCAGCACCTACTGGGCCAGAAACTCTAGGAATACATATGTGGATGGGGAGGGGGAACTAGAGGATTCGGGTGGGTGTGCCTAGTGGTGAGAACCACTGAGAGGCAGCCCCAAATTCTTTTCCAGGTGTGAAGGGAAGCACCCAGGAGGCTGAGTGAGGATATCAGCATCGCACATGCTCCCTTAGAGCCTGGGCTGAGCCTGTGTCTCCACACTGCCCCTGGGGCCGCTCCCACAGCGCAGAGGGACACCAGGAGTGTTTAGAGATAAGCATTTAGCAGCACAGGAATCTGTTCTATCCAGGCAGTTGTGATAGAGTATTCCCTTTTAAGTTATACCATAATGTTTGCAAGCAGTCAAGTCAGGTTACCAAATACGCAGCTGTTGAAAGTGGAAACAGACAAAGAAAAAAGAGCACTATTTGCATTCATTTATTTATGCATTAGTGAAACATGAAAGCATTCATGTCTCACTAATTCAGTCTGACCTTCATGCGTCAGTCTTAGTGAAATTCTGCTGCATTTCAGCTCCTACGTTTAGGTGATTCACTGAGTGGGTAGCAGAGGAAGTTAGCTATGGATTTAATCTCCTCACTGGGCACCTTCCAGGAAAACTCTCCATGTCTCTGCGGAACAAAGACGTGTCCTGCAGCAGGGACTTCCCTTCTGAGAACAGGTAGCAGAATGTAGTGCTTCCTGTCTTTCCAGGAAGCTCAGTTCCCCTTTAAAAAATACAAAAACTGTGTGCTGTGCCATGGCCAGTGTTCCCAGTGGTTAGAGCATTGGCCTATGAACCAAAGGGTTGTGGGTTCCATCCCAGCCCTAATGAGGCACATGCAAAAGGCAACCAATGTCTGTTTCTCTCTCTCTCTCTCTCTCTCTCTCTCTCTCTCTCTCTCTCTCTCTCTCTCTCTCTCTCTCTCTCTCTCTCTCTCTCTCTCTCTCTCCCTCTCTCTCTCTCCCTCATTACATATCCTCCCTATGGTGTGCTATAAATTGACCTGTGTTTGAGAAACTACTGGAAGAAGCAGTCAAATGCTTGAGGGCTGCATGGGCTAAGGCTATGATGGGTAATATGTAATGATAACTGTTACCCGAACAGAAACAGGCTTGTATGACACTGCCCTCGGCACTGCACATGACTGATTCTGTAAGGATCTACATGTAGGTGCTTAGATGTTTCACCATGCCTGCCTGACATAAACTAATGATGTAGACAGCTAAACACGGTGACATGATTAAACAAGATGTTAATTAGTGGGTTCTCTAGGAGTCTTGGTCCTTCCTTTTAACAGCCTCGCTATGCATGTAGGAAAGTTACGGCGACAGAAGTGGTTGTTCCCTGTATGGCATTGGTTAATGGCAATGGGGATACAAGAGAAAAGCATTTAAATGACCCAGTAAGACCTATCAGGTACATCTTCTTGTCTAGAGATTGTCCAGAACATGTCTTTGTGGGGAGGAATATGGCAATTTCCCTGCAAGCGGTAATCATTTGTACTATTACTTAGTTGTCATGTTTTGATGATCCCATTTCAATCAAACATGTCTCAGTCAGAGAGCTTTTGATGGAGAAATTTTTGGAAGGGTTTAGGAAGGTTAAATCTGTGAGACATGGCTTCCATCTGGAATGCATTAGCTGGGAAGATTTATTAGTCAGAGTGCCTCTGCATAATGTTCCATGGCAAGCAGGCCCTGCATCTCATTTCCAGCGTGATGTCTATATGAGGAGTGATCTTTGAAATATCATAGGTGACAATCAAGTTTGTTATAAAAATAGTAAATGCCCAGGATTTTTCATGGCGGCTATTTTAAACCCCTCATGAGGGCTGCTAAGCGGGTAGTTGATATGTTGACAAATGATAAAACTTGAGGAATAGCAACATGCATGAAATTTTAAAATGGAGTGTCCCTTTTAAGCTGAAAAAAAGAGGATTAGAAAAATGATGAACATTTAGTATTTTCATTTACTTTATCTATGGACCAGGTAGCCTTTGCCAATAATGAGGCAGGTACTCAACTATGTGAAGAAGTGCATTTCCTTCTGATTAAAATCCTTTTTAAGAGCTAGTGTTGTTGGTCAATACATGAGGCAGGGAAAGTTTTATAACATCTCATACATTAGCCTGAGGCTACACTGTTCTGAGCTGTAGTGTGATTGGTGTAAGTTAGAGATAATGGAGGCATTAGAATTTTCTACTCTACTGATCACTGGGTGGAAGGAAGGCAGAGCCAGGGTGTAGCTCAGGCTTATGTAAGATGCTGTACTTTTAAAAGACAAGAAACATAAAAGCAAATATAGGGGGAAGTTTGAGCTTGGGCTGCAGAAATTGAAATCACATGGAGGCCACAGCCTCCTCAACTTCTTACTGAAAAGGCAGCTCAGGACCCCGGGGAAAGGGTTAGCTCCTCCTCACCTGCCTTGTTCTCAGTGGCCAACCCTCAGGTAACATAAGGAGGCAGATCTAGTCCCACACAAGCCTTTGATGGAGGCAATAATGACTTAAGGTACCTTCCTGAAATTGAAGGGCAAAGGATTAATGCCAGATGAAGGGCGAGTCACCATCCAAATATTTATCTGTGGATTTAGGTCACACCACAATGCCCAGTTGTGTCATTCCCTCTCAACATCGGAAAAAGTGTTCCGTTTCCTGGATACAAGTTCAGTGCTAAATTGTTCTCCAAGGTCTGCAAGGGAAATACCTCAGCTCAGCAGTTTTGTTTTACCCTTGTGCTGGGCTTCTGTGCCAGGGGACAGCCCTGTGCCGGACAGCGTGGAGAGGGAAGTGGCACCAGCCACAAAATGCATGTCAGAGTATGAACAGGGTTTTACTACAGGACCTCAAAGAGCAGTGCTTGGGTCTTCCACCTCCTGGGTGAATATTTACATGGTCCGCAGCTTGACAAGTCTCTTTCTCTTCCACACACACCGCATGCTGGGAAGGCCACAGCCTCCCACTGTCAAGGAAGACATTCACAGGAACCGTCTTGCAGTCAACATCTTTTATAGACAGGATACATTTGAAGATATAAATTTCTTTTTGTTTTCTACTAATCCTTAGCAGAGAATACATTTCTTCTTTCCTTTCAGGCAAAGTGATATGGGGTCTCCACACACACGTGCCTTAAGCCTACCTCCTCCAGCTCTGAATGGTGGGGTCCTTTGATACCCCTTACTTGTTCTCATCACCTCACCTGTGAGTCCAACTTGCTTTCTGGACCTGCCTTGATAGGGCCTGAGGGACTGTGCCTGGTCTCCTCTCCAGCTCATGCCTCCTTTACTAAGGCTGAGCAGCACACAGGCCAATCTCCTGTCCACCCCTTCATTGCAGGAGTCTTGCGTATCCTGGCCTTTGTGTGTGTGTGTGTGTGTGTGTGTGTGTGTGTGTGATTTGTGTGTGATTTTTTGTGTGTGATTTGTGTGTGGTTTAATCTGAATTAAGTAAAACCAAAAATGGAAACTATGACAGATTCTCAAAGACACATCGGTTGGTCTTGTCTCTGCCTTTGGCATATGGCTGGAAGTCCTTTCAACAACACAGCTATTGTGGAATAACTAATCCAAGGAGTTTAAATGTTATAGGAAGACCATTCTGGCCTTCCCAGTGGTCCAAGTTACTTCACTGCTCTGATGATATTTGTGTGAATTCCACTCTCCAACATTCATATCCCCTCAAAGTAATAATTTGTTTTCATTCATTATTCATTCACTTATAGACAGATAAAGTCTTGGACAATTTACTAAAGAAAAAACCCTCCTTTTGATTCAAATGGCATTTCATTCTTTAAAAACTTCAGTGGCTTGGAATTAAATTAATTGCTTAAACTTGAACACATGGAAGTATTCTGAAGGAAATGCAAAAAAAAAACTATAAGGAGAAATAATCAGTCTATCTTTCATGTCACAATATAAATTGTCTTGATATTTTGAATCACTTTAAAGTTTCTCTATTTTGATAGTAATTAGTAAAGTTGGCATAGATTTTTCCCTATATGTATATATCTTAGGTTTAAAATTTTTTTTCAAGTCACATGAAGAAAAAAAATCTACAGTTCTGTGACTAAAGTTCTATGAATAAAGAGGTTAATTTCACTAAACCTAGCAAAAATTATTTTCATTACAGTTAAATTCCTGAAAATGGAAACATAATATTGTTAATTGTCATATCCAAAACATACACTTAATAGCTGTGTGATAATATTTGATTTAAAAGGCTGTTCCAGTCATCTCTCAACCCTTTCCTACTATAAAATCTTAACTGACTGCCAACTGTCTTATGAAAGACATCTATCTAAAAGTCATTTCAAAAATAATCAGTAATTAAATGGCAAAAGAAAGTTAACCTGGTTTTTAGAGTAAATTTACTAGTTATATGATAGTTGCTTGTGTAGGCATGGGATAAAAAAAAAAACAACTATGAAATATTATACAAATATAAGATGGTACTGATTCACATAACCTATGAGAAAGTCTGCATTATGAGTTGATTAGCATAATCCTAGAGACTTCCAGTAGAGACCATCAACAGTATTACAACATGGGTACTTACAATCACTATTATCTCAAATTCAAGACCTGGTTAAAGTCAAAGATTCATCTAGTTGCGCAATCTGAAGTCAGTTAATCTCTGATTCATTGGTAGAATAGTAATACTTTTATCTCATAGTGTTTCTAGGAAAATCAAAGGAGCGTTTTGTAAAGGCAGTGTACAAAAGTTAATTATTTCTGTTTTATAAACATGATCCACTCCTCTCATAGCAGCCGATCTTGAAAGAAACTATTTTATAGACCACACTTAAATACCACTTTTTTTTTTTTGTAACACACACACAAACACACTTGCCAGTTGGGTCAGTCTACTTCCCTTTTCTGTAAATGCCCAGTAACCCACTTTTCCATATATAATTTCTCATTATACTAATCTGTTTACTCTCTGTCATACTTTCTAACAGACAGATTCTTGAAAGATAGAGATTATTTCTGCACAGTACCCCACATAGTGCCTGGTTCACAATTGCCATTCAGTGATTATATGCTGAATGAGTGAATGACTGAATGAAAAACTCTACTTAAGGTGACTACTAGATCCTTTTTCTTGTGGGAATTTCATGTAGCACCAAAGATATAGCTTTCCACCCAATGACTAAAAGGCCTATTATAGGTTTACTTGCATGCATACAGTTCTGTTATGAGCATACTATTTTGTATTTTCTTATCAGTGACATTGGCAATGGAGAGAAAGGTGATTTTATAATTACCCTCAGGACTCCAAGTCTAAATGGTCCCTTGGTGCTAGGTTGGAGCTCAACCTAGGGATCTCTGGGTTTCAATACACACTTTCTTCTGGGCAGAACGAGTTGCGTATTGCAAAGCCCTAGGAGGCATCATCCCCTATTTCACAGGTCAGGGTAGGCTGGCTTTAAATTACAACAGGAAAGGATAAAAGTTGATGACAGATAAAAATAAAATTAGCATGTATAGTGACACTAAAACAAGTAATAAAATCTAAGTTCCTCCCTCTGTGCTTTATTTTGCACTGTTTTCTAAATATGGTAACTAGGCAACTCCATGTTATAAAAGTAAATGTTTGGCTTCTGCACCTTCAATATGCAACTATTTCTCCCGAAGCTATCCCTCTGCCTTAGAATTCTAAGCTTTCCTACAATTTCCAAAATTTGTAAAGGATGTTGATTCAGTGTCTTCTGATCTTTCCCTATTAAGTTGGCCAAAAGGGGGAAATGTTCATCTGATTTTCAATGCTTTTCAGGGTCTGGACAAGTCAACTGAGAGTCCTATTTTCATGTTGTATAAATGATTTATATCAAAATTATTCCTATAACTCTTCTGCCTATTTCAATAAAATAGTTTTACCCTGACATATTTAATTTTTAAGGAGGCGATTTGACTTTAGGTGGTGGGTACATGGTACAGTGTAATAGATCTTGTAGCATAGAAATAAGAAACCTATAGATTCATGTTGACCAATGTCACCCCAATCAATTTAATAAATAATTTTAAATGTCTTGTCATTTGTATCATCCTATGGGTTGTTATTGTTAGATAGTAATAACTAATACCTATATACTCAATATGATCCAAATATCTTAAAATCTGTTTATAGAAGGTGTTATGAGTTCTAAGGAGACAATCACACCCTTAGTGATGATTTCATGGAGGAGGTGACATTTGCTTAGGATGTTTATTCCCTGTGTGATTCTCTTAAGCAGGACAATTGCCATGTTTACAAACTGACAAGCAGGTTCCAAAGTGAAATCTGAGCTTGTGCTTAGCATCCAGTATGAGGTTGTAAACTAGGATACTACTTCTGAAGCAGCCACTAGGAGGGGGCCCAGCTCAGTGCTGGCTTGGCTCAGGCCCCCATTCACATCCTGCTCTGACATTTACTCTTGGGGCAAATGGACTAATCCCCCTGACTTTCAGTTTCATTATATGTAAAATGGGGATGTTGATAGTTTAAGTTCATGGGGTAGTTGAGACAATAGCAATATAAGTGGAACCCGTGGTTGCGAATGTGTCCTAAAAGCTACTTGTAAGGAAACCCTGCCGTTCAGTCACAAAAAATGGTGACTCTAACCTGGTTCATTAGCCCTGTTCTTATCACGGTCAAGCACTGGGTAATCTGGAAGCAATCATTTCAGGAATTAGTTCACATGGGGATGTGTTCAAAAAGCTTAGTGGACTGGAGAAACCTGAGCTCTTGTCTCTCCTCTGTCTCCAGTTAGCTCAGCGGGGCAACATTAGACAAGCCACACACCTTCCTAGCTACTCTTCCTACCTGTGATCTAAAGGTGCCGGACTACTTAATCGCCCCAGTGCTGTGGCAGTCACCTGGCTGTCCTCTCCTCTTGGGCACTAGGAGAACTGAGCACCCTGCCCCCTTGTAGTTGGGTGGGACATCATAACCAGTTCCAGCCAATGAACTGTGAGCGGAAATGGCATATTTCATTCAGTCTGACTCACTGAATCACAAGAATCTCTGAAGTTCTCCTTCCCACTGGAGAGCCACATGCAGCCCTTTGGCCCCTTGAGTGTGGCTGTTCCACAAAATACCTTCTATTTTGAAGAAGTAGCATTAGAAGAAGTGTAAGTTTAAAAACTTTGGCTCTCAAAAGAAATTTCAATTGTTGTACTGTTGATGTTTGGCTCTGTTGACTAATGAGTTTGCCGATCACTGGCCTAGAGGAAGGACAGCACAGAGCAGAGTCCCAGCGATCCATGCTGAACATGAGCTTGAGTAAGAAACAAGCTACCACTTGTTAAACTACTCATAAAATGAGGTTGTTAGTGCAGCATAACCCATCTATCCTGAGTTGTCACAGGGACCTTCTAGCACAGGGCACAAGGGAAGACTTTAGCAGAAGGTAATGCTTGCTTGAACTTACATGGTCCTGAGTATATCCTGTGGATTGGAATGACAGCCCCCACACCACCAGCCGTGTGATCTTTTGCTAGTTGCTCAGTCTCTCTGAATTCCCATTATCCTTCTACATAAAATGAGAGTAGTACTGTTGGCTATCTTATTGAGATGGATTAAATGAGATTTTACATTATATAAAATGCCTCACAGAGAGCAGAGTAATTCTTATTATTCTAGTTTTAATGTTCTGTAAGTTAGTGATTTCATCATATTTCTGTCCTTCCTATGTGTCCATTGAGGTAGGATGAGGAAGATTATAGGAAATTCAACAATGAACATGGCTTAGAAATGAAGGTTATGGGGACTATAGCTTTGCCCTTTTAAGGGAATTGGAGGTGTCTGTTAGCATGATGTCATTGCATCTTAGCCAGCCCATCTCCAAAAAGAGGAGTCAAAGCCACTGAACAAACTTGAGGCAATCCTTTCTCAGTAGCCACCATCCAACTAGTAATTTTTCTTATCAAAACTTCTCTGGGAAAAGAAATTATGTATTTGTCTTACCTTGGATCTTGCAAATTTAAGTCACCTGGTGTGTTTTAAAAACCCCCAACAAACATTAAATTGAGCATATCATAAAGGCAGCAGCTCACTGGGAATGTTTATAGGAAAACCCCCATAGAATGAGCATAATGAGAAAAATAATGAAGCAGTAATTATAATTCTCAAGTCGAATGATTTTAATAATAATTTATACTCAAACAACTCTATACCCAAGGAGATCTCAAACATTTCTAAATGTTAAGTTCCTCATCACTTTACAGTTCCTCCCATGAAGCCTGAATCTAACATTCCTGGGACAGTCATAAACAAGCAGGATTTTACAGATGGATAAACTGAGGCGAAGAAAATATGCCTGACGTCATGCAATCCTTAGCAATAGATTCTTGACTCAAGTACCTGAATCCAAAAGCAACCTGTTAGGTCTTCACAGCGGAATAATTTATGTTTCCGTCTACCAAGGAGTCCAGCTGTGTTGCAGGAACAGCTGTAATGGGTTTATGTGATATGACCTATGGATTTTATTCAGAGTTATGGTATCTATGAAAACAGTCGCAGTGGAGATGAAAGGTTTCTGCAGCATAAGGCCAGTTCTCGGTTGAAGGGCCAGGGAAGCTCTTGGCAGGGTCCAGCCCAACGGCGTGCCCTCGCAGGAAGGTCACTGCCTGACATGCCCTCTTCCTTTTCAAGGTGAGCCAGAGCCCATAAAAAGCTGTGGTCACTGCCCACCGTTTGTATAAGCTTTTTTTTTTTTTCTGTTCCATTGTGCTCATTCACACATGATATCCCAAAACAGTTAAATAAAATGAGGGATATTATATCTGTCACACATGAGAAAGCGACAGTTATGGATTCGCTTAATGCATTCATTGCTTTTTGGACTCTGGAGTCCCCTGGGCAGTGCCACAAATCTCCTTGGTGGCCCTCCATTCCGTATTCTGTGTGGGGCTCTCCAGTGAAGCCAACGTGTGTATAAAAGGTTCATTATTATTGTTGTTAATTTTTTTTTATTTTTATGGCTCAAATGAATCGGCCTTAACTCATGCTAACAGTAAGGGCTGCACTGGCCAAGTACATTATAGTAATCTATTGTTGGAATAGCTCACTCTCAGAGATACAGTGAGTGTCGGAGGCCTTGCCTTCTGAATTAATGCCAAAGCACGTGTGTTATAGCCAGCACACAGCAGGCAGCCTAAGCCACTGCTTCTCTATGAAGTTTTTTGAGACCCCACCCACCTAATTTTCCAAAATCCAGTTCAGATAGAGCCCTGTGACTTCGGTGGGCTCGCAGGTTGCATTGCGATGAAGGTGAAGCTGGTGGCCATTTGTTCCCATACACAGCGACTGTCCGTGGTTGCAGTGGTGACACAAGCTTGCAGAGCACGCTGTCCCTCCTCACTGGCTGAGCCCAGGCTTGCTCTTTGATTTATGGGCACAGGCTCCTTTTGGAGAGCAGCTGGGAACTGTTTGCACCTTCCTGTGCAACACCAAGCACAGCGCTTTTGTTCGGAGACTGGTTAATCCAGGATTGCATGGCAGGTGTCTTCTGGCAGCTTACGGAGTTCCTGCACCCCCACACCTGTGACCCAAGGAATCTGGCACAATAGTAAATACTCAACTACTGTGCCCTGTTATTATCACTGTCTTCATGCCTTTGTGATTATAGTCCTTCCATTTGCTGTAGAAAGAGTAAGCAGGACCTGGATTTAATATTTAATGTGTATATGAGCAATATTAATCATACACGATTAAATTCTCCCAAGGTTTTTTTCATTGAATGATCAATAATCAAACAGTTTATGTATTTATAATATCCATTTGCACTTTTGTTTTTGAATAAGTAATATCAGGGACAGTCTGTTTTGGTTTTCAGAGGCAAATGTATTTCACTTTGTACATAGTAGATGCTCAATAAATATTACTGGATGAATAAATAAGTAAATGAGATCTTTAAGTTTGTCAACCCAATAAATTACACTATTTTATTTGACCATGTTGAATAAGTCCTTTTTAAAATTTTAACTTTATTGTTGAAAATATGACAGATGTCCTCCTTTTTCCCCCCTATTTACCTCTATCCACCCTGCACCTGCCCCTCCCAGGCCTCTACCACACTGTTGTCTGTGTCCATGGGCTACATATATATGCATATAAGTCCTCTGGTTCATCTCCCCATCCAACCCACTCTGAAATTCATCAGTCTGTTCCATGCTTCCATATCTTTAGATCTATTTTGTTCATCAATTTTTCTAATTCTTTAGATTCCACATATGAGTGAGATCATGTGATACATATCTTTCTCTTATTGGCTTTTTCTCTTAGCATAATTCTCTCCAGGTCCCTCCATGCTGTCTCAAATGGTAAGAGATCCTTCTTTTTCACATCTGCACAGTATTCCATGGTATAATTGTACCATAACTGTTTTATCTATTCATTTACTTATGGGCACTTGTGCTATTTCTAGATTTTATCTGTTGTAAATTGTGTGTTGCTATGAATAGAGAGTTGCATATATTCTTTCTGATTGGTGTTTCTGATTTCTTAGCATATATTTCTAGAAGTGGGATCACTGGGTAAAATGGGAGTTCCATATTTAATGTTTTGAGGAAACTCCATTCTGTTCTCCACAGGCTGTACCAGTCTTCATTCCCACCAACATTGCACTAGGATTCCCTTTTCTCTACATTCTTGCCAGCACTTGTTTGTGGATTTCCAATAGGTGTAAGGTGATAACTCTTTGTCATTTTAATTTGATGCCTAGTGACTTTGAGCATTTTTTCATATATCAGCCTTCTGTATGTCCACTTTGAAGAAGTGTCTATTTAGAACATTTACCCATGTTTTAATTGGGTTGTTTGTCTTCTTTTGGTTAAGTTGTATGAGTTACTTATATATTTTAGAGATTAAACCCTTATCTTGAAATAGCATTGGCAAATATGTTCTCCCATGCAGTAGGCTTTCTTATTGTTTTGTTGATGTTTTCTTTTGCTGTGCAGAAGCTTTTTATTTTGATGTAGTCCCATTTGTTTACTTTCTCCTTAGTTCCCTTTGCCTTAAGATATGTACCAGTAAACATTTTGTTATGAGAGATTTCTGAAGTTTTGCTATGGTTTCTTCTAGGATTTTTATGCTTTCACAACTTACATTTAAGTCTTTTATCCATTTTGGGTTTATTCCTATGTGTGGTGTATGTTGGGAGTCTAGTTTCATTTTTTTGCCTGTACCTATCCAATTTAAGTAGTTCTTAAATGCCCACTCTGCTCAGGAGAGAGGAAACATTTTAAATATGGACCCTGCCTTTAAGAAGTTTATAGCACTTAAGGAGATCAGTTACATGCATATAGGAACTAAAAACCAAGGTTATATACTTACTCAGTTATGATGGCTAGTGCTGTTGTTATTAGCTTTTGTTATCGTGTACCAGGTACTTTTTTAAAAGTCTACATTTATTATATTATATTCTCACCCCCAAATAATCTATTTTTATCATTCTCATTTTAAAACTGAAGGAACCAAAGCTTAGGAACATTATGTACATTGTCTAAGGCCCTATGGCTTCTGAGCAATGGAGCTGTAGGATATAATATGCTTAGTCTGTGTGTACTAAGTTTACAAATGGCCATTATGCTTTTTTATTTATAAGACATATTTGATGTCCTTTTTATTTATATTTCCCTTGTATTAATTCCACTAAATAGATGGTATATGTCAATTCTATCATTTTTCAGTTCTTAGTTTATTCTCAGTCACTTGTGGAATTGCACAAGATCAACTAGCTGCATCACAGATAATAAAATGCTCAATCCTGTGTCATCTACAGTAAAGTAAGATAACAGTTTGAAAAGGAATATCTGAGCAATTGACACATGAGTGTCTCCAGAAGGATGAGTCAAATTAAAAAAATGTGTAGCAGGTGGGGAGAGGGGTGAAGTGTTTTGTTTTGTTTTAACCTCTTAACAAATATTCACATAAAAGAAGTGCAGTCACCAATTTGGTTATCAGATAAGTATTATTAGCATGAGATCACTGTTGTTCATCTAGCAACTGTTAGCCTTTAGGGAAGACAGGGGAAGGCTGAGGGATTTGCGTATCTTCATAGAGGGCATTGATTTAAAAAAAAGGCGGGGGGTGAATTTCAGGACTGTAATATATTTGTTAATTACAGTTCTTATTTATTGGTCCTCTTTTGCTAAATCTGCAAGCTGAAATAATATTAATGCTCCTAAAATTGCTGCCAGGCTCAGAATTGACCCTCAGAAACAGTACCCTTTAGTTACCTTAAACCTGGATTTCCTCTGGGCCTATGTGCACACACTCAGTAGCCAAATTTCCCGCAAGAGAATTTAAGGAAGAAAAGACTTAGATTTTGAAGCTCAGATTCTTCTGTATCTGGACTCAGCACATACCATGTCAAATATATTTTCCCTTTTTAGAGGTATATGCAGATGATGTCCTTATAAGAGTGTGTAAATTGACCAAAGACCTAACTTTCACTCTCTGGGGGAAAGCAGATGGAAAATAATCTAGTTTTAATTAGAATTGAGATGCTGCTACTAATCACTTAAAAGTTAAACGGCCCTGCACTGGAGGAGAAACTAGGGGGTTTGTTCTTTCTCCATTGCTGTAGAACGCACATTAGACAGGAAGTTCTACCTAGTTGGCTTGGAGCAACAACAAAAAAGAAACATCTGTGTTTCCAGTATATAGCTGCTTGGTATTTAAGTGAGTAAAATACCTAGAAGTATTCCTGAAATTTTCACACACACACTTCCTCCTACCCCTGGCTATTTTGGCATTGTCATGGCTGGAGCCCAATGCCCTTTGAATGCTGTGGCAGTGGCCTAGTTAATACAGGCCTTGTGTAGCATATCCAGGGTGGCTCTGAGGCCTCAGAATCAATAAGGAACCTTTAGATTTAAAACTAATGACTTTCTATGTTCAGCAAAAGTCAAAATCTCTCCAAATTCCCATTGTTGGCTCTGACTTTCCCACAGAGAGTAAGAGAAAGTGTGATAAATCATCATGCTCACAATGCAAATAAAATGCACATCAGAAGAGACTTGAACTAGACTGGAGATGGATAATGTGAGTCTGAAACATCTTAATTATTTCTGTCTCAAGCAAAACCCCTCAACCAGCACTGCGGCAGCAGTGATTGTAACAGCAGTGGACAAACTGTCTGATCTGGGCGGCCTGCCCCCAGGAGTGCAAGTGTCACCTGTCTGTGATTGCAGCTGTCATCATTTCCTCCCAGAAGCATTTTAAGTGGTTTTGGTGACGTCAGATGCTTTTCAATGTATCTATAAACTGTGGCTGAATGTACATAAAATTTCCCCAGACTCTGATTTAAAGCCCTAGAGAAGGCCACCAGGCTCATATGGAAATTAGCTAAGCATAATTTATTCATGAAAGGCAAAAAAGCTGAATTAATAAATACATGAGTATGTAAACTTATAACTGCTTAAAGATCTGTAGAAAATATGAAAGCCAAGCTCCATGTGTGAACAAAAACCCTTAAGGTGTGGCCTCTCGGTTCTTTCTTGGCAAACAATTCTGTCTCCTATTTTGAAAGCCAAAGTGGAAATAAATAATAAGTAAATGAGTACATTTTTTTGGAGGGTCTCTTTTCCCCCCTAAAATTCTGAGCCTGCCCTGTGCATGCTGCTTTATTCACATAAGTCTAAGAGAATTAATTTTTTAAATATTAATGAAGGCCCTAATTCTGGAGCTTCAGAACTGATCAGCAGATTTACCATAATTGTCTCTGTCTGGACTCAGTTTTCAGAGCAAAATATGGTCTGTCATGAGACAACGCCCTGCCTTATTATAAGAGTGGTGATCATTTCCCCCCTCATCCTTACTCTTCAAGACATCATCATCTGTATTCATACCATCAGCCCATCAAGCATTGAATCTGCCATGCAATTGTTAATGCAGGAGTTGAGGCAAAATATGTAGTCACACTTTTAAAAATAATTTAAAGGAAGCCTTGCTTTGTATTGAATGCAATATGGTGAAACATTTCATTTGGGTTGACACTCAGTTGGACTCTGGAAGCCTGAATCTGTATACAAGTGTTACCTAGGATTTGATAATCAAGCAATGAAACTGTTATTTCCTACAGATCTTATAAGCTGGTCAGAACATTCCAAGGGAAACATATAAGCTCCATCTATCTTCATTACCAATAATTTCCTTCTACTAATTAAAAACATTTCCTGAAAGTATACTTTAGAAAGCCTCAATCTAGTCAAGGGATGAGGACAGAACAAATGAATGTTTCACTTTTTTAAAAATGTGTCTCAATTCAGAATTATAGTGGATACAGGATAAAAGTGTAAATACGTTTCTATCTGCAGTCATAATTGAATAGAGAGGACATGAAGAAAAACAAAGCATAGCACCATGTGCTAGTCATCGAGTACTTTATTGTCTCTTTAAGTTATTGTGGCAAATCTATGGGGTAGGTACAATTATATCCATTTTTCAGGGGAAGAAAGTGAGGCACAAAGGGGTCTATTACTTACTCAGCTTCTCACAACCAGTATGAAAATACTGGACATCAGTGCTCATACTGTGGGTAGTTATTTAAAACAAATAATGGTCTACATGGCCTTCTGACCCCAATGCCATATATGTTAACAGGTTCTAGTTTTTCTAGAATAAAGCTTTAAAACATAGGTGTATATGTTTCTCATAGCACAGATCTTTACCACCACCTGGCTGAGCAATGGTAAGAGTGTCCGCTGAGTGCAGTGTCCCCTCTCCTGCTCTGAAACATGGCCTTGCCATTAATGTGATTGCTTCAGACTTCTAACTGATCAATGGAAATTAATATGTGAATAGGAAGAGTATTGCTGCATAAAAAACACCCCAAACATAGTGGCTAAAACAATGACACCATTTGTTTTGCTCATGAATCTACCATTCAGACAGCATTGGGCAAGGATAGCTTCTCTCTATCTTCACTTGGCATCAGTGGGACAGCTCGAAGACGAGGCTGGGGTCACCTACAGGCACAACCCACACAGGTCTGGTGATTGATGCTGCCTGTCAGCCGAGGACTCATCTAGAACTTTGGTTGGGCCATCTGTCTGTGGTCTTTCCATGGGACTGCCTAGCTGCCTTACCTCGTGGTGCCTAAATTTCAAGAGTCAGGGTCTGAAGAAAAAGAGAACCAGGTGGAGAAAACACAAATCTCTGAAGTCATGCAGTGTCATCTCCATCATATTCCTTTAGTTGAGGCTCTCAAGAAGCTCTGCCCAGGTTCAAGAAGAGGGAATGTAGATCCTGCCTCTTGATGGAGGCAGTCAATGTCACTTTGTAAGAAGACAGTGTGGGATGGATAAATTGGCGTAGCTGTCTTTGGGAAACACTGTCTCCCGTAACTTAGGCTTTATTAATGGGAATGTCAGTATGAATAAAATGTTTTGCTGGAAGAAATCCCATCGCTATGAGAATTAGGGCCCCATTAAAACACCAGCTTAGCAGAAATAACTGTTCAAAGAGTCAAGTTTTACCAAGAAGCTAACTTTCATATCAGATGGGAATACCCAAGAAGGAAGGAAAAAGCCTTCTAAAGTTAATTCTAGGCTTGTGCCTAATTCAAAGGAAAAAATCTTTAGAGGTGGGAATTCCCTAAACATATGTAAGATGGTTCATTGAGGCTGATCACATCTTTAGCAGTTGCAAAGGATCTTATACCAGATGTTAACATTCAAGTTTCTATCAAAGAGCTATGTTGGATATTTTTTCATCATTAATATAAGAACAATGGAAATGAACTTTTATGAAGTGCCTTCCCTGTAGACTCGAAGTTAACCAGTCATACTTTTCCGAAAGATAGCAACATTTTAGAGAAATTTTGTTTACTGTGTATGCAGCTGCAGTAGAAGTTGGACCTCAACCTTGAGAAACTTAAAAGCTAATGTAGGATTTGTGGAACACAGGACAAAAAAAAAAATGAGGATTTTGCTTTCTTTATGTAAGGGGATACTGACAAACTGCCAGGTGACTCTGAGCAACTTCTCCAGGTTTGTGCTAACTTTGCACTTAGCCAATTAGACACTGTTCTCCAGTATTTTTCAGAACAAAAGTTGTTCAGGGTTAATAGCAAACTTACCCTAGCACAGTGCTTTGTAAATTCCAAAATTCTCACATTGGATGCTCACAGCAAATCTGTAAGCTGGATAGAATCATTTCCTCTGTTTCTCACCTGAGGCCCTGAGAGGTGAGTCACACCAGCTGGGAGGAAGAAACTTAAGGAGTTATGTATTTATTCATTCAGCATGTATTTTTTGAGCCCCTACTGTGTTCCAGGCACTGCCCTTACAAAAGGGCCCCCAAAATTCCCTGCCCTCATGGAGCTTATATTCTAGTGGGAGGAGAGAACAGACAAGTGCAGTGCACGTATGTTACATAATTAAAAGCACTAGGGAGGGAAAGAGGGGGCCGAAGTGCTGGCCTGGAAGTGACTGCAGTCACACATCGCTGAGGAGGGCGGGTCTCACTGGGAAAGTGACATTTGAGCAAAGCCCTGAGGGAGGCAGGGCACCTTCCATGCTCATGTCTGGAGAAGAGCTGTCTAGACAAAGGAGTGTGGCTGACAAGGTGTGAGCTAGAGGGACAGGAAGGGGTCAGGTCAGAGAGAAAGGAGTGTTTTGCCGGATTCTTGGAGCCTTGCAGGTTGGTGTATAGAGTTTTGTTTTTATTCCGAGAGAGTTGGGGAACCACCATAAGTGGCATGATGTGACTTAAGTGTTTGTTTTTTCCAAGCACCTCTACTACGAAATATACCTCAATAAAGCCATTTTTTTTTAAGTACCTCTAGCTGCCATTTTATCTGTAGAGTAGAAGTAGGAAGGCAGTAAGAAGTTATGATCTTCTAGGCTGGAGATGGTGGTCACTGGACCAGGTGGTAGCCAGGAAGGTGGTGAGCAATAATCAGATTCTATACAAATGAGAGTGAAGCCCACAGGATTTGATGACTAGCGAGGGCAAGGATGACTAGGAGGTTTTGCTGACCTGCAGGGCAATTGGACGGATGGAGTTTCCTTTTACTCAGGGAAACCTTTGAGAAAGCAGGTTTGGCTGTGTGTGTGTACCGGTGGGCTGTGCGGTGGATTACAAGCAAAGGATATGTGCAAAGGCAACAGAAAGATAAAGACATGTATTATTAATGATTATATTATTTCACTTTCCAAGAGGATTTGAAAAGGCTTATCATAAAAGGTACAGATAGAATAAAGATGCGAACCATTGAAAAGGAGTAAAAGGTTAAAACCAACCAGAGAGTGGTGGACCTAACCCAAATTCCCTGCAGGTCACAGTGTTTGCTTGACCTTTGCAGAGCATGTGTGGTCAAAAATGAAAATATGGGTATAGGATGGAGGTGAGGCGCATTACAAGACACGCAGAAGGATTGTGCAGAGACCTGCAGGTTTCCGACAGGCTTGCCGGGGTTTGAGGAAGGTCACTCTCCCCTGTGGGAATGGGGAAGCTGAATACTGGGAAAGCCATAGGATGCTTAGAAGACCAGGTGTGAGGAGGGCTGGCAAGGGGGACTTAGAAAGTACCTGATTGAAACTGGGAAGGTGGAAAAGAGATGATGGCTGTCATTGACTGGAGCACACCTCAGAATGACCTGATGGGCATGGAAAATGCCTTACCTAGACCTCCTCAGTCCTAATCTCTATGAGAAGACCCAGACTCTCAGTGATTTTTTATTTTAATTTTTAAAAGTAAATTTTTGGAGTAATATTGCTTAGTAATATATTTCAAAGGCAACTCCTAATGATGAAATGCTTGCTGGACTTAATTAGCTTTTATATTCTGTGAATTGCCTAATTAGAATGTTTTCTGGAGAGACAGAGGGACAGATAGAGACAGAGACAGAGAGGTAACAATTAAAAAAAGAATTTTAGAGGCACATGCATTTCTTATTTTAATGAATATTTATTGAATGCCTAAGCATTGTGCATATAAGTGCTAAAGACACAAAGATGAAAGAAACATGGCTCCTGCCCTCAAGTGGTTATCAGTCTGTTGAAAGAAACAAACATGCATTGGTAGTTTCATAGGGCAATGTGTACAGTGTTTCCCCAAAAATAAAACATCCTCCGAAAATAAGACCTAGCTCATGGAAAGATAAGACATCCCCTGAAAATAAGATCTAGCGCAACTTTGAGAGAAAAAATTAATATAAGACACTGTCTTATTTTCGGAGAAACAGGGTACATGTGTTGAGTGTTAGGGGAACTGGGTAGAAACTGAAGTATTAGATAAGGTTTTCTGGAAGGAGTGTCATCTTTGCCAAAAACTTGTCTAGAACTAGAGGTATCAAATCTAGCATGCTGCCTGCTTTTGTAAACAATAGACATGTCTATTCATTTTCATATTGTCTGTGGCTGTTTTAGCACTACAACGGCAGTTAAGTAGTTGTGACAGGGACATTATGGCCCCTAGAGCCTCAAATATTTGCTAGGTGGTTTATTACAAAATGTCTGCTAACCCCTGTTCCATGACAAAAGGGTACGGAAAAGCCATTGTAGGAAGTGGAGACAATATGACATATGGTACCATACAAAGAACTGCAGCAAATATTAAAGCAAAGAAAGGGTGGGGGAAATTACTGAAGACTGTGTACACCATCTCAGGGAACTTAAACTTCCTCCAGTGCAATGGGAATCAATGATGGATTTTAAGCAGTAATACTAGAGTTAAATTTGAATTCTACATTGATTTTTCTATGTTTGCTTCATAGAATATAGAGTTGAGGGAGGGGAAAAGCTGTATGGGAAGAGAAACCATTGGGAGGTTTGTAGGAGTATTTTAAGCAAGAGTTAATGAACTGATTAAAAGTTGCCCATAATTTTATAACATGGAACATTACAAAACTATTATAATAAGGTATATCTACATTATACTGATAAGGATATTAACTACAATATATTCAGTAAAAATAATCAAGGAAACTGAATACATAAATTTAGAGCACATGTGTTAGTATATCCATAGACAGAAAATGTAATTTTTTCCCTAGGGCTATAGACTTATAAGAAGCATCCACCTTAAATGTTATACATATTAGAAGTCTTTTTTCTCTTTTAAAATAAAAATATATTGCCTTTGAATTAGACAAAAAAGAAAAGAAAAAAGTCAGAGTTTTGGAGTGGTTTGTAAAGAGAGAGAGGATGAGGGCTCATACTATGACTTCGGGCAAGAAAAGACAAAAGGAGAGAAGGGTATACATTTGAGGATGATTTAGGAAGTTAAACTAGTGAAACTTGATTAAATGACAAAAAGGAAAGTAGATTACACCCAGGTTTCTAGTTTGAGTAACTATGGTGCATTGCTGTATCAATAATTTAATTAAAGCAGAATGAGAAAATCTTTATGAATCATTAATGATGTTTGAACTCTACTTAATACATTTTAGTCCATTGAAACTATCAACATATGAAGGAGGAATTTTAATTTTTCCCATTTTATAGATGAGGAAACTGAGACTGAGAGAGTTTAAATAGTTTACCCAAGATAACGTAACCTGTGAACAGAACAGCTGGGAACTGAACAAGAATCTGATTGATTCCTAAGCTGATAAGCACTTCTACCCCAACCTTAAATGATTTTTTTAAAGAGCAGAATAGATGGAAAGATAAAATTAGTTTAGGATGTATTGAGTTGTTACCATAAAAGTTTTGTCCTAACATGATGTTTTAATAAATGAAACAAAGAAAAGAGAAGCTCTCAGGTTGAATTCTGGAGAATGTATAATTGATGAGTCTTAATAAACACTTAAGTTTTAAGAATAAGGATATTGAATATATAAGCAACTTCCCCCCTTGCCTGTGTTTGGGAACTTGATATACTTATTGATGCAGTGAATCATGCACATAAAAATTAGAATAAAACAAATTTGATGCATTTATTGGCATCAGAAACTATAGGTCTGATTTTGTCATTTTTACTCAGTGAATATCTGTCCATTGTTCACTATGTGCAAAGCATATTGATGCTACATTTTTGCCTACTTTAACTTATTAAACATAGAATATTATAAAACTATTATAATGAGGTATATCTATATTATAAAAATGCATATCTTTGTTGTCAATTACTGATGTGTCTAAAATTTCAGTAGTGCTAGGATGAACTGAGTCCTAACAGATCTAATTTTCTAAACAGATCTTTGAGCTGATATTAATTCTGGAAATATCGAGAGACATTGATGTTCCTGTTTTTCATTAGATCATTAAGGCATGTTTGTTGAGTTCTTTTTTGAAGGAAATATCCCCTGTTGTGCATAGGAGCGTTAGGGGGTAAAGGTAACTGAACTTCCAGAGGAAACCAGGGAGCTTGAGTGAGGGAGAGAGAAAATGACATGCCTCCCACTGAGAGGGAAGCTGTTTCTCATTGTGTCCCTTCACCCTGGCGCTTAGCCGCAAGAAGGGGCATAAACCAAAGAGAAATGAATCTCGCCAGCTGCCTTGCTGCTCTCTGCCCTCCACAGAAGCTCCGCAGCCGTCCTCACTTGGAGGTGGTGATAGAGCTTCATTTCCCATTTGACGAGCAACAAAATGGTTTACTAGTAGCCCTGGTTATACTTTCCCCAGTGGAAGTTAAGCCATGCCTTAACGATTCTAAGAGGTACAGGACAATGTACTATTATAATTGTCCAGAAAATGCAATAATGGCTCTTACTAGTGCCATGTCCCACATCCATGTTATTTTCTCTCTAATGTTAATTTTTATCCAAATACAGATATGGGCTTTCAGAAAGTGAAATCAGGTTGTTGAGATTGACCATTCAATACACTAGTAATGTTTGTATATTGCATAAAAGTGTGTTTTTGACACAGTAAAATACATTCCCTTTATGCTCTTGTAATTCACTTTACAGTGACTTGCTTAATAGCATAATGTATATCATTTATACTGCTAACCTCAATGCTTTTAAACAGTAATATCCTTTCCTCAATGCCTACTTGTCAATTTCACTGATCTAGATTTGATTTCATAAATTAACTAGTCCAATTAGGTAGAAAGTTATCATTAGAATAAGAAGTGGAAGCAAATAAATGTTAATCTTCCATCTCTGAATGTAGTATTCAACACAACTTTGATCATACTTCAACAGTACTTAATGGGAAAAATGCATCTCTTTGTTGTCAATTTAGTACTCCCCAATTTAAACATTATTTTTATTCATTCTCTCATTCCATATCCATCTTTCTTTGGGGCAGTTATATTTCCACTTTATCAATAAAATACTAGAGGTCCGATGCACAAAATTCATGCAAGAGTAAGCCTTCCTCCCCCTGGCTGCCAAGGCCAGCTTCCTTCCAGGACCCAGGACTCCAGCTTTCCTAGCAGGTGTCCTGGGCCTCCCTCTGCTGGGTGATCATGGGGCGATGTTTGGCCCCAACCAATCATATCACACCTGCCTATGCTGGTCTGGCGCCAGTGGATATCATAGTGAGGTCCGTGATGGTCATCCAGATGGTCGTTTCACTGTTCTGCTGTTTGGTTGATTTGCATATTATGCTTTTACTAGAGGCCCGATGCACAAAATTTATGCATGGGGTAGGGTGGTGTCCCTCAGCCCAGCCTGCACCCTCTCTAATCTGGGACCCCTCCAGGGATGTTAAACTGCCCGTTAAACTGATGTTAAACTGATGTAAAACGGGCAGTCAGACATCCCTCTCATAATCCAGGACTGCTGGCTCCCAAGTTCTCGCCTGCCTGCCTTCCTGATCGCCCTTAACCACTTCGGCCTGCCAGCCTGGTCATCCCCTAACCACTCCCATGCCAGCCTGATTGATGTCTAACTGCTCCCCTGCCAGCCTGTTTGCCCCCAACTTCCCTCCTCTGTCAAACTAACCACCCCTAACTGCCCTCCCCTGCAGGGTTGATTGATATCATACCCAGAATCTATTGTGTTGCCTTTGCTCTGTTTTGCAGATCCACTCCTAGGTCTGATGGGTTTTGTGTGTTAGCAAGTTGCTTATGGGAAAAACAGGAAATGCTATCAATGATCACAAACAGCCCTGTGATAGTATCAACTAAAACTTACACATTGCTATAGAGTAGTCAGATTTTTTGAAAATGGTACACTGGTGAATGGAAAGGGCAGTGTGTGTGGATTGCCATTATTTTGTTTTAAATTTTTCTGTTTTTAATATCCTGGTTTTTGTGCTAAATCCCAGGATTAGAAAGCCTTTAACCTGATCTCATGGCTTTCAATTTACCTTTAGTTCTGTGGTCCTGGTCACGTGCCAGTCTCTGCTTTCATGGAGTTTGGTGCATAGTAACTGTCTGAGGTCATAGCTACCAGGTGAGAGAGAGCCATAGTGGCTGCACAGCTTTCCTCAGTATTCTCAATTCTGGCCAATAGCACTGACTTCTATTTAACTTAGCAAATGTCATTATAGCACTAAAAGGCAGAGGGAAATAAACAGGCAGGGAAAGTATAACTGTTCTTACACACTGATGCTCTTGTCTTCCCTGTGCGGAGGTCCCCGCTCCGGCTGGTTTTGTGACGCCCGTCGCAGGCAGCAGCTGCATGTGTGTAAGGCCGGCGCTTTCCCTGTGCAATAGGAAATGCATGCATGCTGCCTGAGGAATGCTATCGCTCGCTCTGCCAGGGCAACGGATAGATATGCTTAGCCACCAGGCATATATCTATTATTAGGAAGTACATTATAAGACATATACATAAGCAGTGTTATTGGAACTGCCATCATTAACAGTGAGGCTACCAGCTGGGGAAAAAGGCCTTGCTCACCGAGAAGCCTCTCTCGGCCACCCCCTCGCTCACCTGTCACCGTCACATCACTGATGCTGGAGGTATTGACTATGAAATAAAACAAGTTGCCCCCACAGGAATTCCTATTCCTGTGCCGTTAGGAAGAGCTGTGAAGCTATGTTTTTAAAGTGCAGCTTTCAGTCCCTGGAGGTTGCAGCAAAGTTCCTTTAGGAGTTGCCGGCGTCAGAACACTGCAACTCCACGGGCACTTTCCCTCGGTCAATCCCTCTGTCTTAGCAGCAGCCAATCAATATTTCTTGATCTCCAATTTTGTGCAAAACTCGGCTGGTGCTTAACCCTCCTGGCAGTTCCCTTTGCCAGTTCCCTCTTTTTGGGACAAAAGGACTGTGTTCTTTCTCTTAACAGGATAGAACTTTTGAACACATTAGTTTCTTTCATGACGAATTGGGTGGCGTTTGAGGGCTTCTATCATATATGTGTGTGTGTGTGTGTGTGTGTGTGTGTGTGTGTGTGTGTATATATATATATATATATATATATATATATATGTATGGAAAAACACTTCTAACATTATGGAAATTATATTTGTTTCTAAATAAACTGATTTGTTTGTTTTCTCCTTTTCTCAGGAGGCTTGAGTTGGCTCCCTTCCCAAACACAACCTTTTGGATAATAAATTCATTTTGAAAAGAGGCACGGAACTCTTTTGATGTTATAAATAGTATGTGTAGTAAGAGAAAGATCCTGTAATTGCAAAGCCTGGGAGAGGCCTATGGGATAAAGTAGATCTGGTGCTTTATTCAACTATTAGTAGCAGTTCATGAGTTTATATTAGAAAAACTAGTTTTAATAAACATTTTCAGCTAATTTTGCTAATCCACTTGCCTCTAACACAGCCCAGGTGATTCAGTGGTGTATAGATATATGCATCTGCATGTGCCGCTCAGGAATAAGTTCAGTGAGGATTCGGTGGTCTACTGGAATCACAGGCCTTTAAACAATCGTCTAAGAGGCAAACTGTAGTCTGGGATTAATATGAAAAGGCAGAAGATTTTGCCATTCCATGAAATACCTTAAGAACTGACATTGCAATTCATTTATTCATATGTTTCCTCTCCCTCTCCCTCCTCTAACCCTTCCCATCTTTCCTCCCTCCTTCTCCTTCCCTCCATCCTTCTCCTCCTCCCTCTCTAATGTCCCTATGCACATCCAAATGCACACCTTAAAAAATTCACTTCTCAAGATGGCCTGTTATCTTCCTCACTGTGACCCTGTTTGCCCCAAGTTCATGCTCTGTTTTGGCAGGCATTTTAAAAAACTCTGAGGACATAAACCTCGCCATGTCAATGTGGCAGTTTGGCCAACACATCAGTAAATGTCACAGAGGTGTCAGCCCTTTACATCATAACTGCAGTTCATTTTCCGAATTGACAGTGATGCTTATACCGGGCAAGGATTAGAATGGGCATATTTCCAGATCTTAATTACATCAGGCATAAGGATGAGCAACAGCATTTTTCTTTGGGGGAGAGGAGAGGAGGAGAGGGGGGAAGGGGGAGAGAAATGCTGAATTTGGCCATCTAGAGCCTCCTGCGTCCCCGTTTATCAAGAGATAATAGGATTAAGCTAAGCCACGGGACTTTTCTGGCTAATGCTGCCTTCAGCAGGGGTCTAATAAGGATAGATATAATTGGGTAAATGGCGAGTAAGAATGAAGAAGCACAGAGTGTAAGCACAATGCTTAGGAATAAATAATGACAAATTGGATTTCATCCAATCTGTGCAGACTTGGTTAGAATCTGACATCCCACACTGAATTACAAGGGGTAACATCTATCTTTCGTCTTGCCTAACGTGTCTCTGTGCATTGCAGATATCAGAGCGTATCCTCTCAAGTTTAACTGGGGTCTATCCATCCTGCTCATTTGAAATCGAGTAGAAACTCTTAAGGAACATTCAAATAGGGTTAAAGAAACAGAGTAAATTAAGTGCCTAAAAACAAATGTGACACAAATTAGAGTTTGTTTCTTTGACCCTTCTCCATTTACAGAATTTACCCCATTAACAGCTGGGAATTTATTTTCACTTTCTTCACCTCTCTAAGAGGAAAGCAAACATATAACATAGCCCCAAAGGAGTAATTAATTAGATCATTTACTTACATGGATTCGGATAGTTTATTTAAATACAAGTCTGTTATTTATTTATTTTACAACACTATACAGGAGCTTGAAACTCCTGTTCTAATTTGCACTTAGCAAGGATCTCTGGAAAAAAAAAAAAATCACAGTGAAGGAAATAAACAAAGAGCCAGTGATCAAAGGGCCACATTCAGAAATTCATAAAAGCATTTCACCAGGATGAATGTTTCAGTGAGTTTTTTAAAAACGGATTGGATGGGTTGGGGTGGAGGAAGATAACAAGACTGTTTTGTATTCCCATAGGCAAATTTTGACAAATATAATGAGTTCATTGATAAGCTGCTGTATAAAAGGTAAAGGGAATTGTAAAAATAAAGGATGCCAACGTAGGAGGAAAAAAAAGTGCAAAGAATATGCAGATTATCACAATAAAAATGAAGACAGCTTTTGAAGACAGAGACTCATGAACTCAGAAGCATATTAAAAAAATAACTAAGCAACCTCAAAAATAACAGTACATTTTTATCAGAAAAGCAAAAGCTCATGCAAATATATTTTCACAAACTGGAAGCAAACGTGGGAAATTAACTCACCAAATAGTAATAGTGAATCTATTCTAAAATGAAGTTTAAAGATATGAAATGTTGGAATAGATGTTCATATTCAATTCCTTTGAATATGATTGTGTGAAAGCATTTAAACGTTTTCATCTAATAGGCTTTTAGGAACATCCCTGACAAGATAGCCATATATACACCTTTATGCCTCCAACCTGTGGCGCTATAATACTCTGGTCACTAAAAATCCCCCCCTCGTGCTGTCACTCCATAGGCAAGTTAAGGATTAGAATGGTGAAAGAGCTATGAAGATACTGAGATGGCATTTGGAAAAGGGAGTGGGTGATAGGTACTCTAAAATTCATGATTTTAAGAGATCTGAGGAGTGAGGAGCAGAAAACACTGCATCTACCCCTCACCCCACAGCTTCCTTTCTCCTCTCTGTCCCTGTGTTCCTCCTTTTATACATGTCCTCTCCTGGCCCCTCCTCAGGATTCCTCATACAACTGCTTGAAACTCACTATCTCCCTCTGTAGGAAGTCCAAGGGACTGCTTTTACCTTTCACCTTTCCTCTCTCCCTCCACTTCCCCTCTCCCCCCCCCCCCCCCCCCCCCCCCCCCGCCCCCCAATATTTTGCTCTCCTCAATTTTCTGTTTTTCTTTTTTGCTCTCATTTGGAACTATGGCATTATTCTGGGTTTAGTTAACATTTTAAAAACATAAAAATTATATAACCAAATTAAGAACATGTTTACAAATATACAAATAATTTTTTAAAGGTGGTCAAACATTTTTTATTGTTTAAGGAAAAAATATATAATGCTAGAGTAAAATGATTTCTCGGTGGTCTAGGGGAGGAGACTATGTAGTCTTCATTTTTCAGCCAGGCGTTGCTTCAAGGTGGGAATGCATTCTGAGAAATACATCGTTAGGTGATTTTTGTCATGATACGAACATCACAGAGTGTGCTTCCAGAAACCTAGATGGTATACATAGCCTACCACACACACAGGCTGCATAGTAGAGCCTAACACTTCTAAGCTATAAACATGTACCCTATGTTTCTGTGCTGAATACTGCAGGCAATTTAACGTGTCCCACTACAACATTACAACACCTTCACAGCACATGAAATGCCAGCAGCCCAGCAGACACTTCATCTAATGAGAGATTATGCATCAAGTCAACAGTCGTGTCGTAGGGGCTGAAGTCGCTTCAGCATTAGAAGGGTGACAGGATCATGAAAATGCCTATGGGTTATCACCTCACACGCCTCCCTATCACCAGGCCACTGCATGAACCAGGCCCCTCTCTTGAACAGCTTTTCCCCTTCCTCAAAACACACCCCTCTTCTCCATCACAAGCCAGCTCTGACTGACCTCCTCCCCGGGGGTGACAGCCTTCCACACCATCCCCTTCAGAAACGCTCCTCCTGCCAAGAGCGAACCCTTTCGAAAGAGTTTCATGTGTCCATGGTCTTACACATCTTTCTGAGTTGCACTGAAAAATCCCATGATGTGTTTTCACTCAACAAAAATGTATTACATGCTTAGTGGATGCCACGCATTATTCCTGGGCTGGGAATATAGCAGTGGGCACAATATACACACATTCTGCCTTCATGGAACTTACATTTCAACAAGGGATGTTAGACATGAAATAAAATAAATAGGATCCTGTGATATGTTGGAAGGCAGTAACTTCCATGGAAAAAGGTAAAGCAAAGAAGGGCTGTGGGCTGTCATGCATGGCGTGGTTGTGATTGAGAGCAGTGAATGGGGAGGGGGAACTGAGGAAGTGATGAATAAACCCCGCGGTGGGGAGGCTCAACCGTTTATGCCCAGATGAGTGCCTGCGCACAGTTACCAGTTGCTCAGTATTTGGTGAACAAATGGCAATCTGTATTTGACAGGTCCTTTCTTTTCCTAAGGAGCATTGCCTTGTGAAAAGCAGGCGGTGCCAATTCTGTTCTTCCTTCTGTAGAGAGGTTTACAGAACTTTATGGGCGGGAAGCACTGGCTCATGGTCTGACTTAAAGATAAAAATACCCAGTGAGGACTGGCGGGGTGATACCGTGGGCGGAGTGGCTCATCACACAGACACGTTTATAAAAAATTAATCCCACACATTTGTTCATGTGTGTGGGGAGATGGAGAATATGTAGAGGGATTTGGATTTCCAAGTAACCACCCATATCACTTTCAAGTTCAAGTTTTCCCGGAGCTGAAATAGCTGGTCAGTAAAACGTCGTTAATAGAAGGTGACCTTGTTAGTGACATAGGTTAGCCTGGTGGAAAGATCCTCATTCCAGAGATCTTGACTGAACCCGCAGCCCGACTTAGGCCTGTAATTGGGAGAAATAAAGGGAGACTGGGCCTGCTAACCCTGCAGGACACATCAAGGCAGGAAGGGCGCGGGGGGAGGGGGTGGCTCTGCTGGGCCCTCCGCAGACTCCTGCTGCCACACTGAGGCAGGAAACCCCGTCTATGGAGAGGTAGAGTCATCTTTATTAAAAGCAACGCCCCATTTACTATAAGGATGGAAAAGCTTGCTTTGGGTAAATAGAACTGATTCATTTACACGGTTAGTAAAAAGTGCCCTTGCCGAGGTAAATAGGTGTAAATGGACAACTAGGAAATAAGATCCCAGGTCTCTCTCATACAGACAGCTTTGCCTCTCAGGTTAGTGATAAGAATCTCTTATGGATTCCTCACGTGCTTAGCTCCATCTTTGTGTGAAATTGTGCAGCATTCCAAATTATCCCCAAGAATCCATCTTCCTGAAGATGAGACACTAGGAGCCACGGAGATTGGTAAACAGGAGATGTTTTGAATGAAATGCATAGTTTAATCACATTCTACTTTCAGGAAACTACTTCATTTAAGTTGGTGCTTGCCTGGGGTAATAATTTATGCTCCACACTTGAGTAATCACCAGGAAGATTGCTCAGAACCCATTCCATCCCAGACGTAGCCACCAATATTTGTGGCCTAAAGGAAACTTCTAAAAATTTAGGCCCAAGTCAGACTTCTGGATTTGTGTGTCTCCTTTTCCCCCCACCCCCCACCCCCCCATTTTAGACAGAATCATTTTACGTCTCATGCTATGTGTTAATATTTAGGAGTGAAGTTTGTCTTCTTCTCTCCTAACCAACAAATTTTAAAAGGTAGCACTTTTAAACATTAAAAAATGCTCAGTTTTTTAAGTATGTTTTGTCCTGTGGAAATTGAGCCCTACAAAAGGTAAATAAAGATCATTTATTTCTAAATTTGATTTATTTTTCCACAAAACCTCCAAGGTCTTGGCTCTCTCCATGTAGAATCATCCAAAGCCATAAAGCACTGGGATTTGTGTTTGTTCTCAACTGTGTTCTGTCCACCCCACGGAGAGCCTCCAGGGCGGGTGTTTGGGTGACTCCCATTGTCCCCAAACTCCTGGTTTACTAGTAAACATGGTCCCTTCCTCCCCCGGCATCTACAGCTTTCTCTCTCTTTAAAATAATAATAATAATAATAATAATAATAATAATAATAATAATAATAAAATACACACACAGAGAGGAAGGGAGAGGGATAGAGAGTTAGAAACATCGATGAGAGAGAAACATTAATCAGCTGCCTCCTGCACACTCCCTACTGGGAATGTGCCCGCAACCAAGGTACATGCCCTTGACCGGAATCAGACCTGGGGCCCTTCAGTCTGCAGGCCGATGCTCTATCCACTAAGCCAAACCGATCAGGGTCTGCAGCTTTCTCTTGAATTTTCCTCAGCTAACCTCAACCCCAAACATGCCTTTTTTCCTAAGCTACTACTAAGACTTGTGGAACGGACTGTGTTACTAAGTGGCCACAGAAGCTGACCAGCTGCAGTCAAACAGTTGGTCAAATGGCTCATGGAAGCAGCACAGTGGGACCAATGGGGAGGATGCTGCGTTTGGTGGTGACTAACCTGCTGACTCAGTGAACCTCTCTGAGCAGCAGCGCCATTCTATAATCTGAGGGGCAGTGACTGTCTCCCAAGCACGCCCAGTTCTGAAACTCTCTCGAGTAGTCTTGCTTGACTGGAGGTTCAGGTCAGTTCGTCCTAGACAGAGCACATCCCAGTGACAGAGGCTGGGCCCAGCGTGACCAGGAGCCCAGCGGGGGCTGAGGCACACAGCCCTCCCAGACAAGCCTCTGGACTCCCACTTGGCCAGCTTAATTTTTCTTCTCCTAACCTTTAAACTTTCAGGTTATTAAGTTACCTCATCAATCCCAGCCAAACTCAGTGGACATTTCACTAAAAAGAATAGAGACAAAGAATATCCTTTTCCTGGAAAGCGCTCAGCAATTTCCAAGGCGCTCGGGCCTCCTGTTGGGAGACTTCATGCTTCGTTTGTTTATGCTCTCAGACGAACCCTCGGTGTGTTTTGAGGTGTTTATTCCAGCGGTTAAATTTGAAGAGGTGAAGAAAAGTCAAACTCTCCCCAATATTGCCTAGGAGGAGTCTAAAATAATTGGTACACATTGAAAATGTTTTTACATCTGAGGAAGGGAGAGGAGGTTTTGTTTGCTCAAAACAGCAGTTTTCCAGAGAAACTAAAGAATAAATTTTCTTTTTCTCCAAATGTAAGGGTGCTGATTTTCTTTTGCTTAGCATGCATAGCATATATTATGTTTTTTAAGTACAATTGCCCACTTAAGTTTTTGTTTCATGTTTCTTTATTCCCTTAACCAAGTCCCAGACATAACGGTTAAAATTAGTAGATCATCTTTCTGAAATTATACATTTTAATTATGATTATTTGATAAGCATTTCAGACATACTCACTCATATATCACATAAAATCAGAAGTAAGTGTGTATATCAATAGCAGTTTAATCCCAAATGGAGGCTTTATTTAAACTATCGAGGACTTGATTACAGGAGCTTTGAGATTAGCAATGAGATTTACAAGTGGCTAGAGGGAAATATTTAAATATCTTTGCTGGAGCAAATTATAGTCATTTTTAAAAAGACTTAAAATATGAGTGAACTGAGAATTTCATCTAAGATATCCTATTACTGAATTATGCCTTTTTTTGTAGTCACCTCTTCAGCTATTTAGAAAACAGCTTGATCAGAAGCAAGGAACATCTACTTTGCATTTTACTTCTAGCAAAGTAACCCTTTCATGGAAAACAGTAACCTTTTTGTGTTAAGTGATTTCTTCTTTGAAATATCGCATTAAACGGAGGGTGGGCTTTTTCCAAGGGTACTACAAGAACCAAACAAGTCTAGTTTCTAAATATCTTTGGCTTCAAAACGATGTTCATGAGCTAACCATAAAGTGTTGAATAAAAACCTTGATGCAGGTGTATGTGTCTCTCCAATTTAAGGGGCTCCATGATCTGGTTCTCACTACCAGTCCCTCTGATGTCTGATAGCATTTCCCATAATCCAGGGGCTGTGTGCTTGCATTGCCCAGTGTGCTTGCGATGCAGGCTCTTGGGACGTACTCTTTCTACTTCCTGGAATTCCTTCTTCTGGAAAGCTCTAGGTCTGACGTCCTTTTAGCAAGTCTCTGTTCAAATGCCACATCATCAGAGGTCTGTCCCAATCACTCCCCGAATAAAGGAGCAACCCTTTAGTCCCAGCATTTCCCATCATCCTTTGTCTACTTGGTTTTCCGTAGCATCCATTGGCATGTGGTGTATCACGTGTCTTTTGATATTGTTTATTATTCATCTCTCCCTCTTTCTCTCCAGCTAGAGCTGAGGCTTACCTGTTCTTTTGTATTCCTGTAGCTCCTGTGTTTGTGAGTATATATTGATTGACTGCATGGATTTAATTCTACAGATATTAAGCATTCACTATATACAAGGCACCATTAGGTAGCACAAAGTTATGAAGATGAGTTTCAGGTTGCCTAAGAGAAAGCACCATAAGTCAAACACAACGGGTGATAAAAATACTGCAAGAAGGGTCTGATCAAAGTGCCATGTGTGTCAGAGGAGAGAACTTAGACCTAGTCCAGGTGGCCTAAAGGCTAATAGTTGGAGGGAGCGTCTCCAGAGGGACCGTGAAAACTGGGCAGGGGAACTTCCGCTGGCTGAGGTAACAAAGGAGGATATTTCAGGGGCGAACAAATTTGAGTCCACATGGATAGAAGTGTTGTCAGTGTTTGGGAAGTAATATTTGAGGGAGGCCTAGGCTTATGTGTAGAGGAGTAGAGGGTGATGAAAGCGGGTGGTGAAGTACCCTATGTCCTTTTGTTTTGTTTTGTTTTGTTTTGTTTTTTAAATTTATTTATTTATTTATTTATTTATTTATTTATTTATTTTTACATATTTTAATGATTTTTTTTTGCCCCCCTCCCTCTCTCCCCCATATCCCCTCCAACCCTATGTCCTTTTGGAGAACGTAAACGTCTAAGCAGTGAGGAGGCATGCCGCCTTCTGAGGAGTGACATGACAAAGGCTGGGCTTCGGGAAAGCTCACCTGGCACTGGTGCGTGCAGTGGCCAGAGGAGAAGCAATGAAGCCCAGTTTGGAGTCTGTTGCTGTGAGACAGAGGCTGTTACCTGGAAAGGAGGAGGCAGAAATGACCATGAGGTCTGGCCATGAAAAGTAAGGATAGGAAGGGTTAAGGAGAAATCGATGGCTTCAGGCTTCATAACTAGGAGAGGTGTTGCCATTATTACTTCCCTGTGGGCATTGACTTGCAGGAAAGTAGGAAGGAGGGCCTGATTTGGAGCATGAGATGACAAGCTTCTGCAGGGGTATACGATTAAGATGTCACCAGGCTATCTAGGTAGGTGGGCTATCAAGGCATTTTGAAATGTGAAACACATGCTGAGGTGAAAGGTGGGAGCAAGAGCTAGGGGCTCAGATGTCACGTGGGTGGAGGAGACGGGTGAGGTAGTGAGTGAGCTGGCACGGCTGAAAGAGGAAGCAGGGGTAGGAGACAAGTAGTCCCTCCAGGGAGGATGGTGTGGAGGGAGGGAGAGAAGGGCTCCAGGGAATGAGCCAGAGGCGGAGGGGCCTGGATAAGCAGCCTCCTAATAACATGGGCACAGAGAAGGCGTGGATGGTCAAGAGAGTCAGTAATCCTGAAAAGTGTGGGAAACAAGAAAAGAATTCTCAGGATTCTACGTTTAATTTTATTGATCACCAGTTGCAGAACAGCGTATCTAGAATGGTGGGGATAAACTCAAACTATAAACAACCAAAGAGAAAATGGATTAAAGCAGTGGAATTACAAAATAAGGTTCTTTTCTTCAAGAAATATACTCAAAAAAAAAAGAGAGAAAAATAAGTTTGCAGCAGAATGATAGAAAGATATTTTTTTGGATAGAGGAGAGAAGCATATCTATCTCTAGATGCAAACCAATCATTAATCTGCTGGCGAAAGCCCTTCCATTTCATTTTGCAGATGACCGGGGAAAAGGGGTAAGATTGGGATTGTATCTGCCTTTGACAGATGAGAACGAGGGTGCTAAGCAGGGTGGAAGGACTCGCATTCATTCATGCAACGTGTCATATCCAGTGTCTGCCAAATTCTAGGCACCATGTTCAAGGCTGGAGATCAAATGATAAACGAACGGGGCTTGCATTCTGGGAGAGCAGCGCTCACCCACACCCACGATCACCCCAAATGGATAAACTGTGCCCAGCGCTATGAAAAAAATCAGGGGCCGAGGTGGGAGCTCCAAAGGGAAAGCCTCTTGCCCACCGGTGTGGCTCAGTGGTTGAGCATCAGTCCGAGCCCTAAAAGGTTGCTGGTTTGAGCCCCAGCAGGGAATGTGCAGGAGGCAGCCAATCCATACTGATGTTTCTCTCATCAATGTTTTTAGCTCTCTCTCGCGCTCTCTCTCTCTCTCTCTCTCTCTCTCTCTCTCTCTCTCTCTCTCCTGTTCTCTCTAGTGTCAATGAAAAACATATTTTTTAAAAAGGAAAACCTCTTCTCCCTTTTTTACTTCTCTGAAAGAGTGACATGTGGAGAACTGAAGGGTAGGAAAGGGAATTGCAAGAGAGAAGAAGAGCAAGAAATAAAATAAAATAAATATCCTGAAGCTGAAGAGAGCCTTGGAGGTTTGGGAAACTGAAGGGAAATAGCATGGTCATGGTTTGGTGAACAGGAGGAGGGTAGCACAGTACACCGGGCGGGAGAAAAAGGAGAATCACGGGGGGGGGGGCCTTCCGGGAAAGGTGAGCTTTGGGTTTCATGTTAGATGCAGGGGAAAGCCATGGCAGTGCTTGGTAGCAGGGTAGTCACATCCACTTTATGTTTTTAGAAAACCATTCCTTTGTCTACAATCAGAACATGCTGTCGAGGGGCGGGAGAGAAGGGAGTGCAGAAAGAGGAGTTAGGAGGCTCTCACACACATCCCAAGAGGGAAATGGGGAGCTGAACTAGGGCAGGGCAGCAGAGGTGGTGAAAAGTGAAACGGTGCCAGATAAGCTTTACAAGTAACATTAATTCAAGTTATCTGACTTTGTGTGCATCCATGTACATTCATCCACTCCGGTGATGGCTGTTAACAATGGGAGAGGCTATGGCTGTGTGAGGATAGGAGGCATATGGGAAATTTCTAGACCTAAAATTGTTCTGAACTAAAATCTATTTAAACACACACACACACACACACACACACACACACACAGCACCATCCGGGATGTTAAGTTTGAGAAGGCTTGACATATCATGTAAAGGTCAGAAAGGTAGTGGTGTATGAATCTGGGGGTCAGAGGAGTGGTCTGAACTGGAGAAGTACAGCAAGACAGAGGGATAAGAGAAGATATTTGAAGTCATGGGAATGGATGGGAAAGGGGAAAGAGAAGAGCAGGGGTGGGACGGGTTGTGATGCCCTCCAGTGCAGGGGGCCACAGCTAGGAGTGTGTGTGGGGCCTGGGAAGAAATGCACTGGGGGAAACCAGCACCGAATGGTAATGCAGGCCTGTGACTCTGCATTCAGGGTTCCTAACTGTAAGTCCTCTCCATATGCCTGGGAACCAAATGATGTGCCTGACTCAGAAGCAGTGCTCAGAACTGTTCCTGCTAACACCCACTTGAGTCTTAGATTGATTATAGCCTATGGGAAACCTCAGCGGATCCTCTCTCTCCCTCTCTCTCTCTCCCTATCTCTCTCTCTCTCAATCTCTCAATCTCTCTCTCTCTCTCTCTCTCTCTCTCTCTCTCTCTCTCTCTCTCTTTTTCTCTCTCTTTCTCTCTCCCTCTCTCCCTCCCTCCCTCCTTCCTTCCCACCCCCATCCCCATGCACTCTGTTCCCCCATCACATTGTACACAGTCTCAAAGCTGCTATTCGCTATTCCATGTGCTCCTGCCATTAGGACTCTACAGGCGTGCTTCAGATTAGTCTGAGAAGGAGGCTGTTTGGCTCCCAGGAAGTTCCCCCAAATCCAGCTATTGGGGCCTGGTCAACTCAAACTGAACACACTATAGGTTGGGTCTGTTCTGTCAGAAGACATTTAAAAGTATGGATAAGGTTTTCCTGAATGGGTTCATGCTATTCCTAGAACTGGCTTAGAACATTCCCAGTTTGACTAAACAGGGCTGTTTGTCCTACAGAGAGAACACTTGTTTCGTTTATGCCTGTAAGCTGGCTGTCACCTGGGCTGGGAAGCCCCGTAGCAAGCTTCGACGGCACAGGCGCACGTGTGCACGGCATGGGCAGAGCTGGGGAAATAAGCTTTAGTTCTAGGTTACATTCCTGCCCCTGGGTGCTCCGTGTGTGTGTTGAAGAAGCGCTTTCCATATCGAGGCAGCGTCTGAAAGTGTGAAGCACCAGAGTGTGCCGGGAGCGTGAATATAGGCAGAGACGGTGGCTGTTCCTTGGAAAGATGCTCATCTTACAAAGCCAGCAGGCTAGCCATTGTGCCCCTTCTACCTGATGGTCCAGTTGGAAGCCCTCCATCTGCTCTGAAGGGGACAGTCAACTTGCTGGCTGTAACTCTGAATACCCTGGTGACATTTAGTGTCGGCGAAGGCTTTGTTTTGCTTTTCCTTCATAGGTGTCTGATGTGCATTAAGGAAGTGGGCATTAAGGATTAAACTCTATTTAATTTTTAGTGGAATTGAATTTAAATAAATTACCAGACAGAATACAAATACTCTCCATGCAGCCTCCACTCTTTGGGGTTGACTCCTCTATAGGACTTTTGTTTCCATGAATTCAGACTTCCTACTAGCACCAGGCAGACAGGGGCTACAGCACTAAATGTAGGAATATGCTTGTATCAGAAGGAATTTTGATAGAGTCTTGTGGCTGAAATTGCTTTCATTGAAAGCAGAGACTGTCAATACAGAGAATGTTATACATTTTATTTAAAAAAAAAAAAAAAACAGCAAAAAGTTATTCAATAAAAACCCGTACATTCCAATAATGGAAAAAGAAAACACATCAGCAAAAACCATGCTAATAAAATACAGCGTATGCTCTTCCCCTTTAAGGAAGGTACACTTGTACTCTAACACTTACCAAATACATTCATGATTACTCAAATTGGTTTATGCTTTAACAGAACATTTTAGAACTCATTATTGTTTTAGTTGAAACAATATTTTGTGCTACATTTTGGCAGATATGAATGCCGCTGTTTCAAGTGCGAGAGGAGTAACCTCCAGAACGTATTATAAACTGGCTGGCCTCGGAATAGGGGAGAAGATTAGATTGCCAGGTTTCCTGCTGAGTGGTACATGCTTGTTTTGTAATACTGTTTCATAAGTCAGAGATTCAAACAGAACATGCAGGTCCAATTCAATACCTCAACACTGTTGATCTGCTTTTTATTGATTTTCCATCTGCTCAATTCTAGAGTTCTTGGTAGGTTTGGGGAATGGCGAAGCCAGAGGTTGTCAGGGAGGAGTTTTAATTAGAAATGCATTGTTCTCACTCAAATATTGTGAGCTGTTTTGTTGCTTGGGGGCTTGGCTTTACCATATTCACAAAATAGGATCTTTTCCATTAAGGAAGAAAGTTCTCTTGTGTGAGGCAAAGTCAGAGTAATAAGGGCTTATAGATTTTGTGTCTGAGCATCACCGAAGACAGTGACTTACCCTGTACATGTTTGTTTCATGGACAGGTACACAATCCCATATTAAATATGGAGACATGTTGCCTATAAATTTTGAGCCCATTATTTGCCTGATCAATTTTTCATAGTTGTTTTTTTTTTGGGGGGGGAGGGAGATGTTATCTTATGACCTTGGAGGGAAAATTGTTAAGTATTTTTATGCTGTTTGAAATTCCTGTCTAAAATCCAGTTATATTTCCCTTTTTCCCTCCTTCTCATTCCCTCTGTTAATTTTATACCAGGACCCATTGAACAGTGTACAGTGACATTGTCAGTGGGCTTTACTTCCTCACACCGCTGCCTCGTTAATGCCCTTCATTAATCTGGAACTTTGAGCTTGTTCAGCGATGGTTAGATATTCCATATTTCCATGGGTTTTAGGATAGAGTGACAGCTTACTTACAGCTTCTGCGGCCAGGCCTCATAGGTTGTCATGTCATTTTTAATTCTGATAAAGTAGGAGGGCATGCACATGAACTTGGAGCCTTTGGAGGCAGGAATAGAAGCTGGAAGGCACACAGACACCATACATAGTCACTCCATCACCCTGCACTGGGCTGGGCAAAGCTTGTCTTTTTGGACTTGTTTGCCTTGTGTTTGCTTTCTGCACAGGCAGAGAGTGGCTTCCCGCCCAGTAGCAGCTCCCTTCCTAAGGAGCCTCAGGTGCCGCTGCCAGTGGCCACACAGGGCCCAGCAACCCTGAAGCATATTTATCCTGGCAGACCAGCTAGAGCTGACTCAGAGAGCTGAACCCGAGTCCACGGAGCATAAATCCGGGTCTTCCCTGTGACAGCAGCAGCCTCTTGTCTGTTCTTTCTATCTTTTAACCTCAGCAGAGGTTCCTCGGTTCTACTATAACCCTATATAATCAAAGGGTAATATGCAAATCGACTGAACGGCAGAACTACCGATCACTATGATGCACACTGACCATCATGGGGCAGACGCTCAATGCGAGAGCTGCCCCCTGGTGGTCAGTGCTCCAGAAGGCAGGCTCATGGCTGGTGAGGGCAGTGGCAGTGGCTGGAGCCTCTCCCGCCTCCGTGACAGTGCTAAGCATGTCCGACTCACGGCTTAGACCTGCTCCCCATGGGCCTAAGTCATCAGTCAGATACCCCCCAAGGGTTCCCAGACTGCAAGAGGGAGCAGGCCAGGCTGAGGGGGCCCCTGTCTCCCCCCCCACCCAATGCAGGAATTTAGTGCACCAGGCCTCTAGTTTAATATAAGACTCAAGCAACTTAAGGAGCAATGCATTTTGGGACATGGTGAAGAGTTATTTTTTAAAAAATTCCCAAAAAGGTAGATGAAAATCGATACAAATAGAATAACCATTTCTTTGATATTTCCAAAAAGCAGTCCTTTTGCTGCACTTACTATAAGAGACGCATATTTGGAGTTGTTTGTTGTTGTTTTCTCATCACCTAGAGAGGGATGTAGAGAAGAGACTGACTCAGCATTAGTTAGAGGTTAAGGGTAGAGCCACGATATCTAAATCTAAGTCCTTAATGGGGCAAGACTGGCCAAGGTCTCTCTACAGTGCTGTCCACTGGAATTTCCTGGGTGGTGGAAATGTTTTTCTCTGCTCTAATATGACAGGCACTAGCCGTGTGTAGCTGTTGAGGCTTGGGAATGTGGTCAGTGCAATGAGAAACTGATTTTTAAATTTTCTTTAATTTTAATTAGCTTAAATAGCCAACTGTAGCCACTGGCTTACAATATTGTGCAGCGCTAACATCATAATCACAAAATGTTTAAAACTTCTTTAGATAAATATTCTGAGTTATTTACCTTCAGAGGACAAGAACGAAGACATGGTTTAATTCCTCAGAGCAATCATACTTCCTTCTTCACTATAATACTTTATTCTTCTTAGCACTCAAGCATTGCTCCTGGGAGTAAATGGCTAAGCATATGCATTTTTAAGGCTGAAAATGTTTGTGAGTGTGTGTTTTAATTACTTCTGTTGAGTTGTGCACATATCCAAATGTAGGGGTTAACAAAATGTCCAACATTTTATTTTCCACCCAACTATTGTAATTGTGTAAATCACTGCTGTGTGTTGCCCAAAGTACTGGAAATGGGTCCCCTCAGCTGAAATTTGAGTTTTTCTTGGGGTTATGTCAAGAAAGTCCTACAACAAAAGTGTGGTGCAAACGCTCAGAGATGTCCTCACCAGGGGTGATACTCGCACTCAGGGATCTCTGCTGCCTGCAGTCCAGACATGAAACCCATTCACATTAATGGGACCTCCACACCCATATGGATGGAGAGAAAATCCCTAATTAATAGTGAGCATTGTCATCACCCCCGCTGGGATAATACCTCTGAAAGATTCCAATGTTGCTATGCTAAAAGGTGCATCTTTAAATTTCTTAAAACAATGCAAAGGTTGGCACACAATCAAGCCTGAGATTTATATGCCTCTGACTGCCACAGGTCAATGTTTCACTAATGGAGTCTGACCCTGGATCTGATAAGAGCAAGTAGAGGAGGAGATGGTTCTTTTTATTTACTCGGGGGCGGCATGACTGTGTCTCTCCTGCTAAGAGGAGAGTTGCTTGTACTTTTTCCCACCCAGGATGGCACGTCTCCTACAAAGATCTGTGGAGGCGTTCAGCGAAGGACTGGTATTTAAAGCAGTGGCCTTTCATGGTGTTTAGCATGTGATATGTAAATAGGATGTCCGCTGGACATGGTGTGGCTGCTCCTGGTAATGGACGGGCCATGGATTGAAGCGGGAGCTTCCTGTCCACAGCATCGTGTTATTGATGAGCTGGCATTTGCCCTGTGGCCCTCCCAGAGGATTGCTTACATCTATTACTCACACGCATCGATTGGTTAATTTGATAATTCTATCACCAATCGGCTGGTGTCTGACCTTTCGCCATGGCAATGATGGCAGGCTCTTCATTTTTACATTGCAGACCCGTTAGATTGACCTTTTTGAGGAGAATGTCAAGGTTTCCCCTGATCTTAACCTGTCACTGTATTTGTTAGAGACCTACACTGTCCCTTAACCTTGATTTATGATATTCCAGCTCTCGGGATATACACTTTGTTTGTTTTAAAAATCCCTCCTAAGATAGGATCTAAGGAGGATAGTTTTACAATTAAGGTAATATTTTTATCTTGTGAGCTTCATGCTCAGAAACCATCAGCTGCTCTGCTTTTTCTTTTCTTTGACAAGTCAGTTTATACATCCCAGGGAACTTTCAGGGATTGTTTTAGTGGCAAATAGAAATGCAAGCCCAATATTTGGTGGTGTTTTCTGAAATTGCTTTCTTCTACCCTCTCATATGTTAATGAAACTAGCGAAACCCCTTTAACTACCTTCTGAAGGTGTTGCCTTCAGGTTCTGTTTGCATTCACAGTTTTCCATTCTTTTTTTCACCCTCCTAATTTATACGCTTGCCAGAGGGAAGAAATTGTCTTTTTTGTCCCTGAGCTGCTCCTTGGGGAGCTATGGGGGCCATCACACTGACTCTGAAACCACAGAGTTGCTCTTCAGTTCAACCAGAGGCGGAATGAAAGGAACCTCCTCCCCATCTCCTCGTGTGTTCATATGTCCACGTGTTACGTACATGCGGACACATGTTCAGGCTTGCTCCGTGCTACCTCGGCCTGCTGCGGGAAGCCAGCAGAGAAATGGCATATCATTAAGGCTCTGTCTAGTTGAAACTGGAGGTGGGGGGGCTAGATAGACCTTTTGCTTTCCTGTGACTAAAAAACCAGTCAAACCAATTTCACTAAAATTTAGTAAAATAAGAACTGTGCTCCCAGGATGAGAAGTTGCATGCCAAATTTCAGCCTAACGCAAATTTAAATGGCTGAGTTATAAACCTTCCATAAAGGATGCTTTGTCACTCACTAAAGATAAAAAGACTCCTTTTTTGAAAAGGAAATTATCTAGGCACATAGTCTTTAGCGGGGATTGTTGCCATTTATTTAAAGAAAACACAATTTTGAATGACTGGGTTTTTTGAGGACTGAAAGCAGCAACTGTGTCTGAGCAGTAATTATGTTTCATAATTTTGTTTAGCAAGTATTACATATTATATGAATAGCATCATCGGAAAAATGATTAGCATTCACACTGTGTAAAATTCCGCATATTAAGAGCTTCACAGTAGTGTCCTACATCCAATACATTGTAATGGTGCCAAATTGCATTGTGTCAGTGGGAGCTCTCTGTGCCTGTGTGGCCCTGGAGCCCAGCTCAGTGTCAGGGCTGAGGGCAGGCCTCCACTACACAAGAGTGTCAGGAAAATGGGTGCTTCCAAAACAACCTTCACAAAAACCCTGAAGTCAAGCAACAGTTTAATTGATGATATTGGTGGGGATTTGTTGTTGTTGTTTGTTTTGTTTTTGTTTTTTGTTGTTTTTGTTGTCGTTATTTTTTGTTATTCTGCTAGCCTAGAAAAAATGCCTGTTAGTACTGTTACTATGGGGGTGCTGGGGTGGGAACCAGGGCCATAGTATCTATGCTTTGCAAATGACCCTTAGAAAATGATGGGGTTTGTTGACTTGGACATTTCTGCCTTGGGTCTTGCGTTTGGAGACCCTTGGGGATCAGGCTGTGCAGCCAGACACGTGACTGTTCAGACAGGGAGACCATCTCTAGCTTGGGATGATGGGCCTGGGGCCATCTGCACCTGCGGGGACCCAACCTCTGCAGGAGACATGGGCTGAACAATAGAGTTTCTGGGGTCACAAGCAGCCTGTACAATAAAAGCTATTTTTATTGTTAGGCACTTATTTAAAAATATGGCTATGCGCTTCTGTGTTGTTGTTTTTTTATAGTAAACAACATTCCTTATAAAGTCAAAAATTAATATGATATATATATATAATTACTATGCTATATAATACTCACAGGGATGGATAGATAGGTAGATGAAAGAGACAGCTGCGATGGGTAAAAGAAGTTGTGTGATCACACAGGAAAATATTCCTGTAAGAACATTAACCCCTGTAGCAAAAATCCTGAAACATGTGATGCTCTTCATAGTTTAACTTACCTAGAAACTTAACTCCCCGCAAAAAGCACCATGTCCAGGCCTGATTCTTTTCCACGCCTCAGAGACTTTGAAGACTCCTGTGGTTTGATTCTACAAATGGGTCCCCAGAAAACATAGAGAATGAAGTTTGAAAGCCATTAGCAAGTTAACTTTATTTGGTAAATGCCTTCCAAATCCTGGAGGGTAGATTTAAAGCTTTAACTGTTTTGTTTTTTTAAAAACAGAGAGGGAGCGGGTAAAACAAGTCTAGACTCCTTTTTTCCCCCCCAAGATGTAGCTTAAAGGTGTAGCTTCATTTTCCCACCACAAACCGCTGGAGAGCAAGCAGCATGGTCTGCGATTGCTAGTAAGTAAGAGCACTAGGCATGGGCTAGTAATCCCGGACCACAGGAAGCTGAGTCAGCATGGTTTTGATCTGCATGTGCCTCTCGATTAGTTTAAATCTGCCGTTGCCCCTGGGGCAGGAGTTTTAACCAATTAAAGCAGAAACCTTTTAATCTGTTCCTGATAATGCACATCCATCCAATATTCGTAACACCATTCACTGAGCAGTGTCTCCCACACTCCAGCCTGCTGATCCTTCTGTTGCCTGGATGTTTTCTTTCTCATTTTTCTTCACTTCCCACTACTTCCAACAGTTATCTCTGACAGCCTTCTCACAGTAAGGCACAGAAAGAAGAATCCTGTTCTCAGTTTCTTTTTCTTCTTTGCCCATCTCTAATCCCTGTGCTGCTTCTGTCTTGTGGAGTCTGAACAGGAAACAAATAAAGGAATCAAGGGTTCGCTGCATTTCTCTTACATACCTCCCATTGTCACTGCCCTCTTCCCCCCCCCCCCCCGCCTCCCTATTTCTATGAAATGTTTGTTTCAGGGTCATAGTATCCCAACAAAGAAAGAACATATAAAGGGTCTGCATCATCATGGTTATTCTGCAAAGGAAGAGAGTGTGAGGAAGGCACCCCACAACCTAGTGTCCTGCAATCGCTGAGCCATACACAGCTGGTCAAACCCAGAGCCCGAGTGGGAGGTTTCTTTGGGAACGTCAGCACCACATACGGGAGTCTAATTTTTAAAACCTAGGAAGTGGGAGGAAGAAAGGCTTTTAAGAATCCCAAGTAGCGGCATTTTTAGTTTGAAGCTGAAGATGTGAATTTCCCCCTGGGATGTCTTTCAAAGTAGGCTTCTGTGCTCTGAGCAGAGGGTGCGGAGGTGAGGGGGGACCCTTCGGCTGGCTATGCGCATCTGACGAGTGTACCCAAGCCATTCTGAGGCTGGCACAGAACAGGGTGACCCAACGATGGAGCTACTGAAAGGTTTCAGTCTTGGGGGCACTTTTCCTGAGACCAAATTGTTGCTTTCATTTTCATTAGGAAAAGAGTAACCAGAGGAGAATACAGCCTGATTCATAGAAACACCATCCAAACTTTTTTAGGTGGGAGTTTTGTCTGGCCGGGCTGTTTGTTACAGAAGCTTTTTCAACTGCAGTTGTGAGCTGTAACTTTTGGAGAAAAAACCACAGGGTAATTGCCAGCAGACCTTGTTGGCTTGTTTTTGTAAATATGATCTCCAAGCACATGTAAATGGTCACCTACACTGGGCTTATAAGTGTAAGCCATGAACGAGGAAGGCTGGCAGGCCAGTAGAAAGCTATATTTATTTCACAGGGTTAGAACATACTTCCCCTCCTGCCAAGAGCAGTTTATAAAATAAATGTTTTAGATATGTATTTTAATGTTGATACTTAAAACACCATCTTTCTCTTTTATTTACATCAAAAGAAATTACTTTTGTGATTCTGATATTTAGCATTAGCCGCTAAAAGACATTAATGTCTAATTTTATATCCCCTGAAAAATAGATTCTTACAAAAGTGATGTTAAATGGTATGTGCTAACCATACACGCATGTCTATTCTCTCTGTTAGGGACTATTTTAATAAAGATTTCCTTCGCATGCCAAAACAAAGAGTCAATCTGGAGACTAAAGGTAACAATAAAGGCAGCAGCATCCCTATTTAAGGTGGCAGCCTGGAAGGTCAGCAGCTTTGTAGTGTGTATTTTGCATAATATGTAAATAACTTGATTTATTGTTTGTGAGGGGCAAATGTGCTAAAGCTGAAATTGAAATGCAAGGCTGTTATTCTTAAAATGTAGCATTTTCTTAGACGGTAATACTATGTCTGACTACATAGTGACAACTCTACAACGAAGAACACGTTGCAACCTTCCTATCACACTGTCCTTTTTTCTCCCACTGGGCTTTTTAAATATGATCTTTCAGATGCCTCTTCCTTGTTTCCTATCGGTCTCCTCTCTGGAGTCCATGTTTTGTTAGCCTTGGGAAATGGCTTCTATGCCTAGATTTCAGGTTCGAGTCCCCGGAGCAGGTGTAGCCTGCAGCAGCTCCAGCAGGGAAAGCACTCTCTTAAGACCCCCTTTAAGGGACTTGGGTGTTGATGTCTGTTTTCTATGTTGGGCTTCCGCGTGCTGGGTGTCTCAGTCCCTAGAATTTGCGTGTCGCAAAAGGAGACAGCTGTGCTGGGAGCTTTCTCTGGAGCCAATTGATGTAACCAGGGAACCCTCATTAAGGAAGAAGACCCAGTGAGGAAGCCCTCTGGGGATCTGCAGCACCACCTTTTCCTCTAGTTCATCCCATTGCTCCCCATCCAAAAATGAACTTCAAGTCAGAGGGCAATATGAGAAAATAAAATATTGTTTGTAGGCTACCAGATCTATAATAGCATTAAAAATTAACTTTGCACCTATCCTACCACTACAAGTAGCAGAGACTAAAAATTCTATTAAATAAAAGCCTCTGGCAGCTGGGGGTAGTGGGAATACTGGAGTGATACTACCCAAAACATCCCCTTTTGTTTTTATTTTGCTTTCTATCTATGTTTCTTTAGCTCTAGTTTAAGTGCATTTTCTTCTTTGTTTAAAAACACTTTGTCTTTCTCTTTCCCATCTCTCCCTTACCTTTCTCGGTGGAGAAATATTTACCTTTTGGTGGGTCTTGGTTGAAGTAAGAACATCTGATACCAAAATTATGGACACTCCAAAGGACATGAAGGGTCTAATACAGTGGTCGGCAAACCGCGACTCTGGAGCCACATGTGGTCTTTGGCCCCTTGAGTGTTCTAATACCACTTCTTCAAAATAGATTCACCCAGGTCGAAAACCCACTTCTGTGCATGGGCCATGAAGTTTCAGTCACACTGTACATGCGTTCCCGCAAGTGGTATTTTATGGAAGAGCCGCACTCAAGGTGCCAAAGAGCCACATGTGGCTCGTGAGCCGCAGTTTGCCAACCACTCGTCTAGTACACTCCAATCTCAGCTATACACAGGCAGCTGCACTTCTGATCCTCTCTCTGTCACCATCTTCCTCCTGAGCTGTAATTCAGGCAGTCAACTTCAACAGATAATTTGCATCAGGCTCTCTCAAGATTTACTTTTTACCAAGTTTCCATAGTTATCAGAATATAACTGGGAAGACATATGAAATCGTAGCAGAAAATAATGTTAATGTCAAACTAGAAGAAGTTTCCTTTGTTCTCTTGAAGAGATAAATGAGATTCTGACTGGGCTACATAATAATATCAACCATTTCAGTAACACCTGCTAATGCACACTATATAATTCTATAGCATTAGCCACAGTATTGTAAATAGCTTGAGTCTGCCTGCCAGTTGAGCCATTTACAGACTCAGAGATAAGATACTTACTTTTATAATGATAATAAAAGTTCATACTATAGAACTGTTTAAGGGGTTAGAGATAATATATGAAAAACACACGGAGCATGTGGTAGTTGCTCAATACCTGAAGAAAAAATAACATAAGAGGACCCTAATTGATAAGACAGAATGGTAATAGTACCTTTGGATTCCATGGCTCTGGTGTGTTCAATGTAACCCATTGACCCAGAACTTTGATAGGTCTAGACCACATGTGCTTTTTCTTGCTTCTTTACAAAAGATGACATGGTAATGGGATAGAGCCTTACATTCTTATATATAGTTTATTAAACCTAATGAAAAATGTGATCCTTGAAAAAAAATGCATGTTTCATAGAGGTTGATAGGAAATATGATTTGACATCTGGGAGAAAGGTGACCCCTGCCAGAAAAAAATGAATTGAAGGTAAAGCTGAAAAAAGGAATTGCTACCAACTGAGTCTTTGTCCTATTTTGCTTCATTCATCCTTTCTCTTTACCTTTCATTTTTCTCTCTTTGGAAGGAGAACTTATGTGGATATACAAGGAAATGTTCATTACTCAATAGGAAAGTACTAATTGTTCTGCCATGAGCTGATTGGTGGAAAGGATGCTTAACTAAACGTTTTGCATAAAATCTCATGCAGAGGAATGTTGACATTATGTTATCTAGATATTACTCCAGAGTTGCATAGAAGTAGTCTCAGTACAAAACTATTATGGCTGTCACCCAACCACAAGTGGTGTGGACCATTGATTCCAAACATTTTCTTGCAGGAAATATGGAAAAGCTTAGTAACACTAATACCTTCGGTCTGATATTTTGCGGAGAGAGAGATACAAGTGGATATGAGTTTCATAACTGATCCATAAATGAAAGCCCGGTTATCTATGGCATAGGTTGAGCAAGCTGCCATTTTGAATTCTTCTGTGAACTGATTTTCATGCCAGCTCTTTTTCTCCATGTGTTACTGTGCTTGGCAGGAGATGTTTACATTGAATGTGCTTTGAAGACTTCACAAATACCATAGAACATGTAATGCATTTACAAAACTACCAACAGTAAAAGCTGGCATGAGCTGTAACAAATGTGATTCCCAGGACTTTTATATGTCTAATTGTACACAGAACAAACTGGTTTACTCAGCTTCCTTGGCATATGAGATGGAAATTCCCTCACAGTCCCTGTGTAGCATTTTAAATTGGCTGCCCGTTTTAAAGGGTAATAGCCCTTTTGCAATAGAATTAAATGAATTAAATTGTTAGGCTTGAGGATGCTGTGAATTCATATACTTTTTATTCAGAGCTGCATCCTCAAGTGCTGATTTAAGCAAATGTTTTTTAGCTCCTACTATGTGTTGGAAAGTGTTCTGGTCATTGGGGAAACAGTGGTGAGCAAACTAAACACAGCGCTGCAATGGCAGTGCTTACAGCCTTTGGGGGAGTCACAGACAGTCAATGGGCAATTACATTTACTGTTATGATAGCAGGAGACCAGCATGCCATGGGTCCGATAGAAAGAGCACTCCATAACCTAGACTTGGAAGAAAGCTGACAGCTCCAGGGACAGTTTGGAATGAAGGAGAGAACATATGGAAAAACAAGCCAATGATTTGTTTCTCTCCAAAATCAATAAATTTGCCTTCAGTGCTTTCAATATAAATATTGGAAGTTGGGCAAGAATGCCAAGTTAATGTGCACAACCATTTTTAAGGTATCATAGTCAGACTGTTCTCAATACTTTTTTTTGTGTCTGTGTGTCCAAACACTGTATTAGTTGCTGTCATTCTGACCACTTAACACAAAGTAATTATTTTTTCTTTTTTAAAATTTTTTTTATTGATTATGGTCTCATATAATTGTCCTTATTCCCCCATTCCCATCCCAAACCCCTCCCTAGATATGCCCCTCCCTAACCCCCGTTGTCCATGGCCACTTGCTAGGCCCATATGTATGCACATTTGTCCTTTGGTTGATCTCTTCCCCTTACCCCCATCCTCCCTTACTTTCCCTCTGAGGTTTGAGAGTCTGATCGCTGATTCTCTTTCTCTGGGTATGTTTATATTGTTCATTATTTCTTCTATATGTGTGAGATCATGTGACCCAAGAAATACCTTTGTAAGAACCTAAACTGCAACAAGCCATAATGGTTATGCTGAGAGGCAAATGAATCATCTGTAGTGAGTTCCTTTCTGGGCCAACAGTTCTTTTGAGTCCCAATTTCAATGTCAGATAGTTCCTTATGTGTACATGCCAGCCATGATATTTCAGATCTAGTTGGTTGACAAATGGTGGAAATTCAGGTCCACCTGTCTCTGGATTGGTCCTGGGCATCCTTCAGCAACCCGCAGCTGCTGTCTGCTGGTATGCTGAGGCATTGTCAGCATCTTCCATCTCTGAATTGTGTCTCTTCTGTCTTCATGGCTAGAGCACTTCTGTCTATTCCTCTCTGTTACAGGATTCCAGATGGTCTCATAGTTGTTAATAAAAGTTTATGAATAACAGAAATATATATCAGCCAGTAATTATTAACTCCAGAGAATTGATATATTTTATATTTGAAACTATAATTTAAATGGCTACCTCCATATTAGCCACATAGTAGGTTCTAAATTGATGGTGATCAGATATTCAATGGGAATAAGTGGATAAAAATGTGCACATCTAGCAAAACATACCCAACTGTCTTCAAACGGACTGTAGCAATTTCAGCTTTGATAGCCTATAGACATGTTCTCAACAAGTTTTGAAGAAAGCTTGCTTACTAGAAATTGACATGAGGTAAAATAACGTATGAGTTATTAAAAGAACTTTCAGCTGAAGTGGGGTTAATTTCCATATCCCTCAGGAGCCCATCTGTGTACTACCTAATCACACAAGTGGAGTTTTGGTGGGTGGGTTAAAAATTAGTTACCAAAAATTAAATTAAAAATAACTGAGCCATACTCAAATTGGCCAGATTTGTCTAGTTTATTTATCTATGTATTTAAAATAGTAAGGAAAAATAGGTTTTTCCAAACTATAGAATTTATTTGGTATCTCCTGCTGTCAAAGATGCATAGTTGAAAACAAATACATAGTGGTATTCAAATAATCTGATGTCCAGTGGACCCAATATTCTTTATGATCGACCCCCCTTTCCTGCCCAAGCCACCTCTCTGAGTTCCACCACTTTCTCCCTTGTCCACCTTCTCTGGCTCACTTACCTCCTTGCTGTTCTAACATGCCAAGCTCACCCTTCTTCATGACTGTTACATTGCTTTTCTCTGTCAGAGTACTTCCTCCACCCCTATATCCAAGCACTGTTTTATCTTTGAACCCTCTGATCAAATGGCATCTTTCTTTTTTTAACATATTTTTATTGATTTCAGAGAGGAAGGGAGACAGAGATAGAAACATCAATGATGAGAGAGAATCATTGATTGGCTGCCTCCTGCATGCTCCCCACTGGGGATTGAAAGACAATGTGCCCCTGGCTCGAATCAAACCTGGGACCCTTCAGTCTGCAGACCGACGCTCTTATCTACTGAACCGAACCAGCAAGGGCCAAATGGCATCTTATAAGAAGCCCTCCCTGGCCAGCCACAACCTGTCCTCCTCTTTACCCAGCTTTATTTTGCACCATTACCCTTACTGCCACCTGAAATACTAAACACCGATTTATTGTCTCTCTCTCTCTCCAAACCAGATATAAGCTTTATAAGGGAAAAGTTTTGATTTTATTGTTCTGTCCCCCAATCCTAGAACAGGGTCTGGCACATTTTAGAGTCCAGTAAATAGTTGTTGAATAAATGAATGCATGTTAATTGCAGAAGCAGGAGCCATCTTTCCATGCAGACCTTCTGCAATCTGCAATGCTATTCTTAAATGAAAGATACAATCAAGCCAGTAATTTTCAACCTTTTCATCTCATGGCACACATAAACGAATTATTAACATTCTGTGGCACACCTAAAATATGTTATGTTTTGCTGATCTGACTAAAAAAGTGTGTATAATTTTGATTCAGTCACACTCGATGGCTAGTGTGTTGGAGTTGTCCTTTTTTAATTTGATAGTCTAAAGGGAAAAAGGTCAGTTACTCTGACCAAATAGTCAGGTATTGCATGTTTTAAAAATTATATGGCACACCATTTGTAAATTGCTGGTCTATGTGATTATATGGAAGAATTAAAAGAAAGACAATTTTATTATATTTAAAAGTATGATTGGGTGCGTTTTATTTTGGTTGTTCATTTATTTTTATAGTATCAAACACTTTCCACTAAATGTTAACAAATAACATTCTGATTATAACATCATCTTCTAACATTTTTCCATACCAACTATCTTCAGCTAACTGAAATAAATATATATATATATGTGTATATATATATACACACACACACACACACATATATATATATATATATATATATAGAGAGAGAGAGAGAGAGAGAGAGAGAGAGAGAAAGAGAGAGAGACAGAGACAGAGAGAGAGAGAGAAAGAGAGAGAGAGAGAGAAAGAGAAAGAGAGAGAGAGAGACAGAAGTAATATGCAAATTAGGCCAGGATACTGTAACAGTCATGACTGGTCAGGAGGAGGCTGCACACACAGGTAAGGCCCAGAGGGGAGACAGAGACAGGGGACCTACCCAAGCCACCACACCAGCTCAGACAGACCCAGTGGACACAGGCAGGGCAGCAGGGGGCCTTGGGGTAGACACAGGCAGGGGCACCTGCTCCAGCCGCGGAACACCAGCAGTCCCGCCTCTGCATGTGAGCTGCAGAAGAAACACCTTTACTGACCTCTCATTAGCTAAGCTCCCCATATACCACTCGCAGTGTTCTTGGTAACTTTGTAATAAGAATCCAAGAAGGTGATCAAGGGTTTTTCCACCTCACTCCTGGAGGAAAAAACAAATGTCTACTGCTGGAGGGGCTAAGAAATGTCATATCCTGCCCTAGCCGGTTTGGCTCAGTGGATAGAGCCTCAGCCTGCAGACCACAGGGTTTGGTTTCAATTCTTATAAGGACATGCACCTAGGTTGCAGGCTTCTCCCTGGCCAGGGCCCAGGTCAGGGCTCATGCAGGAGGCAACCAATCAAAGTGTCCCTCTCACATTGATGTTTCTCTCTGTCTTTCCCTCTCTCTTCCATACTCTCTAAAAATCAATGGGAAAATATCCTCAGGTGAGGAGAAAGAAAAAAAGAAAGAAAAGAGAGAGAGAGAGAGAGAGAGAGAGGGAAAGGTTATACCTTATGAATGAAACATATTTAAAATGCCTAAAGAAAGTTGTTGTTTTTTTGTGGTGAAGGGACTGGAGTCTGTGTGATGAAAACACCTTGGTCTGCCCGTTGGCAGCATTGGGGTGATAGGGGTACGCCTTTACCAGGTCAGCCCGTGGCCTCCCACAGAGGGAGGCCATACTGTGGCTTAGGCCCATGGGGAGCAGGCCTAAGCCATCAATAGGGCATCCCCCGAGGGCTCTCAGACTGTGAGAGGGGGCAGGCTGGGCTGAGGGAACCCCCTCCCAGTGCACGAATTCCATGCACTGGGCCTCTAGTTTTTTATAAACATCATCCCAAGCTTGTTTTTATGGACAATCCCAGTGGATGGTAGGCATCCAGCAGCCACAGACAGTGGCCCTGTTAACCAACTCTGTAACTTGTCACAATAATCATCAACTATCCATTGACTACCCTATTACAAGGGGGGGAAACTCAGATATAGGTAGAGTACTATATAGGGTAATACTTTCAACCCTGTTGTCATGCTTGGAGTAGAAGCTGTATGCTCTCTATTTTCTTTTTCTTTAACACCTCAGAGGTTCATTTTTCTGTGGAAGTTCATATATCCCATGTCGTTGACTTTGCAAAGTTCCTTTCATTCAATTGTGAATTTTCTCAAGATCATTGTTGAGAAATTTGAATTCGGCTATTAGCTTTTCAAGTTTATCCAGGCCAAAGAATATCAACAATAGACTCAAATTAAAAAAATAAATTACTTTGTTCTGTAAAAAGTTATATAAAAGAGTCATCACTACCTCAGCGCATGAACTGCTGTAGGTCCAATGTCCATTAGGGTTGTGATATCTATTTTTTACATTATGAATGAGTGTGTGGGATGACCCACCTCTTCCCAAAGATCCAAAGATGTAAGAATATTTCTGGTGTATATGGGATATTACTCCAAATGGAGAATATAATGATAGATTGAAATTATTTAATTACTGGAGAGAAGATAATAGAGGAAGTATCTGGTCATAGAATTTGCTGATATATATATATATATATATTGTATATAATATTTATTCATAACCAAATAGAAATACCACAGACTGGGAGAGAATCCAAGATGGCTGCTCGGGTAGGCAACTAGCCGCAGCCGCACACAACAATTTCAACAAAATACAACTAAAATATAAAATGGACATTACCCAGAACTACAGGGAAGTCGACTGACTGGAAATTCTACAACAAGAAGCAAGGAGAAAACCAAAAGGAAGCACGGAGGAGCTGTAAAAGCCCAAGGTACGGAGACACGCGGTGCGCGCGGAGAGGACAGAGCCAGAGAGGAGGGAGGCCGAGTGCCTGGCTGGCGGTCCCAAGCGGGAAGGAGAGAAAAGCTCCGACTGTGCTGGGCCCAGCTCCAACTGCTCTGAACCCCAATTCTAGGCCAGACCCCGGGGACCCAGGTTCATCCATAGGGAGCCGGGCTGTAAGGCGGGACTCCAGGGAAGCGGCGAAAGGAGGTCCCGGAGGCGCGCACACTGCGCGCAGAGAAGGGCCGGCCAGCTGTGCCACGGGATTGCCCTGACGGGAAGGAGACAGGGGCTCCAGACTGCTCTGAATGCTACCTCCAATCCCACTACCAACTGAACTGAACCCCAATACTGGACTCATTGGGGGAAAGCATAGACAGTTTGGCAGCAGGCGAAAATCGAGGGCACCCTTCTCTCAGAGGCTATCGCAACAAGTACTGAAGGACCCTGAGTCTCAGGAGTCGCATAGGGCGGGGCTGACGGAAGCCAAGGCTGTAGGCTCCACCCTGAAACCCCGTCCCATCAGGAAAGCTGCCTGCGAAAATGCCTAAACCAAATAGATCACAAACGAAAGAAGTGGAGGACAAAAAGCGACTGGATATAGAGTTCAAAACCACACTTATAAGGTTGTTCAAGAATCTCCTAGAAAAGGCCGATAAAATAAACAAAACCTATGAGGATATGAAAAGGGATCAACTAGAAATAATAAGGGATTAACAAGAAATAAAGAATACATTGTCAGAAATACCACAGACTGCCATCTTGTGGAATTAAAAGAGCTAGACATTGAATTAAGTATAAATAGACCTTGAGAATGTATGTTATGTCTCCACTAGAGGCTCGGTACACAAATTTGTGTATAGATGGGGCCCCTCTGGGTGGCCTGGTCCAGCCTTGCCTGCAGCACCTACTTGCCACTCACACTATTTGCCATCCCAGCTCCACTGTACCTGCTACAGGCTCCTGCCCAATCAGTCCACATCTGGAGGGGCTTGAGCTGCTGCAGCATGCTCACCAGCCTTGAGCCCTGCATCTGGCACCCTTTCGAGGGGAGTAGCCTGAGGGATCAGGCTGAAACCGGCTCTCCGACATCCCCTGAGGGATCCCGGATTGTGAGAGGGTGCCAGCCAGGCTGAGAGATCTCGGGAGGGTTCTAGGATGTGTCCAGCCTCATCTTGCCCAGTCTTGATTGGGGCTGGCTGGCCAGAGAGGGATGCAGGAGGTTGGCCAGCCAGAGAGGGACTGCAGGAGGGCTCCATGGCATGTCTGGCCCATCTCTCTTAGACTCAATCACCCAGACCCCAGCAGCAAGCTAACCTGCCAGTCAGAACATTTGCCCTCTGGTGGTCAGTGCACATCATAGTGAGCGACTGAGTGCCCTTAGCATATCATGCTTTGATTGGTTGAACAGTCGATCGGTCACCAGATGATTGGACACTTAGCATATTAGGCTTTTATTATATAGGATTTCTGGCCAATGGAACCTGCTTAATATTTTCAATTCTTTTTATTCTAAAGATGGCTACTCCCTCTTCATATCCTGTTCCCTGAATTGCTCACAGTGTGGTTACTTCCTAAGCATAGCCAGGTTCTTTTTCTGTTATGTGACCAGTAGTAAGAGCCTTTGTAAAGTTTTCATCTTCAAATGGAGTCCAATTCAGTTTTAGCCTCCTCCCCACTGTGGAATATTCCTGACCATGGAACATGAAATTTCTTTCCAATGTCATAAGGTTTCAATGATCCGGTTTTGTTTTGCAAAATTTTCTTGCTAATTTTCTTTGCTAAATATCAAGATTTACTTCAAGACAAGGTAATTTTTCTCTTTTGCTTCTAGTTTTTGAATCTGATTTTCTTTTCTTTATTATTTTTTTTTTTTTGGTACTTTTTATTTGTCCATGGTGAAAATCAATACATGCACACTTTGCTTGCGATGTAGAATTAGTTTCCATTTTTTATGTGTGTGTGTGTGTGTGTGTGTGTGTGTGTGTGTGTGTGGAGGGGGGTGGTGTCTATGGCATTTTTAAGAATAAGCTTCTCCCTGTTTACTTTCTGTTCACATCAGGACCCTAAGAGGCTGAAGTTGCCTCCAAGGGGCTCTTCCATGAGAGGGCTCAGCTTGACATGGAAAAGTCTGCTGATGTTTCCTTCAACCTCTGAGTCTCCATAGCCTATAGCATTGTCACTGGTCCCTGGGAAGGAGCAGCCTGCATTCAGGTTCCCAGGTTTCCCACGCGATGGCAAAACCAGCAGAGAAACCTTTGCAACCCAAGAAGCAGGACAAAATGTAGTGCCTGTTGTTAAATTCAGAACAAAGTTATAGCTGTGCTTATAATTACATGATGAATCATCACTTCCGGGTACATTAGCAGGAGAATGCAGGGGTGAGGCCTAGATGCCCCTCAGAACTAGAAACAAAGAAAGTGATGTAAAAAAAAAAAAGGATTATAGGGTTATCCTGGGAAAGAAGAGGGAAGTTTGAGGTGGATCAGCCAACAAAAATCAAGCTTATTCAATGTGCTGTCCTTTTGTACGGAAATCCAAATGCCCACAGAAAGCACCCTACCCTTCCATAGCAAAGTGCAAATCCCTGTAGGGCACCTTCTCTTGATGTCCAGGAAGAAGGCGCACACAGCACACAGGATAGCCTGGGTACAGGCCTCCTTATCCTCACAGGACCGGGCACATGCAGAGGCTGCTTAAAGCCACGGAGGGGAGAGTCAGGTAACATTCTCAGCGCCCAAGTGAGAGCGTCTATGATCTTTTTTTAAAGTTGTATTTGATAGCATTCATGACCCACTAGGCTTTCCTTAACTGTGGTACAGCTAAGAGAAGAAAGCATTCCCGTCTAAATGGAGAGGACTCGGTGAGCATGGGAATCTACAGCCGGCAGCCACAGCCACGCTTCTGAGGAGGGTGACGTCACTGTCAGCCCCGGGCACCCATCCCTCAGGCCCAGGAGGCCTGTGGTCTCCGCAGGGGAAGGTGGCACCTGCCCAGCCTATAAGAGTGACATTCCTGATTGAGAGACTGGAGGTCTCTCTTTCTTGGGAAAGTTCTGATTTAGCTCAGTTGAACCTAAATGCTTACTTGACCTTATTTTAAAACTGAGATTATTTCCTGTGTATATAAATAGAAGTATTAAGGGGGTGGCATTATTAACATTATTGCTTGTAGTGTTATTAGTTCTTGATCATATATGGCTTAAATCACCTTATGCTAGGTTTGTTTTCTGTTTTTATTTAACTTGTTGCATTTTATTATCTGGCACGGAGTGTATAACCCTCAAAAGCAAGAAGAGAAGAGAACCTAAGTACTATCAGGAAGTTGAGCAGGCACTCGGCTTCCTCTGTTTCTTCTTCACCATTCCACTTTACAAATGAGAAGCCAGAGAACCCAGGGCCTTTCAGCCACCTGGCCTGACCTGGCAGCTAGTTGGTAGCAGACAGAACTAAGGTGTGGTCTTCATTTGCGTCTCACTGTCCTCTGCAGCTCTCATCTGGTTTCTTCATGGACAAAATCACTGTGCAATTATGTGCTTCATTGCGCGGGATTTGTAGTCTAGAGATTTAGACTGGGGTGGCTGCGTGTGGAGATTACTCTCGGGGACTTGGGGCGGCAGGCAGGCTTCCTCGCGGCTTTGCTAATTGAACAGCTACTTGGACGGAGGCAGTGCCAGTTCACTTCACTGGTCTCCAGTGGGAGAGCTAAACTGTGGAGCGAATGTGGGGAGACCTTCCTCACGATGCACAGGGCAGGGCGCCTCTCAGGTCCTCAGGACTTCCCGAGCCTATAAAATGGAGTTTAGGAGACCCTATGCATCTATGTTTGGGTCATGAGAGCCTCTTCTGTGCCAAATTCAACTTAAAGGAAGAATTGTTTGATCCCTGAGCAGGCCCATCCATTTATTTTAAATGGGAAACATAGCAAGTCCTACTCTCCCAAGAAAGCTCTCCTATCCTGAGCCTGTGTGCACACACACGCTTTTTCCTTCCCGTCTCCCAGCATGCCCCAGGATAATGACAGTCAGAAAGGTCTGACGGAGAGAGCTCTCGGGACATGCTCCTCCATGAGGGCTCTGCAATTCCCAGCGCAGGCTGGGGCGGCGCGGCGCGGTGTGTCCTTGGACACGCAGTTTGTTCTCGGCTAATGATGGCTGTGGACTCTGAAATGAGGCACAGCAGGTGGGACGGTGGGACTCACTTTTCAAAACCTGTGTCCTGGAATGTGTTTGCTTAAACCTTGCCTCCCCCACCCTTCAGGGGCCTCCATATCCATCAAAACCAGACCTGAGGAAAGAAATTCAAGGTTTCTGTTTCTTACTGATGCTTTCACAATTGCCACTATGATTCAGAGGTTGTCTGGAAAGTTCAGTAGCCAAAAGCTCCCTCCTTCTCTCCAGAGCGATAAATTAAATCACTTCTAGGTCATGGGTGGGAGGTGGTGCAGGGGGGTGGGGTGGGGGTGGGAACTGGCTTTGCCCAGGTACCAACAATAACTTTGAAAAGGTCACGCAATTCCTCATCGCCATGACTAGCAGCATTATGTCATAAGGAATTCGTTCTCAAAATAATACGTGTAAGGTGTTAATAATGTCATTGTTGGTTTTCTGAAAGCCATGAGTAAGGCAAGAGAAGTTTGCATTTCTTGTGCATTGGAAGACTTTCAGCGTTTTTAGTTTAGTGTATTATCAATTCTTAGATGGATTCTTTATATGACCTGCTTACTGGGTGGGGAATGGTCCCCTGTCCCCCGTGGGTGAACATGATGTTTTATGCAGGTTCCTAGAGTATTAATAAGGTGTTTATAAAATCAAAGGAAAAAAAAAAATGGCCCCTCAGACAAGTCTATTGATGATGGTTTGTTCTTCTTTACTATTGTGTCAACCATCTTGTTCTGTTTTGTTTTTCCCAGTTATGTTTCCAGCGGTCACTTGGGCATGGGTAGGGGGGCTAATGAGCTTTAAGCTCCTACCTGAGGGGTTCCTTAAATGCGGCACCTCTAGTAATTCTGACGGTGTGTGTTTTGTTTCTGAGCCAGTGCTGAATAGTTTCTTTATGTCATGAGTGTTGTTTTTCTTCAAGAAGAAAGTATTGAGCATGGCTCAGGGACCTCAGTGAGGAGAACTCCCTAAGAGCTACATACCCTGGGGGAGATGCCAGTGGCACACTTGTGAATTTGGCAGACTTTACCAAGAAGCTTTGGGGGTCTCCAGATCCAATGCACGATCTTTCCATGTAATTCAATCACCTGTTATTTTATTGCTCTGTTTGCTTTGATTAAAACCTCAGCCACCAAATAACTCGTATTGTAAATTATACAACTTCCTGTTTTTATTTCCATCACTTTTGATCCCTTCAGGCATGTTTCACTGGATGGTTCAATTATAGGCTGTTTTAGAAAAATTGCAATTTAATCAATAAGAAAAAGGCCAGATTTCCAAAGAAGATCAAAGGACATAAAATACCATGAAACTCTCTATTTTAACAGGTGTGTCTGGTGACATTTTAGGCATGATTCCTGGGCGCACGGTTATCTAATTTTTGGTGGTTAGATAGATGATTCACACCAGTTCCTTGTGCATGAAAAAAAATATGATGGATAAAGACTTGATTAAAATGGAAAGAGTCCTGCCTGTTCACTGATGGCCAGTAGGCTCTACTGAGAATGCTAGATGAAATATATAAAGCATCTGATCTGAACAAGGGTAAAAAAAAAAAAAAAATGGCAACATGCTTCCATAGAAGACTACTTCTTATCTGAAAAGAACCATTTTTCCCCATAGAGTATTTACTATGGTAGCAGATGTATTTGCTTTTGTATTCCACTTCAGTGCTTCTCAAACTTTAACATGCATCAGAATTGCATGGGGAGGTTTATTAAAACTCAATTGCTGAGCCCCATCCTCAGAAATTCTGATTTCTTTGGGTCTGAGATGTAAACTGGTCAAGCTTCCAGTTTATATTCAGGATGCTGGTCCACCCAGCATGACTTGAGTAGATCTACTCTGTGCAGGAATTACTTCTAAACAGCCATCCCACTTTTTTATTAGCCTCTCTCATTACCACTGTGACAGAAAAAAATGCTTCTTTAATAAGTGAACAACACAAGCTTAAAAAAAAAAAAAAACAACTAGGCTGAATTGTTTGTCTTCTTTCTGTGTTAACTTGTACTTCTTTGTTTACATTAATTTTAATGCTATTCGAATTTTTAATCTTGGATTCAAGCTGGTTTGCTCCATGAGTTTGTAAATAGTTTTTCACATCATATTGGTAGCACATCTTTTTTTTTCCAGCGAGGTCAGTATAATCTGTGACAGGACACATTGCTTTCCTGCCAATACACAGAAGTGAAGAAATTCATTCAACACCCTAGAAAAGTTTTGTAGGATTCTGCAGTGTTCCTGCTTTGATCTGAAATGAGATTGAGCTGGCATTAGTCACGTATTTTACTTTAGACAGCTACTTCCAGATTTGTCAGATCAAAATATCTTATAAATGACTCAAATGTTATAACAAATGGTTCAAACCTCATGGCATTTGTGGAAAACAATTTAATAGGGTCCCCAAACAGCTCCAGGATAAAGAAATTTGAGTTATGAACTCTCACAGCATTTTGATGTGGGTTTGCATCCCAGGGTGTCCCAGTTGTGCTGAGAAGTGCTTCCCTTTCTGCAGGATGGCTTCTGGCTCCTGTGTGGCAAGGTCAGAAGCACACAGCCTGGGTTTTCTATAGCGAGGTGAGGAATTTTTCCCTCATATGTGTGAAACTCTTATGTTGAGACTTAGATATTCCTATAGAATTGTAAAGATGGAACCAACCTCAAGTAACATCAATTCTAGTGTCCTTGTTTTGCAGAAGAGAAAAACATACACAGCCTCATGGTTTTCATATGACCCATACTTTAGCATCCTGTTTCTAATTTTCAGAAGGTTTTGAAAATAAATTTCAAGGTAGATTTTTATGAAAAGTGAGTTGTGACCGCAGTGTTTGTGGTTTTGATGCTCTCTCTTCAGCACATAGAAGTTTCAGCTTGAATTCAATTAATGGAAAACCCGTCTCCCTAGCACAGCTGTCTTTCTATTTGGTGGGTGGTGGAGCTTTGAAAAAGAGGACTGAGACCTATTCACCTACTGGCAGAAGGGCTGTAGAGCACATGCCATGTAGTGCCTAGGTAGACCAATTAAATGTACTTGGCATCAAGTTTAAAGTGAAATCAATAAATGTTTTTATTTTTATATTTATGAGCTAAGATCATGAGACATTAGGGTATTTCAAATTCTAATGAGTACCTAGTGAACACTGCACACTGACCTGAAAGGCCCCGCTTGCCAGTAATTTGAGGTTCTATTACAAGGTGGTCAATCTAACAATAATACAAGCTATCATTTGTTAAGTTCTTATGTGCCAGGTACTGTACTAAGTACTTTAGCATGATTTGTTCTCTTTTAATTGTCACAACTCCCCCATGAGTAAAATAAGTATTGGTACTAGAATTATATAATGCTACTAGAGGCCCAGAGCATGAAGATTCGTGCATGGGGAATGGGCCCCTCAGCCTGACCTGCACCCTCTTCCATCTGGGAGCCCTCAGAGGCCCACTCCAAATCGGGAGTTTCTGTCTGTCTTTGCAATTATAGGAGCAAATTGTCTGAGACCCCAACCCAGTTTAGAGGCCTTTTTTTCTTCTTTTTTTCTTTGCTCCATTGGTGGAGATGTCCTAGAAGTTGCAAGATATCTTCCCTTTAAATTTTCCTCAACATTCATTTTACTTATGTCTCTCACCTTTGCTTTCCTTCCATCCCCCACAGTAACTTGCTTCAGGCTCACTTTGTTTTAGTGGCTAGGAGATCCCACAATGCAATGCATCTGACACCAGAACTACAATTCCCATCATTCCTGGTGTTCCCTGCACTCTTGGTTTCTGCTTCTGGTCCAGGGGCTGCACAAACCAAGAGGACTGTGAACTCCATCTGCCCCCAGGCCAGGCTGCCAGGATCGGACACTCCAGTGGCATCCTCGGGACCCTGACCACTTGGTGCAGGCCTGTGTAGGCCCTGAGTGGCCAGGAGGCAGGAATGCCTGCCGAGTCACTGCAGTGATGCGGTGGACATCCCACTTCGCACCCAGCCACTTGGCACCTGCACACGTGCACACTGCTCACATTCCCACCATCTTTGTCAGGTTAATTTGCATACTCACCCCAGATTAACTGTGGGTGTCACAGAGCTATGGTCAGTTTACATATTTGTCTATTATTAGTATAGATTACTACTATCATTATCCTCATTCTGGAAATGAATCACTGTATCATAGAGAGATCAGGTAACTGGCTCAAGTGCACACAGCTAAGTATTATATTATAGTAAAGCAAGTATTAAAATCTAGGTCTTGCCAAAACCGGTTTTGCTCGGTGGATAGAGTGTCAGCCTGCAGACTGAAAGGTCCCAGGTTTGATTCCAGTCAAGAGCATGTACCTTGGTTGCGGGCACGTCCTGGGGTGGAGGGTAGGGTGCAAGAGGAAGCTGATCCATGATTCTCTCTCATTGATGTTTTTAACTCTCTATCCCTCTCTCTTACTCTCTGTAAAAAATCAATAAAATAAACTAGGTTTTTCAATCATTGAAATCTGTCTGATTTCTACTAAACTCTACTATCTTCCAAGGGAGTAGGAAATATTATGTTCCTAAGAAGAGAGTTGAATATAGACTTAAGCTGAAAGGGCAAGTGGTTCTTTCCTCTTGTCTCTTAGCATTTCCTTCCCAATTGTCTGACAAAGAAAAAGCTCACACTGTGGATTTTTATGGTTAGAAAAGGTCACCCTTCATTTTTACTAGCAATAATGAATGTGTTTTTAACATGCTGGGGGGTTGGGAGGTGGGCAGGGACAAGGGGCCAAAGAAGGATTGGGAGGGGTCTGGGGTTAGAACTAATTGGAGAAGTTCTGCCTGCCCAGGCTTGATGTAAAGCATGTATCCCAATCTCAAAAGTAATTGCTCTTCATTCTAGCCAAAGCCAGTTTGGCTCAGTGGTAGAGCGTCAGTCTGTGGACTGAAAGGTCCCAGGTTCGATTCTGGGCAAGGGCATGTATCTTGGTTGCGGGCACATCCTTGGTAGGGGGTGTGCAAGAGGCAGCTGGTTGATGTTTCTCTCTCATCAACGTTTCTAGCTCCCTATCTCTCTCCCTTCCTCTCTGTAAAAAATCAATAAAATATATTTTAAAAAAAAGAATTCTTCATTCTAATACATTCATTATCCATAGATGGCAAGTGGAGATATAATTTGGTCACAAGTGAAATGAGTTTGGTGGGCAAGCATAATCCCTGTTGGACATTAGTTCACTCACACAGGTGAGGTCCACTTTGGTCCATGTCTGCTTCCACTCAGGAGATGCTCAGAACTGAATTAACCAGGGGCATCTGGTAGGCCTGAAGGTGTGTAGTGGTTTTCTCCTGTGTAAGGACTAATGCCTTGTCTAAGAAGCTACACATACACAGCACTGTGTCCCTAACCCATCTGTGTTTGAGTCCAGCCTCTTGCCCCTCTCAAGTACATGAGAGTATGCTCTCCAAGTTGCCACACTCCCAGGCAAGTGAGATCAGCTGAGTCATAACTAAGAGTCATGCAGGCTGTGCCTGCTTCACAATTAGATTTATTTGGATAGGTAAACTTTACTGAGACCATTTTGATGCCCAAATTGGTTATGTCATTTCCTTCAGTGAATATTCTCCCCTTAAAAAGGCATAAATAAACTGATTAGGAAACAAAATCCCCTGAGAAGTTAAAAGTAATTTTTCTGATCTAATTGCATCAAGAAAATTCCACAAAATTTAACAAATTAAAATTTAAAATATAACATGCAATAAAGAAATTATATCATGGAATAAAGCTCTGTCAAATGACTAAAAGATCTTATTTTACCTTAATCTGAAAACTTGCCACTCTATCTTGAGAACCTTTAAGGTTGAACTAATGTACCTATGATTACTTAATTATATGATTATTATAAACTACTGGATAAATTACCCATTAAAAATCATTTTCTCATCCAATTAAAATCATGACAGTTCTAGTTGACTCAATTCAGTTTCCTAAATCATCTGTAGGAAATACTGGAAAATATATTAGGTGCTCAACAGTTAAGATCTTCTGCAAATATTTTATACTAGAGGCCCGGTGCATGAAATTTGTGCACAGTGTGGGTGTGTCCCTCAGCCCAGGCTGCACCGTCTCCAATCTGGGACATCTCTTTCACAATCCATGACTGCTGGCTCCCAATCTCTCACCTGCTTGCCTGTCTGCCTGATTGCTCCTAACCACTTCTTCCTGCTAGCCTTATCACCCCCTAACCACTCCCCTGCCAGCTGTTCTCCTACTAGCCTGGTCACCCCTAACTGTCCTCCCCTACAGTCCTGGTCTTCCCCAACTTCCCTCACCTGCAGTCCTGGCTCCCCCCAACTGCCCTCCCCTGCAGATCTGGTCCCCCCTCAACTGCCCTCCCCTGCAAGCCTAGTTCCCCCAACTGACCTCTCCCCAAGCCTGGGTACCCCTGGGTTCCCTTGAAGGCCTGGTCCCTCCCAACTTCCCTTCCCTGCTGGCTTGATTGCCCACAACTGTCCTCCCATGATCGCCATCTTGTGTCCACATGGGGGCAGCCATATTTGACCACATGGGGGCGGCCATCTTGTGTGTTAGAATGACAATCAATTTGCATATTACTCTGTTTGTTTCTTTCTCTTTTCTCCAACATCTGCCGGAAATAACGGACAAGAGTATCGGAGGTAAGATCGTTGATCCTGTTTGCTTCAGCTGAATCCGGATAGTGGGCATTGGTAAACTCCTGAAACTGCTTTCCATTTGACCAGGATGTTCTTGATGTCAGCAGTTGGGATTGGTTGATTGTTTGATTGTTGCTCCTCGTTATCAGATGACGCTTCCCCTTTGAGCATTGTCCTGTTTTTTAGAAGCCATGATATAAAAAAAATATGAGTTTAACTTAAAGGACGACTGCCGTGATACGTGCGTGATTTAATTCGTAATGAAGAACGATTGCCGCAATACGTGCTTAAGTTAAGCGCAGTGACTAACGACTGCCTGCAGTACCTGCGCGGAAGGATGCAATACATCGGCAGCGATCGTGGAAGCTCGGGCGAAGCAGTCGTGGAAGCTCGGCAAAGCGGTCGTGGAAGCTCGGGCGACTTCGTTGTGTGAAACGAAGTTCGTTGTATGAACTCTGTTTTTAGGTAGGATTCTTAGGGTTTAGGGCTAAAAGGGACCTTCTATTTGTCATATTCAATTTTATCAAAAAGAAATGAAAGGACAGAGATGCTAACTTGTCCAACATTACACAGCCAATCAGTGACTAAGAACCAAATCTCCTTAATTTTAGTTTAGTTCTGATTCCATCAAGCTGGTTATTCGTGTGTGTGTGTGTGTGTGTGTGTGTGTGTGTGTGTTAGCTTTACTATGCATGTGTGTGCATGTATGCATGTACACACACAACATGGCTATGCCATGCCCATTACATACTCCTAAGTTATATACAGGGTTCACGCAATTCCCAGCATTCAGGCAACAACTCCATCCCATTTCCTTCCACTCAGGAAAATATATGAAATGTAAATAAATCAGACTGGCATTATTATGAAAATTATTTCAAATGGGAAGATTTATATACATATACACATACAAATGGTCCCCAGCTTTAGAGTGGTTTGACTTATGATAATTTGACTTTAGAATTGTGCAAAAGCAATACACATCATAAATTAAATGAGATATTCAAAATTCTATTTTAAAGAAGCTTTGTATTAGATGATTTTGCCCAACTGTAGGTTAATGTAAGTGTTCTAAGCCTGTTTAAGGTAGGTGTGGCTAAGCAATGCTGTTTGGAAGCTTATATGTATTAAATGTATTTCTGACTTTAAAATATTTTCAATTTACAATAGGGATATGGGGACATAACCCCATCTTAAGTTGAGGAGCATCTGTATATGCATATTTAATGTATATAAACTAATTTTGCCCTAGCCAGTTTGGCTCAGTGGATAGAGCATCAGTCTGTGAAACAAAGGGTCCCGGGGTCGATTCTTGTCAAGGGCATGTACTTCAGTTACAAACTTCTCCCTGGCCCAGCCTTGGTCAGGGCTCATAAAGGAGTCAACCAATCAATGTGTTTCTCTCACGTCGATGTTTATCTCTGTCTTTCCCTCTCTCTTCCACTCTCCCTAAAAATCAATGAAAAAATATTCTCCAGTGAGGATTAACAACAACAAAAAATAATAATAATTTCTAGACTTTGGTAACCAAATTCTTATTAATAGCAATTATTAATGAGACTCATTAAGTCAGTAACCTCCAGCCCCTGACAGCAAATTAGCCTACCACCTATTTGTGTGTGTGTGTGTGTGTGTGTGTGTGTGTGTGTGTGTGTATGGGTATGGGGGTTGCAAATAAAGTTTTTGGGAATGCAGCCACACCCATTTACTTGAGTATTTTACTAGCTGCTTTGATACTATATCAGTAGAGCTGAATAGGTGAACAGATCATATGGCCACAAAGCCTAAAATATTTACTATTTGGTCCTTCACAGAAAAATATTGCAGACCTTTGCATTAGTCCATTTTTCTAACTTAAGGAAATAAAATCATATTTTTTGCTTTGTTCTCTTGTTCTTAACCACCCAATTGCACTAGTTATCATTGCTTATGGGCCCATCTTTTAAGAAGGTTTCCCATAATCTATTGCTCTTCTTGGTTCACCTCCAATAGCTCTTGCTGTTCCCTTTTCTTCCTGTGTTTTTAAACAGCTTTTTACTTTATTTATACATACCCAAAGATTGGTACAGCACACTAAACATATCTATACCTAAAAGTTTAGTAACTGGCCTGGGCACATAACTGTGTGCTTAATACAAGAAAAGTTGAATAGGAACAGTAGCTATTCCTTTGTAGCACTTCATATGAGACCTGATAAAAATACATACAAACATACTGAATTCCACATAACATCTTCACCAGGTCTGCTAAGTAGAGACTTATTAATCAAGCCCATTGAACAGATGGCATAACTGAAGTCACATACCCTTACCTAAGGTTGTACAGTTCATCCTAGCAGTCAATTGCAGAGTTGGGAATTGACATGTCTTACAGTTCCAGAGGTCATGTGTTGAACTTTTCTCTGGTACTAAATTTCATAAAGTGAGATAGATAGATAATAGATAGATAGAGAGATAGATAGATAGGTAGATAGATAGATAGATAGATAGATAGATAGAAGATAGAATTAGAAAATATTTAGTTAAATGTCCCCACTTTCCTTTCACAGGAAGCTTTAAAGGAGCCCTTCTGGATTTAAAAAGGAGAAAAGTATCCTGTACTTGGTCTGCTTTCATTCTAACATCACTTTCTGAATGCAGGATGTCTCCGCCCTGTCTTCCCAATGAAACTACTCATTGTGGCTAGATTGGAGCTACATGAGTCTTTCCCCGTTGGGAGGAAAATATAACTAAGTATAGAGTGAAGATCCAGAGCAGATTATCCAGATCAGATCCCAGCCCTATCACTTGATATCTGCATGCCCTTGGGCCAGTTATATAATCACTTGGAGCCTCAATTTTTTTATCCTTAAAGTGGGGCTAATGATAATATGCATATTATAAAGGTGTTGTGCTTATTAAATAGTTATACATGCAAAGCCCTTAGAATGCATCTTGGTATATAGTGAGCTCTTGATATTAGTTAAAAATTGTAATGGTGGCTGTAATGATGATGGTGATGATTAAACTAAGAACTATTAGGAAGAATTGGTATGGAATCTTACTTATTGCCCTCTGGCAGCCTGGCCTTTGGTATTTCTTCAGCATTAAGAAGGTACAGGGAAAGTGGACAACTGCTGGGAGAAAATTCTTCTCCATTCTCTCAGCTCACCCTCCACATTCTGTATCCAGATCTTGGCCTCCCAGCATGGAATTATTTAGTTACAATCTACCAAGGCAGAGGAACAGGCTGTATTGAATATAAAGGAGGTAGCGAATAAATATTAAACAATTCTGACATTGTTGATGGAGGAAATGCTGTGGCTTCTTGCATTAGGTATTCGGTATTGACTTCCTGTGCTCACTGAAAGCCCCCAGTGGTTTTGGGAGAGTAAACACAAACATGGTAATGTTCATGATGCCGGCCAACTCCTAAACCAGGTAATTATATTTTTCTTATCTTAATTGGATTTCTGATGGGCTCTTCCTGACGCGCCCTAAAACAGGGGTCAACAACCTCTCGAGAACAGGATCAATGCAATCCCTCTGAGGCTCCCTGAAGTCCACTTCCAGGAGACGGCTGAAATGATAGTCATAAAATATATTACATTTGCATGTGGCAACTGTGGCTTTCATGTGAATTATGTCGTTAGACCTTTACAACATGCTGGAGCTATGGGAGCTCTGAGTTCTGAGGGATTGCCTGCCAATACAGTACAGGGGGCATGGGCGGAGCTTCCTATGGCGTCTTGCTGTTTCATGTTTAAGGGCAAGTGCTTATGCTGTTCTTTCTCCTTGGAACACCCTTCTCTCTCCCCTGCTTTCTTACCTGCAAAGCTTCTCCTTCAAGATTCAACTTGGACATTATTTCACTTAGGAGAAGTTCTCTGGCAGCCTCCTGATTCTGCCCCTTAGCTTAGCACCCCTTCTTTGCACTTTGATCACGTCTGGGCACCGAGGGCTCAAGTCCCTTAGCACAGTCACGCTATTAAACCACCATTATCTACCTATCTGTTTTCCCATGTATCCCCCACCAGCCTGTTATACAGTAAAGTTGTTTGTTTCCATTGACCTTTTCGTTCCCAGCACAGAGAGGAGCACGTGGCATGCAGTAGGTGCTCAGTAAATGTGTAATATAGGGAACATAACCTGATTCTAAATTCTGGGCTCTCCTCAGCACACTGACCTCTGAGCCAATGTAAGCGCCCTCCTGCCAGCCCAAGGCAGCTATCAGACATCACCCTGTGCCAGAGACTATAAAGTGAAAGCAGATGAAGCCATTCCTGACTGCTGGCAAAAGATGGTAACACTCATTTGGGGAGTAATAAATGAAATAGCCGAAGAATGCTTTCATGATATGACATATCAAGTCCCAATTAAGTTTACCCCATTTATTCAGTGTAGACATGCTAAGAGGATGTGGGCAGCTCCAAGCCCTCCTCATTCCATTCCCTGAGAGCTAGCAAGGGTGCCAGGTCCAGGAGTGACCAGGATGGAGACTGTGGGCTCCGGGCAGGGCCTCAGCACTCTGCAGTTCTCTTCCCCCTGTCCACTCATACCACACAAGGTGGGCACAGATGTCAGAGTTTTTGTGTGTTGCCATGCCTTTGCTAAACATGAAATTTCTTCAAGTTGAGTAAATTCTCCTTCCTCCACCCTCTCCATCTCTCGAACTAATGCCTGCATATTCCTCAGGGCTCCAGTCAAGTCTCTGACCAGCCTCAGCCAACACAGTTTCTGGGCTTCATTTTCACTATCTTTTTGTGCTAGTTTCCCTTTTGATCTTCCTCATCAGACTTCTAAACCTCAGTAACTCAGAACCTTCTATGAGCTTTGTTTGCTCTTTTATTCTCCTCTTCTGTTCCCCAGCTTCCCTCTGCTCCCCTCATCACTCTCTTGAGTCCATGCCTTGCCCATGTCTCCTTACACTCAGCTTGCCTTATGGAGGTCCAGTAAGTGCTGCCAACTTCCCCAGACTTCACCCGGGGGTGGAATAGTGGAGTAGGAATGGCATGGGATTTGAAGTCAAAGCCATATGCATTCCAGTTCAGCCTTTGCCACCAGCTGGTGATACAACAAACACAGGACCACTAAGTTCTCCAAACCTCAGTGTGCTCAAATGTAAAATGGAAATCCAATCTAATAGAGGCAATATGCAAATTTATCATCATTCCATCACACAAGATGGCTACCCCCATGTGGATACAAGATGGCTGCCACAAAGATGTCTGGCAGGGGAGGACAGTTGGGGAAACCAGGCCTGCAGGGGAGGGCAGTTGGGGGGAACCAAGCCTGCAGGGGAGGGCAGTTGGAGGTGACCAGGCTGGCAAAGGTGGGCAGTCGGGGGATCAGACCTGCAGGGAAGGGCAGTTGGGGAAGACCAGGCCTGCAGGGGAGGGCAGTTAGGGACAACTAGGCCTGCAGGGGAGGGCAGTTGGGGATGACCAGGCCAGCAGGGGAGGGCAATTAGAGGTGACCGGTCCAGCAGGGAAGGGCAGTTGAGTTGGGGGCAACCAGGCCTACATGGGAAGACAGTTAGGGGTGACCAGGCCAGCAGGGGAGGGCAGTTAGGGGGGACCAGGCTGGCAGGGGAGGGGCAATTGGGCCAGCAGGGGAGCAGTTAGGCATCGATCGGCTGTCAGGGGAGTGATTAGGGGGTGATCATGCTGGCAGGCAGAAGTGGTTAGGGGCAATCAAACAGGCAGGCAGACGAGCAGTTGGGAGCCAGCAGTCCTGGATTGTGAAAGGGATATCACAAATGGGATCAAGCCTGAACAGTCGGTTGGACATCCCTTGAGTGGTCACAGATTGAAGAGGGTGCAAGCTGGGCTGAAGGACATCACCCCCATGTGTACAAATTTTGTGCACCAGGCCTTTAGTAATAGTATAAATACATATATTGTAAGGTTGTTGGTCAATTAAGAGAGATATAAGGTACTTGAAACTTAATGTGAAAAGTGGTAGGTTTGATTGGGATGGTCCCTTACCACATCTTCTTCTCAGACATAATACAGCAGTCCTGGAATAGCATATCATTCAATGTCATTTCTTTGTAATGTTTATGAGATATCATAGGAACTTAACTCTTGTTTATATCAATTAGCCTGTGGTAGCATTGGTTTTATTTTATGTCATTTCGCCACAGTTCCAAGAACCTATTGACAGTGTTAAGTGTGGACTTAGTGTAGTGGATGCGCTTGTATTCCTAAAGCCATTCATTTTATTGATAGTAGACTATACATTGTAAAGTAGCTTGTACCTGCATTTGCATTGAATCTAAATAATTCCAGTGCTTCTTGCAGTAATTCAAAGTGGCTGCATTGAGGTTGACAGTTGCTTTTTTGGAAAGTCCATTTCTAAGTCCCACCTCCAGCTCAGGATTTCACTCTCCTTTGGTGCTCCTTCATGATTGTGTTCAGAAGAGTTAGAAGCAAGATAGGTGGTAGACCCCTGTCAGATCTGAGGCCTCACCCACTCCTCTTGTCTCTCCTTGCACGTCTTTCCCCGACTTCTGGTTGATTCAGTGGTTGGATTGTTCTCCTGAACTTAGAGGGTTCTGGTGTTGCTGGAATTCCATCTTTAGCTTGCAGAACTGGGAGAGATTGGACCAGGGTTGAAACTCTGAGCTGCAGCTCTAGTAAAAAGGTCGCCTACCCTTGCCCTCAAGAACGACTGTTTTTCCTGGTCGTATAGTGTCTGTGCCTCAGAGCAGGCAACATTTTAGTGGTGGATAAGGTGACCCACATGTATTGTTTATGCCAAGAAAGCACTTTGAGATGAAATGTGGTCCATTAATCTCAGATGTGGCGCACGCCTCTTTGCTGTCTGAGTTTGGTTGTTTTGTTTAATCTGCTGAGGGAGGTTTGTTTTGATTTTTTAAATCTGTGATGAAATAAGAATTCCACATTTATTGTGATTTATCTGTGGGAAGAAGAAAAGTGAGCCGGGGAATGTTTACCCTTAGGAGGTTTGTGTAAAGTTCTGGCAGATGATGTCGTTGAGAGGGAAATGGCCAGGAAAGATGAGGAAGCGCTAAGTGCCTTTCAAGTTTGTGAATCGAATCGAGTTTCAATTATGACAACAGTTAAACACAGTGATTTTTCTGTATTTTCAGGAATAAAAGCACACAATTATTTCTTCTGCAGTGCCCACTGATCTCAAACAATTTATCCGTTTTCACTTAATGCCTCCAAAATGGCCAAGGAGAGTTATGCACAGCCTGCAACATGTAATAAAACGGTCAGCGTCAGCACGGCTATTGAGTGGGAGGCCGGGCGAGGTTCGCTGCTCGGAGAGGCGCTGGGCACTGTAACACATGAATCAATAAGCCAACGCCGAATCCTGCTAGATAGTCATTTACCCTTGACAAAACAAGCAATGATAATTGGATGATAATGTGGTAATTTACCTTTATTCATTTTACCCTTGTTGCGTTTTTTAGAGGTTATTGTGGTAGCCGGTACATTTTAGCGTGGAATTCCAGCTTTTTCCCTGAGCAAGACCACTGTTGTCTAATTCTGCATTTTGCTGCTTCTTCCTTCCAATCACAGGATCTTACAAATTAGCCTTTGCGTTATATTTCTCCCTAGGAAGTCCGATGTCAGTTTTTGTCAGGGGAGATCTGTGAGGCACTTAACCTACGTGAGACCTAAGAGGTCCAGAGTTCTTCAAAAGACAAAGAATTTCCAGATACTTTCCTTGAGGATGTGTCAAGGGCAATACAGACAAAAGACTGATGTCTCCTTTAACAGCTTGATAAGTATCTCAGGATATTCTGCAGGAATCAGTTCTGCTCCCACAAAGTGCTGTATTCCCATTCAGCACGCTTTGGCCGAGTGTGTGTGCTCCCCGTGACAATGGGGGAGGCTTATCTCTGCCCGGAGGGCTGAGTGCTGCAACACTGCTCAAGCGATAGGCTTGACAGAAGTGACGGTTCGGAGAGATGATCTGCTTTAAGACACGCGCACACATTAGAGATGTGTGCGAATTAAAAATGTGGCACCCTGTTTATCTGGATTGCATAACTTCCAAAGGCATTTCTATGCACGGGGGCAAAATCCCTTGTAAAAGTAAAGTAAATCATTCTTGTATTGACCATTTTTTTTTTCATGTTGTTCTATTGAGACATCTTCCCAACAGAGTTTCTTATTGAATTGTATTTCTATAAGGGTATTGTAGGTGAGCAGCACATTTTTATGGTACACAAAAGATGTGCCTGCTGAATTTCCAATGCCTTGCATATTGTTCCCCACAGAAGAAACATCTCAGAAATGCTAAATAAATCAAAACAGAAACATTTGGCTCTTGACTTGCTGCTGCTGCTTCCCTCTTCCCCCCCCCCAAACCCCCCCACCCCCCACCTCTGCCTCTCGGTTTACATTGGCTGGAATATCTATTACGATCCATCTTAACTATTTGATTAATTTGTAATAAATTCGGCCCTTTGGAAATCTCTTGCTGGAATTCTAGCCGGGTTCCTCTTGTAGAGGGTTTATTTAATATGTGTCTCTGTGTACCTATATGGATGAAAATTTAATATGGTTTAGCAGCCTTTAAAAACACACACTCACATAGTGTTTGCTCTGAATTAAGTGTTCATATTTGACAGAGCCTGGTGGTAAAAATCCATGAATGTATGGGCAGACAAAAGTATTTAGAGGGGGATTTCTTCTGAAATTGATGTGACACATGATTTCATTTCAGGGGACAAAATATCATCATATTTCCAATGACCAGGAAAGGTAATGATAAATATTGGATTGGAATCTTATTTTTTTTAAATCTTTTTAAAAAATGTTTTCTTCTTCTGATGGCCTGTGTTATTTGAAGTGCCATCGCCACGTCTCAGGGTTCACCTTGAATTTGATGCAGTCCTGTGGCGGTGTCCCTGTGGGGGAGCAATGTTCCCCTCCAGATAACTGTGGCGGCATAGCAGGAGGGGTTTGATGCAACCTTCTCTGTATTACAACAACATAATAAAAGTGCCTCTCCTCCTAACCATCACTGTGCACTGAGGAGGGCATAACAGATGTGTCTCCTGCTCTTGGAAATGAGATCAAGGTAGGAAATAGACCCCCATGCTCAAGTCAAAGACTTGTAGTCCCAAAAATGTGCATAGCTAAGTGTCTTTGATAGCAAAGCTAAGGAAAATAATTTTAGCCATGTTTGCAGTATGTATCCCACCTACTCCTCTGCTTATATTCAGCACCACCGTGTATATTAAGAAAGCAAAGAAAAATGATTTTCCCACAGGTGTGTTTTATGCTCGCTGAAACAATGAATGAACAGTGCATGCTGAGTGGGAAAAAGGAAAGACAAGTTGATCAGCACGCTGCACTCCTCTCTGATTCCTAATCTGAACGTTTTATATTCCTATTAATGTGGAAATATGTAATACCTGTGCTTACTAATTATGTCTGATATGTCTTTCTTAGCTTTACTACTTCCTTAGAATGTCCATAAAGGCATGAGCCATGTGCCCATTAATTCTGCCCATTTTCTGAGCCACACCACGTTCTTCTCAGCACTATAAAATAGTTACACAAAGGAAGTTATTTATGAACCAGTAGGAAAGAAAAAACAAATACAATTATAAGAAAATTAATGTAGACTAAAGTACATTTGCTTTAGATTCTGTGTTTTGGTCATTTAGAAGAGGAAGACGATTCTGTTCAACCTCAGAAATGTTTTATGCCTGGATGTGGGTAGACTGGCATAATTATGATAGCCATGGTGGGGAAATTTTCCAAAGAAAACAGCAGGACTCAAGGGAAGGGGAAAGTTATAGAAAATAGAGAGGAATTTAATATGGATCTGGTGTCATATAGGGAGGCAAAGAGGAAATCTTGGCTATTATAAAAAGACCTCAGCAAAGGAAAAACCAATGCATTAACTCTTGCTATAGAGAAAGCAGATCAACGCCTGCCAGTGATCCATGATGGGCTTGCCTCAGAGGCCAGGGCCTTGGAAGACCTGTACTTTGAGGCACGAGAAAGAAATGCCATGGAGGACCTTGAATGTCAGGCTGATGGATGCTGGGTCCCCACAAAATAGATGCAAGCACTAGACATGTAATAATAAAAAAGTAACTCTGTCTTTAATCAAATACCTACTCTGATTCAGATGGAATACTGGAACTTCATTCAGGTGATCATCTCAAGGTTTCCTCCTGCTTATCCATTAGATCTCAGCTTCAATGTCACTGACTTCCTCAAAAGGCCTGACCAGGCCACACCACTGAAGGTGCCACCTCTCCTCACTCTCTACAGCCACACCCTGTTCCTTTCTGTCATAACACTTAACATAATTTTAATTGCACATGTGTTTGTTTGCAAATGTGCATTTCTGTCTCTTCCTACTGAACTGTTAGCTCCATAAGGGCAGGAACGAGATCTGTTTTGTTCATCATCCTACCCCAGCACCAAAATATCTCTGTCTGGTAGGCACTCAAAATTGTTTAAATATTAATATTCATGGCAACTTAGTAAAGTATATATCATCATCTTCACTTCACAATAAAGGAAATTGGCATGCAAAGAATTACTTGCCTCAGTTAATCAGTAATCAGCAGACCCTGATTCAAACTCAGTCTCAAATATTCAAAGGCTCCTGGTTCTATCCTTGGTATGGCATGATTCTTCCATTAAAAGGAAGATAAAATCCAAATCAGTTTGGTAGGGCTACCTTTAAAAAGTTCCAGAAACAGATTTAAATGACAGAAATTTGTTGTTTCACAATTCTCTTTGAGAAGACTGAGATCAAGGTTTTGGCAGGGTTTGGTTCTTATGAGGAATGTGAGCAAAGTTTGCCCCATGCCTCTCTTAGCTCCTGGTTTGTAGCAATCTTTGGCATTCCTTTGCTTGTAGCTGCATCACTCCAGTCTCTGCCTTCATCTTCACGTGGCTTTTCACTGTGTGTGTTGTGTTCAAGTCCTCTTTTTTTAAAGTTGTAGTGGATTATGGCCCAACCCAATAACTTCATCTTAACTTTATCATCTCCAAGACCGTATTTCCAAATGAAGTCACATTCTAAAGGACTTCAACATATGGATTAAAGAAAGTATATTTCAACCCATAACACTACTTATTTATTTCATGACTGACCATTCTCAAAAATATATCGTAATTGTTTTTGTACTAAATATACTGTATATGATGTAGAAAAAAAGTTCTGGGAAAAAAGGATCAATATCCTAGTTTTGTTCTACCACCTAAGTTTAAGAGTCATCTTTTTAATAAGGTCATGAGAATCTCAAAGATTATGTGATTGAGAGATTAGACCATGGATGTTTTATAGTTTTGCATCTTAGCATGGGAATAGGCAAGCAAGTTTGATATTTGGCATCATTGTGCCATGTAGCTACTGCTAGGCCATATTTGGATGGACCTTACTTTATCCTCGTATCTTGGGAATTTTACTTTAAGTAAAAAGACATTTCTACTAAACATTAAGAAGTTTCAGTAAGATTACAGCCACAATCAGAAGGTAGAAGTTCAGTTTGCTTCCCTTTGCTCTCCACCATGCACAGTGCTTGGCTCTAGAGAGAAGGGACCATTTCAGATCAGTCTCTTTCTGTGAAACTTGTTCTATTCAGTATGTCTGTGAGTCACTCAAAGACATATTTACCCTGTCGCATTCTTGACCTTCTGAAATGTAGGTACAGTCAGCTATCCATCTTTATCCAGAGGGCACATAAAGCCCATTAGTGGAGAGAGGTGGTTTCTAAAAACCTGTGATTAAATTATTGAACACTAACACATAAATATGGGTAAGTTTTGAATGTGATATTGGAAATGGGGGTAAGATTCAGAAGCCTAGAATCTTCTGGAATTTTTTTAGGCCCAAAATAACTAATAGTGAGAAGATGAAATGATTATAAAAGAGGAAACTGGGAAATAAACCATGACAAAAAGAAATGAAAAGGGACCACATGAAATGGAGATTCGGGAAGTTGGAAAAAATAAAGGGAGAAATACAAGGTGAAAAGAAAAAATAGCAAAAGATTATAAAGGATTAAAATAATCATTGATGAAAAGCAAACACAGTTTAATATAATTTTCTATGTTATTCCCCTAATAATATATGAGCCTTAGAACTCAACTGGGGTATCTGGAATGCATTTCCACACTCAGAACCTTTCATAACTATCATAGCAATGATTTTCTTTCACTTATACTTTACTTATATTTGAGGGTACAGATGAGCTTGGGTGGAAATTATCAGTAGATAAACTCATATTATGAAAAAAAAAAAAAAAAAAAAAAAAAAAAAACCTCATATTTATATAGTTCTTTAAAAGTCTATGAAATTTTCCTGTTTCCCTTTTTCCAAAAATTTCTTTTATAACAGACTCTGAAACACTTTTTAAAAAGAAAAACCAACTTGTTGGGTGGATATTTGAATGTGATTAATGTAGGGCATAGTTGTAACCAAAGTATACTTACTAGTAGTAGCCCTTGTAAAAAGATGTTTTACCCTTGTTAGTCAGGGGGTATCAGTGTAAAGGACTCTCCTGGGCTTTAATATATGGAGAGGTGGTAATGAGATCAGGAGAAAACAAACCAACTGGTGGTTACAGAATATATATACATTAAGGCATCCTAAATATGCAATATAGACCAGTGTTTCCCAACCTTCTCTCATGATGAGAATCACCTGGTGGAGTTGTTAAAACACAGATTCCTGAATCCCAACTAAGAAGTGCTAAACTAGAATTTTTGAGAACATATAGGTAAAATTGCATACCTAACTTAGTGCTCTGTATATAAAATCTGTCTTAGAGCACTAGTTAAATGCTCTAAGACAGATTTTATATTGCATACCTAACTTAGTGCTCTGTATATAAAATCTGTCTTAGAGCACTAGTTAAGTATACAATTTTACCTATATGTTCCCAAAAATTCTAGTTTAGCACTTCTTAGTTGGGATTCAGGAATCTGTGTTTTAACAACTCCACCAGGTGATTCTCATCATGAGAGAAGGTTGGGAAACACTGATATAGACAATCACTTCATTTCATAGGCTCAGGAATTTAGTGCCTCTCACCTAAGGGATCCAGGTCAGAATTAGTCTTGGTAAAGCCTGGCAAATTGTTCAGAATGAAGAGCAGTAGCCAAGTTGGTTACATCATTAAGGGCAGACAATGGAAGCCTCACTGGGTTCCCCAGCCCTTCAGTCCCCATTGTGTTGACAGAGCTACTAATCTGACACAAACTAATGTCCATTTATTAGGTACAGAACGAAGGTCCTTCCAGATCTTCAGTTCATCCAATGAATGTTGAGTGCCTACTATGTACAGTACAGACTGCAAAAGGAGGAAATGATGCCAGGGCTGTCTAAAGAAACAGATGCAGTCCTGTTCCTTAAATACCGATGCTAAGGTTAGCAGTAGGTTTTGGACATGTTGGAGATGAGGAGGCTTCTGACCGCCTCTGTGGGCTTCCAGCTGTCAGCATTACTTCTTTCCCATTCGTGACTTTCATCTTCTTTATCCGCTCCCTCCCCATCCCAGTAACTGAGGCAAATACTGAATACATGAGTCATGTTCAGAGGTTGAATTCCAGACATTCCTCAAAAGCAAGGTGTGGAAATGACTCCCTTTCAAGCCCTGTTCTGTAACCTGCAACTGCCTACTTTGTGATATCAGTCAGAGCAAGAGCCCACATTCAGGCTTATTGTCATAGGAAAACATTGCTGCCCAGTGCAGCTGTATGATTTGCATGTTGATGCCCCAGCTCTAGCATGTAAAAAATAAGGAAAATGTTCTCTGTTTTTCTCTGTAATGTGGTCATTTAACTCAGGGTTGTCATACAACTTCCTCTGGAAAAGGGCCATTTGTTTCTGCATATAAGTTTAATTGCACACATGTAAACAGACACCATGAGTTACTGAAAACTGCAAAGATTTGAGTAAGTGTGTTGGAATAATAGATTCATTGTCACATCTTATGTGAAAATCAGGATTTATGTATAAAATAGAGAGAATGGACCCACAGAACTCTATTCATTCATCTATTAACTGATTTCTGAGGGATGGTAGAGAAGACCAAGGAGAACTTGTATTTGGAAGGAGGGATTTCTCTTTCCGAGCCAGGCAGGTGTTTGGTGCTTTCCTCTGAACAATGCTGGTGTACAAGGACTTTCAGAGGTTGGGACCTGATCTGCCAGTCCACAGGTGGCACAAACGTTGGGGCTCTGGCTCTTTCAACAGAAACCACAGGAATCTGGGATCCTCATCACTCCTAACTATAAGAAAGCTAACACCCTGGCTCTAAATTCTGCCACAACTTTTTTAGTAATAAACAATGTCTTATTTTCCTTGAGTCCTAAATTGCTTTCAATAGGATTTTTTGAGGGGGGGGTGGGAATCAAGAGAAAAATTACCTGTTATGGGTGAGGCATTTATTCTTCACATTATCCCTGCACGTTAAGGGATTATCTTGTTTATTGGGAAAAACAATTTTTGATTCATAAAGAAGTGAGTGGAGTCTCAAGAGTCTAACATGCCCACCCAGCTGAGATTTGAGCCATGCCTGCCGACTTCAGAGCCCAACACTTGCTACCAAGCCTCACATTCATGCCGTACTCACTCAGCTCCCGGGCTGCCATGGGTGAGAAGCCTGTGGATGCTCTGGGGGTGAAAGGGAAAGTAGGGTGCCACCTCTGTCTGAAGGGCACTCACAGTCTAGTGGGAAATATAGAAACATTAACAAATAATTATGCCAAGGTTGATAAAGGCAACAATAGACTATGACCAGGTAGGGACATAACAGAGAGGAGGGAGCAGGAGGCCTAATGTGCCTATAAATTTGAAGGCTGCCACGAGGACAAAGCTCCGTTTTTTAGGTAATCCCTCTGAGAAGTCCTTCAAGCTTTGTCAGCACAAATGCACTTGACCCAATTCTCTTTCCAGTAGCCGCTAGACCAGGCTGTGAAAAAGTTGCAGTGCCTCAGTGGACCCACATGGGAATAGTAGGTTGTAATGCCCATGTGTCCCTAACAGTTTAATGAACAGCTACCACAGGTCCTATGTGGGGACTGATGTCGCTGAAAAACTGGCCAGGATTCTAAACTTTGGGTATAGCCACAGCAACAACAACAACTATTCATTATTGAATGCCATGTACCTTATTGAGTAGTGGTCACATGTCATATCACTGAATTCTCACAAAGGACTGGTAAGGGCAATTAAGAGTCTGAAGATTACCTTAACCGGTTTGGCTCAGTGGATAGAGCATCAGCCTATGGGCTGAAGGGTCCCAGGTTCAATTCCGGTCAAGGGCATGTACCTTGGTTGCAAACACATCCCCAGTAGGGGGTGTGCAAGAGGCAGCTGGTTGATGTTTTTCTCTTATAGGTATTTCCGGCTCTCTATCCCTTTCCCCTCCTCTCTGTAAAAATTCAATAAAATATATATTTTTTTAAAAAAGAGTCTGAAAATTGAGGTAGTTAAATATATTCCTTTTAGTTTTTCCAAGGTTACATAGCTAATAGGAGGCTCCTACATTCAAATTCAGAGCTGTTTGACTTTATATTCCTATCTCTATCCGCCATTTCCCCACATCTCTACCCAGAACAACATGATTACGTGAAGTAAAATATGTGCACTTTAATGCTTGGGTTAAATGTTCTTTTTTTTCATTTAAATTACTTATTATTTAAAGTATTATATAAGTCTCCTTCCCCCCACCCTCCGCATTGTCCTCTCCCCAGCCACTCCCCAGCACATGCCCTCACCCCCCAACTGTCTGTGTGTCTGTTGGTTATGTTCATATGCATGCATAAAGCCCTTTGGTTAATCTCTTATCTTCCCCAACCCCTCCCCTGCCTTCCCTCTGATGTTGGACAGTCTGTTTGATGCTTCTATGGTTCTGGCTCTATTTTTGTTCATCAGTGAGGGAGGACTTAGAAGGGTCTTCAGTGGCCAGGGTACATCCCCCTTTTGTTCAAGCCACAATGGTGTCATGATACTCATTTGCTTGCCATATTTTTTCTTGTAATAGCTTACATTTACTCAAGGTGTTTTGAATGACCTAACATTTTCCCAACTTCCTTTACCTTCCCTGTGGAAGGAAGAAGGCCAGAGATGTCTTCAGGGTGCTAAACTAGCCTGCATTGATTGAGAAAATGCCTCAGGGGTATTTTAGACTAAATAAGCTCAGAATGGTGGGTTTTTCATAAGCAGAATCAAGGTTAAGAAGCTTTGCAGGCTAGTCTGTATAGACTGATATTAACTCTTCTATTAAGTAGGGCAGATTAAACTATTTCTGAATTTGGTGATGGGTAAAGAAGCAATGCAAAGATAACACCATTCTACATCTGCAGTGGTGGCATTATTAATTACTTTTCCTTTGTGATGGTAAAGTATGGTCATCCCAAATAGGAGATAAAAATTTTTCTGTATCCAGTATGTTGGTTTGTTCCACACACGCCCCCCTTCAAGTATATTGGCTGTGGATGAAATCCTAAGAAAGCTGTAATCAAAACTGAATTCTAAGGTAAGGCTAGTGACCCCAATGAACACTCTAGAGCAGTGTTTCCCAAACGTTTGACATATGTGTACCCCTTCTATAATTTTCATAACACTAAGTACCCCTCGTACTCATGAGAACGTAGAATTAGGTGCAGCTAGGCACGGAGCAGTGCATATCCCCACCAAACTCCGGTGCAACACGTACCCCCACCAAACTCTTCCCGTACCCCTGGGGTACGCGTACCACACTTTGGGGAACACTGCTCTAGAACAGTAGTTGGCAAACTCATTAGTCAACAGATCCAAATATCAATAGTACAATGATTGAAATTTCTTTTGAGAGCCACATTTTTTAAAACTTGAACTTCTTCTAAAGCCACTTCTTCAAAATAGACTTGCCCAGGCCGTGGTATTTTGTGGAAGAGCCGCACTCAAGGGGCCAAAGAGCCGCATGTGGCTCGCAAGCTGCAGTTGCCAACCACGAACCTAGAAGGTTGGTCCAGAACAGAAAACAGAAACCGTGTCAACTCTATGAAGTTTCACTTCTGAACAAGGGACAGAGAACACAACCATTGAATTTGGGTATAAAAACTATTCCATTGTCTCAGGAATCACCAAGCAGCAGCATGTTCTATTAACATATTTTGCTAATATGAAAGTTGCAGCTGAAAGTTCAAAAACTGTGTGTTGAAGCACAGATTACAGGGATGCGCCAGGCATCTGTCCCATTCGGGGAACAGGCCTCAGAACAGATGTCTCAAATTTCTTCAAATCCAGAACATGCTGGCCAATATTTTTAGTAGTAAACATACTTTTTTTTCTTCTCTTTTTGTCACCATTCACCAAAGTATTATATTTAATGCATAAAATATGTAAATTCTTAAAGCATCATTTTGCTCTTTAGTGAGTTTAGATATTACAAAACGGTTTAATTATAAAAACAGACAGACCTAGTCCTGGGACCTGTGCAGCTAGAAATAAATGTGCAATCAAAACTGCAATTACCTGCAGAATTTAGTGTAAACAGATCAGCAATCACATAACAAACACAGGCTAGTTTGCATTCTGATATGAATACAGTTAGATCCAAAGCAATTTTCCTTTATTTATCTTAGCTGCTCAGCATAAATAAAGCAAGGGCATTGAAGCAATTAGCATAATTAGAGTATCCTGGTCAGGCCCTGTGTGATTTCAAGAGACGTTTCACTTTAGAATTCTTTTTCCCATACAAGAGTTTCCCTAAGCCACTAAAATATCGCTTTGGGCATTTTTGTATTTCAAATTTGCAAGTTGTCAGTTTGAAAAACCCTTGACACATGGATGTGAAAGCATCTCACAGACAGCCACAGAAGGTATACCCTCAGCTTTTCATTACTAAGAAGCTGGGGAATTTCCTTTCTCAGCTCTTTCTCCTACTTGACGTTTAACCCTAGAAATGTCAGTCTTAATTATTTCCATTGCCTTCAAATTGGGTCCAAGGGTTAAAGACAACTTGTTCCAAAGAAAGAAAAGGGAATCTGGGAACAGGAGAGGTACGAACTGAGCTGTTGCTAAAAGAGCAAAGATTCTGGCAACCAGCTAGCTATCGGGGATCTGATGTTCAGTAGCTCCAGTTAATAAGGTGGCACTGAGTGGGGTGAGGGGTTGCATGCGGTTTCCTTGCAGGATGCTCCGTGTGCATGGGGAATATTTTCCAGCTAGAAAAAAATGATGTCTGTGACTAATAGATGATACTAAAATCAGTTCAGTGAAAATGCAAACAGAAAAAGAGGGTTCTTTGGGGGGTTTTGTTTTATTTTTATTATCCATTCACACATGGGAAGCTGTTTGAGAGAGGCTGCCGTTTAGTTGGAAAGGAGAAGGAGCTGGCCTTGGCCCATTCTGTGTGCAGCAGAATTCATTCAGTGCCGGTGAAGGACGTTTGCATCTTAAGAAGGTGTATGTTTATTATTTTTTAATTTAAAAATTAGCATACAATAAAACTGAATCTTTTTGTGTGCATTTCTATGAATTCTAACACGTTTAAATTCATGTAACCACCACCACCACAATCTGGACACAGAAAAGTGTCATCCCCAAAAAAACCCTTCTTTCTGCCATTCCTTTGTACCACCCTCCTCTTACTCCAAACCCTGGCAACCACTGATTTGTTCTCATTCACTATTTTTTTTTTTTTGTCTTTATGAGAATTAGATAGTCCATAATTTTTGGAGACTGGATTCTTTCACTCAGCATAAAGCATCTGATATTCATATCAGTATTTTTATTCTTTTTTATTGCTGAGGAATATTTCATTTTACGGATGTACAATGGTTTATTTATACACGCACTCACTACAGAACATTTGGGTTGATTCCTTTATTTATTTATTTATTTATTTATTTATTTATTTATTTATTGTCCATGATGAGCACAGGTTTTTGTGTGAACACAGATTTTCATTTCCTAGGCTAAATACCCAGGAGTAGGATTTCAGGGCATTATGGTATGCATGTATTTAACTTTTTAAGAATATGCCAAACTGTTTCTCAGAGTGGTTGTACCATTTTGCATTTCTATCAACAGTATTGTTCTGTTTCTTTGTCAGCACTTGGTATTGTATTTTTTAGGTACTTCTAATAGGTATGTAGTGGTGTCTCATCCTGGTTTTAATTTGCATTTTGCTAATGGCTAGTACTATTTTGCTGTATTTATTTGCCACATGTTTGTCCTGTTGAGTGACATATTAGCTGCTCAGTTCTCTTGCCTGTGTTAATTGGGCTTCTTGTTGTGTTCTCAGCCTCAATTTATCTTTGCAAATGTTAGAAAATCTCAAGTATGTATCCAGTTCTCAATGATCTATGTTAATGCAGGCCCATTCAGAGATTCAGAGGTGGCCAATGCAAATCATGAGAAAAATTCTGCTCAGTCAGACCATAATTCCAGGCTCAAAGGACTAATAGAACAGAAAATCACTGTAGAATGAATCAACTCTGTTATTGAATTTCCGATCTTTTGATCTTTTTAAAAGTTCAGTTCCTTGTTTAAAGAAAACCTCTGGCCCAGTCTCAATTCCTTCTTTCTTTGGTCCCTTCTCTAGCCTCTGTCCCAGCTATAGCCAACCTTTACTGTTGATTACAGGTTGAACATTCTTTGTCTTCTGGGAAAATGTACAGCTCTGCGGGGTTCCCTCAGAGCTGCTGTGGTGGTTGAGGGAGCAATATTCTTGGGATCAGGCAAACTGTGCAGGGTGATTTATATATGTCACTCCTCATAATCCTGTGAGAACAGCCATTAGCTCTGTTCTATAAATTAAAAAAAAATCAGAGAAAATAAATAACTTGTCCAAGCTCATAGTGTTCAAGACGATGAACCCAGTATTTGATCCCAGACTTATCTGACTCAGGAGGTTATTTCTTTCTGGGCAACTGCTTAGTAAACAGAAATCTAATGCACGTAAAGTAATTGCACCTAAATTTCTAATCCCTCTGACTGACAACCCTGGGAATAAAACATTTAAAAATGGGTATAATCTCTCCCTGCCTTTTGAAAAGTTATTTTGCTATATTGTAGCAAACCCTCCCTTCCTAAAAAGAGTAATAAACTAAGAACTACTCATTCAGTTCCAAAACAAGAAAAGTGGGCTTTCCCTAAGTTGTCTCCCAAATTTTGTTGGCCCAGAGTCCAAGAAAACCATGCTTACACTTTAAAGTAGACTCACAAATGATATTGAGTTATTTTACAAATCTGATTGTATTGAAGGTATGGTTTCATGCATTACCTCAGAAATGCATTAAATAGAATTCATTAGTTATTTAAAAGTTAAAGAATTAAGTTAATAAGAGTAACTTAATGTAAACCTTATAAAATCTAGAGAAATTTTTCATCTTCTCATGATGGAGAAGGGCTTCCTAAGTAAAGGAATCCAGCAGTCATAAAAGACTAAGAGGTAATTCCTGAACAAATTTAAATTGTGTGCAAAGAAAGATATCATAAATAAAGTTAAAAGACAAATTACAGGCTGATAAAGATATTTATAAGTGATAAAATAAAGGATCAATATCCAAACTATATAAAGATCCAACAATTCATGAAGACTAGCATCCCATTAGAACATTGTCAAAAGATATGAATAAGAATGTCATCAAATAAATATAAATGAGCAATTGATACATTAAAATCCTGAAAAATTTTACCTTTCAGCTTAGCCAAGATTAAAAAGACTGATAATATCAAATATTGGTGAGAATGTGGGGAAAATGACACTCTCATTTGCTAATGATGAGACTGCATAGTTCTAACAACTTCTTGTGAATTACTTGGCAAAAAAGTATGGGAAGCAATTTGGTAGTATCTATTAGAATTGATCAAATAATTCCATTTTTAAGAATATTATATTATAGGAAGCTTAAAGGGAATCCATTGCAATATTGCTTATAATTGCCTCAAATTTTAAAACTACCTTCAAAGAGTGGAATAGTTAAATGTATTATGGCATATCATGCTATTCAGGAAAAAAGTGATAATCGTATATGTGCATACATGAAAGGATATCCAATATGTATTGTTAAATTCAAAAGCAAGTTATAGAATTTTACTAATATATATGTGTGTATATGTGTGCATGTATATGTATATATAAATTTGAAATCCTGCCATCTCAGTAAGATTAAAGTTCAATATGAATATGAAAATTTTGGTTTCCATTCTTCTCATAATGGAAAAAAAATAAGTTAAATTCTAAAACAAAAAAAAAGTCTGCTCTAACTCTCAATTGTTTATACAGAATTTTTTAACCAATACTTAACCATGAATTAGAGACTGTCTTTGTATTGTTAAATAAATTGTGCATAGTATTCTTCATATAATATTGAACATCATCCTTTTAAACAATAATACTCTTTACCTTAAAATGTTATCAATTTTTTTGTCTTTTTATTCAGTCAGCTAGATACCACGACAAGAACATTTGTTTATTTTATTTTATTTAGTGTCATAATCTAATATATAATCTACAGGGAGAATTGGTGGCCCGCCTATTAACTATTATTGGCCAGCATAACCAAATTAATAGGTTGCAAATTTCTGCTGTGTGTGGTATTTCCTGTGTCACAGAGAGTAGAAAATGCTCCTTATATCAGTTATGTTTTCTATACACAAACCACGCCCTGCCAGGAGCATCAGCCAGGTGACCCCTGGAGAAACAGTTGACACTAACTGCAGAATAGGCTCAACTTGTGTACCATCCAGGAGCCCACCCTGACAATGAAAAACAGTCTATTTTTTTTTTATATTGGGAGTTAGGCTCTTTTGGGCAAATCCCTTTAATACCACAATCACTAGAAGCTGGGTATCATAGAAAAATGCGAAAAAGTCAGGAGTGTGACTAGAATACAGTTTTGACTGGACAAGTATTTCCAATCTATGACATACCTGTCACTCTTTAGGAGAAAAGTCCACAATGACATATAATGAAAAAATGTTTGCTGCCTCCTGTGTGTGTGTGTGTGTGTGACTATATATATTTGGAACCTTCCCTAAGTCCCTGCTTCTGAACCTCTATATGGTAATTTAATCTCTTCCTTCACAGGGAACTAGTACATTTGACTTTCTTTCTGAAAATAAACAAGTAAGTAACAGGTGTCCGGGGTGTCCACTGTGAGCACTGGAGTGCACCTGTTAATGACTGTGGGTGACTCAATGTGAACTCTGTGACACACTCTCAGGGATGCCAATGGGCACGGTGGGATGGGGCTGCTTGCCAGAGCTACTGCCTTTGAGCAAGGCCATCATATCTCTAGGAAAGTCCTCTTTCCAGGACAGGTGTTGTGGCATTGTCAGAGCCAGGGTATAGAAAGCTTGCCATAAAATGAACATGTTGGCAAGGATTCGTAGCAATAGCACTTGCTCTTATTTGCAGATGATTAAATCAAAATGTTGAGAAGAACTAAACGTCTGAGCAAAACATTCTTCCCATATGCTCCATCTTTATAGAGAGATGACATTTAAGCCTTTTTGGTATGACAAGCACAGCCAACTCATATCTACCTGATTCAAATTCTGTAATGGGAAGTCAGTGTAAGCATATATGTATGGTCATGAAATTTTTAGCACTTACACTTTTACTTGGAATCTGGACGGGACCTTGCAGTGGATTTGAAATATCTCCTTCCATGTCATTCTAATGCAGTGTCCTCGGGGATCTGCCTTTCTGGATGGACTCAACACTAGACTAGTATGACGTCTGCCCTATCTCCCTGTGACTGCGAGTGTGTGTTTGCAGGCTAATGGTCAGGGTGAGGAATGTTCTCTTTGGCCACAGAATAGAAGGAAACTGCTCATGCCAGGACTCAGGATCATGGCCTTAGCCTCTTTATGCAAATTCTTACAGCAGCTGGGCTCACCCCTACTAGAGCTCATAAGAGTTTGTAGTTAAATGAGAGGTGAGCAGGACTAAATGTTCCCTCTAGCTCCCTGTTCCTGTCCCAACAGGGGAATCTTAAGACACATACCGAGAGATTTGGTTCATAAACATGTAAAGTGGCTATAATGCTATATCTTTGATAAGACTGTAATAATATTGAATTTCTATTTTAATTTTAAAAAATCTCCAATGATGGGCTCAACACAACTACCATTATTATTTATTTAAATTTTTTGTTTAAAATATTATTAAAGTATCTTTATTTTCTATATGGAATAGGGTAATAATCATAAATAGTAGAGGAGTAAGCATCAGAATTTATGAGAGTGGTAGAATGCTTGATTGTATTTTTCCCAATGAAATGCAGTGATACAGAAATATTATCATGATTTGTATCATAACACTGGAGTCAGAACTAATACTGAGGAGTGTTTCCTCAACTTGATGCATGGGCTTGAGCTCTGTAGCTCCCATTAGCGCTAACAGGAGATTCAAGGCTGAGCTCCAAGGATAAAATGGAGCCTATAATGCAAGCTTTGGATGCTGTCTATTTGGAAACCAGTTCTCATTGTCATTGTATGTGCTGTTTTTTGCTTTTTGGGTTCCTGCTGTTACACTTTTAAAATTCTACTTCCAGGTATGGCGAAAGATAACATTTTGTAATAAATAAAAGATACAGCCTATATATATATATATATATATATATATATATATATATATATGCCAATAAAATTATATTGTGGAGTAGAATTCCAACTGAAAAACAGAGCCAATGGTTTGGCTAAGATATTGGGTATGTGCTGCTCACATAGTGTCTAGAAAATTCAGTTACCCTTCTATTTGAAAAAGAAATTGGTGTTGGTTTTCCTGCCTGTCTATCCAATTACCAGTCTATTTTTTCCTGAGCTATTTTCATACATCAGTGGTATGGCTATATTATAAAAAACAACAAAAGCCCAAGAACTGTTTCACATGGTCATAAGGAGCATGGAGGAAATTAACATATATAACAGATAATTTTGAGTAAAAATGATGCTACAGATCTTCCCTTCCACAGAGACAGGGATTCTGTACCCTGGAAGAAACATCTAACCTTCTGTGGCTAAAATAAATGGAGTTTATTTCCCATGCTTGCTTAAGATCAATAAGAAGTAGATTTTGCCTACTTTAAAACTTCTGTTCTTTGTTTAATCATTTGTGTGCTTAACTGATGGCAGCTTCCCTAATTTAGGGCACATTGGAATGTATCAACCAATTCACTTCTGAGGATAAAAATTAAACAAATTAATGTTTCACTTTGACATGATCAAACAGACAGAAGTTCCTAGGGTATATTATTGTTAACTAGAGGCCTGGTGCATGAATTTGTGCACAGGTGAGGACTGGCCAGCTGGCCCACCCTGTTTGGAATGAGGGGCCAGTCAGGGGTGAGGCTGTCCAGGGAAAGGGGCCACAGGCGGTTGGCCGGTTGGCCCCACCCCCTGGTTGAACTGGTCAAAGGGACAATTTCCATATTAGCCTTTTATTATATAGGATAGTAAAGTGGTAAATAGAGATTTCAACACAGACATAAACTTAGAACTTGCCAGGTGTTTAAAAACATTGTAAGTTCATAGATTAATGTATATTAATTGGAATTCCAGTTTCCCCATACTATAACCTCTTTGAATATTAACTGGTGTTTAAAAACATTGTAAGTTCATAGATTAATGTATATTAATTGGAATTCCAGTTTCCCCATACTATCACCAAAGCCTCTTTGAATATTAACTCTATATTCCAATGAAGTCAGCAACTGCATTTTAAAGTCTCACATGGGGGGAACCATCATGGGTGATGATGATGATGATGTAATTGAGAGAGCTAAGTATGAAGGAAGTCCTAACCCTGATCGCATCTTATGAGCATTAACCTTCTCAGTCAGATGGAGTGATTAATTAATGAACTCTTCTGCCAATAGTACCCAATCCCCAGGACTGCACTATTAGACCACTGGTGACCAGAGAGTAGGGAGCCATTTGGCATGAAGAACAGTAACCTCATGTGTGAATCGAGACTCCCACACATAAGGGAGCACACTGGAGAGGTGCCTCCAGAGAAGAGAGAAATGAGGGGTGTAAGGGCTTAATCACTGCTAGCCTTGAGGGGGGTGAGTTTGCAGCTGGAGTTATGAGCTGGCCTGTTATCCCTATTATCCTCAGCCAGGTGGTTAACTTAGCTTTTAACTATTAACTAAGTTTTAAGCTTCCTTGCCCAATGACCTAATTTCAGGTTGTAATGGCATGGTCTTCATGTGAACACCAGGAAAAGTGTTTCTTTTGTGTTTGGGGTTTGTTTGGTTGGTTGGTTTTTCTTATATAATCAAAAGAGAAACGTATGTATTTATGTAGTGCCATGGGTGATAACTGGCTGACCTCATCCCATTCCATCGTTTCTTAAGAATCTTAGACATTAGGCCCAAGGGAGACTTGTCAGTCTCAAGATCCAGAAAGACCTTATGGTTAAAGGCCACACACACAGAGAGAGCAATACCAGAAAACAAAGGATGTGAAACCAGGGGGCTCTCAAGAACCCCACTTTGCTCAGAGGCCATAACTGCAGCCAGCCCCTTCTCCCTGCTCTGCTCTGCTCTTGGCCCAAGATCGCCCTAACCAAACCATGATGGAGCCCCAGCAGCCCCACACTCAGCATTTTGTAATTCTCTTGGAAACAGAAGAGTAAATAATTCCTTCAACTTTTGGCTCTTACAGTAGCCAGTCTTGGACAGTTGTCAACAGGAAACTCCAAGTCACCCAGTATTAAAATCTGCTACCACAGGGACTTGTCCCCTAAACCTTGGCATAGGACCCATGCAAATCTTGATTTTTACTGTTAGAAAGCTCTGACAAAGATATGGGAAAGATGGGGAAACCTAGGACAGTGGGATGTCATTTCTCCTAAATATTGCCTTTGATTATTTACTTACTGGGAGGTTTGTATAAAATAAAACAGTTGTTTTTCTTTTAGTAACTTGGTGAACATCAGTTGCAAAAGTATTCCCTCATAATGCAACCTGAAGGCAGTTTAGCTCTACTATCCATAATTGTGAGAAATTACTTTTTTTTTTTTCAAAGCTCCTTGGGATCTACCCATCCCAATATTCTGTAATTTATAAATCTATCATCAATTCACACAAAATGATAGACTTTCTGAGATAAAGCACTTGTGATTTTTTTATCTTTCTTTTATTTGATCTTGAGTTGTTTGCTGTTTTTCTTAGGCAGGAAAGCTTTCAAGTCATCTAGCTGACTCTCACTCTTGGTACATCCCACAGAGGGAGGGTGAGGGGAAGAGGGGGAGGCAGTGAGAAGTGGGGGAGGGAAGCGATCCTGTGGGAAGGAACCCTTCCCCGTTCCCACTGGCTTCCTTGGCAGATCCCCAGCCCTGCTCTATGTATAGCTGGCTAATCCAGCTGGAAACAGAGGTTCCACCCCAACTGCCCTGTGGGATCCACTCTTCCCTGAAGGAGTATTCAGGAGCGAGATCCAGGGGAGTAGAGGGCAGGAATTGAGGGCAGGATTTTCTTGATCACCACAGAAATTGCAGAGACAGGAACCTGAACTCTTGAGAGGGAGGTGATATGGTCTCCAAAAAAGCAATTAAGTAGACAGGAGCATGGGAATTAGGGATCAAAGCCGTGAGGTGAATAGGTTGAGTGGCCTTAGTTACATTTAACCTCACTGTCTCATTTTCCTTATGCCAAGTAGAAGCAGTGCTAGAATTCATTAATTTGCAGGGTGCTTTGCAATCTACCTTTGAGAGACTAGAGAAGTGCGGCAGGAGGTTTTGTGTTGCTGCTATTCTTGTTTCTAGAAAAATAAAACAAGTTTGCTAATTTTTTACCAGTTTCCCCAAACCTGCATGTCTCATAACAAGAAAGAAGTGAAAGTACCCTGTTGGCTGTATCAGCCAAGTGTTCACATACACATCATTCAAACCCTGCCTCTTCCTCCTCTCTGAGAATAAAGGCTGTGAGATTCTATGATTAACATTCTCTGTGTGTCTGAGTTTCCATGATTTTATTCGAACCTTACTGCTGTTTCTCAGTATTATACAGCGTTGATAATGTTGCTGTCTTGGGGTTTGTCTTTGGATGTTTGTTTTGAGGATGTTCTTCATACCTGGTCATAATACTTCCCATAGTGGCTAGTTCCCCTACACTACTCAGAGTCCCCCAAATTTGATATTAGGACAGAAAAAGACTGCTGTTCCTGAGGCTGACCTTCAATATAGCCTTTCTCTACCCTCACCTCTTTGCGATTTCTTTCCTATTTAGGCAAAAATGTTGAAGTTTTATATATCATATATAATAAAAGTCTAATATGCAAATTGTCCCCTCGGGCAGTCATTCGACCAGGAGTTTGACCATTCACCAGGGGGCAGAGCAGAGCACTGCCGGCATCAGCAACGCAGCACAGGTAGCAGGCAGCAGTGGAGGTGCAGCCAGGCCTTAATGGCCCTGAGGAGAGTGGGACCACAGTGGGATGGTGGAGCAGGTGAGCGGGTGGCATCAGGCCAAAGCAGGTGTGAGTGGGAGCCCAATAACCCTGCTGATCACCCCACAGACGGTGACCAGAGGTGGTAGCATGGGAAGGGACTACTGCCCAGCTCTCAGGCACTGAGAAAACCAGGCAAGGGTCCCAGCCCTGATCAGTCTCCCTGCAGGTGGGATGGTGGAGCAGGTGAGGGGGCAGTGCCAGACCAAGGCAGGGTGCCAGGCAGGGCTGCAGGGCTGCAAGGCTGGGGGCACAAGCTTGGGCTGTGATCTCTGCAGGCCACCTTGAGGGACCCCACCCATGCATGAATTCGTGCACCAGGCCTCTAGTTTGCTTATAAATACACCACTCAGCTGTGTTCCCATCCTTTGTGCCAATATGAAAATTCCCTTGTTCTGTGTTTAGTTTGAATAATTACCAAACTGTTTGTAATTAGAATGTGAGGATATGACCTCACAGCAATTTTTTTTATTCCCCTTCTCTGTATTTAATGCATTCCAGAAACTGAAAATACCAATTCTGTCTTTTTTTTTTTTTTTTTTTTGATGCTTATCAGTAATGGAAACATTGCAAAACAATCAGCCCAATACCTATGCTTTGGTCATTTATTGCCTTCTCTGAAGATAAATTGACTGTACTCAACTCTCTTCAGCATTTTTCTTCACCTAGATATTATTGCCTGGTGCAGCCACCCCAAGGTGACTGTTATCACTTAATTAAATCCTTGCACGCTGGGAAGAAAAAACAACATTGTTCCTTCATAACCCCAAGGAGCCTATTTTTAAGCCACTAAGCCTTTCCCCTGTTTTATTAACTTATTCCTGGCTACAACAAGACATACTTTTGTTGATGAGCAAAAGGTTGTATTAGCTTTTTATTTTCTGGGTAAACTTATCTATTCTCTGGGAAGAGGCGGCGGGGGGGGGGGGGGGGGGTAAGAGAATGGACATTACAATAGAAGGGAAAATTGAGTCACTGCAGCCTCCCTGCTCCGGTAACGGTCTCTGTAAACACCGCGCTGGAAACTAGAAGCAGGGGATTCGGGAAAGGGAATGAGAAAATAAAGTAAACATGACATGGGAATGAGACTAAAAGTAAAATGATGCGAGTGTCTCCTGGGGAAGCAGGTAGGGTAGAGGCTGCCACGCGCAGGCTCAGAAACCAGGAGAGAGGATGGAAGTTAGAGGGGTTTGGCTTGTGTTTTTTTATGTTTCTGAAGTGGGATGATCTATTGGCATTCTTCTGATTGGTGCCTGGAGTAGTATCTTGTTATTCACCTCTTGATTAATGTGTTTATTTCTTGTCTTCTGTTTCCTTCTTTACTGTATGGTATTAGGCTTCCATCATCAGCCAGTTATGTTTCAAGGCATCAAAAAAAAAATACTGTTGTGAGGTGTGTTTGGAAGTGTGTGTGTGTGTGTGTGTGTGCACGCACACGCACATATGTGTAGGGATGAGTGTGTACATGTGTATATTCTCACATTAGCAACAGGGATGCACACGGTAACCTGCATTGCTAAGTGCAGCCTTGATATCAGAAAGTTCACTGGCTTCGAAGGGCGTGATGTGTTCATGCATAGTAAATGAGGTACCTTTTAGTTTGCTTCTAGTCCATTAAATCATGGGCCAGAAAATGGGTTTGTCATTTCTAAAATTTGGACCCAAGCAAGCATATGTGTTTATTCATGATGCTAAACCATTTTACCGCACGCTGTGTTCACCAACAGCCTAAATGCTGCCTAAAGCTGTGATATTGGCAACAACAGTTGACGCTGTGACAGGAGGGAGTTGGATAGAAACCTGGTCCTTAAATAGTTGGATAATTAAGATATCTGAGCCATCATTGATCACTGCCCACAGGCTTCACATCTCTCACCTTCACACACAGAACACGTGGCTGTGAACGCTGGCTTGCTCCCTCGTGCAGGGAAAGAGCCCTCTGTGGCTCAGGGTCCCCACCTCGGAGCTGGGGAAAGTGTGAGCACCTCTGGGTGGTGTGGGGATGAGCCCACACTAGCTGTGAGTGCCCTTTCAGGATCCTCTGAGGAAACACCAGGGCTTTTCTCTTGCTTGATTCACAAGACCCTGCCATCCCCACCGAGTGACTGAGAACCTCTCTGACTTGCTTCTTGGATTCAAGTCAGACCTGCAGTAGCTTCCATCTTGCCAGCCAAAGGAAAGCCCGTGGGGACGTGTATATCTGCCCACTGACTGGAGTGAATTGGCTCAGCGTTTTCCCCTGCAGATCGATTTTGTTTCCTTTATAATAACAATATAAATACTGACTGAGGCGGGTTAGAGCCCCTCGCAGACAGTGCCCTTTGTAGCAGCTACCCATTTGACTTTCACCCTGAACTGTGTTTGCCTGACGAGCATGCTTGGGGTCATGATGAAGTTAGTATGGATGTATATACATATTTGGCTTCAAATTTCAGTGTTGTTGGCCAGATATTCTTCATAGCTTTCTCTTGACAACCTTAGACTACAATATAGAATCACAAAGTGATCTGCCACTTAGTGTTTCCGTGTGTGTGTGTGTGTGTGTGTGTGTGTGTGTGTGTGTACACATGCGAGCACGCGCGCAAGCGCAAGCCTAAGCCAGGCAGGGTCATTCATAAGCCATGCTCTCAGCAGTGTGTATGTGGACTTCCATAGCACCTAACCAGGAGGCAGTGCACCTTTCCCCAGTCACCCATTCTTGCTCTCAGCAGTCTTCACTGTTATTTCCCACCAGGATTCTGCACATCACATTTGCCCTTCAGGAAACAGAGAGACTGGTTGCCAGCCTCTGTATAGGACCTTTGCTCGTCACGCTGACCTCTCACCTCTGCTTGCTGAACACAAGGCAGCCGGCAGTCTTGCCGCCCCTCACACACCTCAGCATACAGAGGTTATTGGAAGGTAAACAGAAAGGGCCTCGGGCAAAGTTGTCAAGTGGATGAAAGACTTCAGTGTCCGGCATTTTCTCTTTTCTTTCCTCACTAGCCCCAGATGTGCACTCCTGTCCCCACAGTGATGAGTGAGATCAGGCCAGTGCTGTGTACTTATAGGAAGTAGAACCTGAGACGCAGCATTCCCTCCTCCCTTCACTTTTCCTGCACTCTCACTACCCCAGTTCTTATCTGGACAAACACTGAGTTTGTGGAAGCTTAGAGATGGTCTCTCTAGTACATTCCTACTTTCATCTGTTTTCCATTACTCTTGAAGAGGGTGCAGTGAAAAAAAAATACAGCATTAGTATAAAATCATTACAATATTAGTATGCTTCATAGAAACTTATTAATAAAAAATGTTACTGTTACTGTCTTCACTGCTTCAATATCTAGAATTTTACCCATTCTTGCTTCAAACTCTTACAGATTTCTAAATCAGTCCGTTACACTTTAGCCTGAATGAATATTAAAATGCAACTGATTTTTCTTATACTGTTAGATGTCTAATTCTAATGCCTTTTGGGCATAGACGGATGCTTTTCTGTATATTTGCCACAGTATTTTCTGTCATATATTGTTTATGTTAAATCAACCTATGTAAAACATTAAGTATGTGGAATGGAATGTACCCAGTAGATTATGATCTACCAAGGAATGGGTCAGATTATATGTAGCATGCTGTCACATCCTCCCACAATCTCTCAGTTGGGAGATGTCACCATCAGAGGAGACAACAACTATCTCCTTGCCCTACCTCTGCTCTGGGCATTATTCTTAGCACTGCCTCTCTGCTCTTTGCCCCAGGGAATGCACATCTACAGGGGAGCAAATGGTAGTAATTTGATGCCAAAAAGTTAAGAATCTCTACCATGGAAGAATATGGCGCATATATACAGAGTCAGTATATAGAATAGCAGGCTGCATTTGAGCTGTATGATCTTCATTTTCTCATCTCACACAAGGATGTGATAGTATATACATCAGAGTTAGGAAGGGAGGATTGAACTGGTTGTTTAATTTAAAGTCCTTCTCCCAGAGCCTTAATAAATGCCATCTATCACTAATAAGCCATCTATCACTATATAAAAGCCTAAGCAACCATTATAACCAGATGGCCGGTTGCTATGATGCACACTGACCACCAGGGGGCAGACAATCAACACAGGAGCTGTCCCTGGTGCTCAATGCACTCCCATAGCCAACCTCCTGCGATCCCTCCCCAATCGGCCCCAAACACCAGCCAGGCTGAGGGACCCCACCTGTGCACCTGGCCACATACACTCTTTAGCTTCACTGAAAGCATTGAGGAGATAAGGCCATAATTGTCCTATCACTCTACTATTATCCCAAATTTTAGAGTCCCTCTGAATCTGATCAGGATCTTTCTCACAGTCTTGCCTCCCATGTAGAGGACATTAGAGGGAGAAATTAAGAAAGGACCCTCTGTAGTGCCTGGTCTTTGAGCCATGAGCTGTAACTTCTGGCAGAATAGTCCCCTTGCTGAGTCCTAGGCTGATGAAAGTTACAAAATGTGCTCCTTAGCAATAATCTCAAGGCACCCTGGTCTCAAAAGTAGTCCACCTGCCTAATGCATCTATTTTTCCTTCCTCCATCCTTTTTTTCCAGGGTTCCTATAAAGCTCTCTGACTCTGGAAGTCTCCTCTCTTCTAGCTCAGACACCCACTGCTTCCTTTCTGGTCCTTCACCTGGGAATTGGATGACACCAAATTCCTCTCTCCACAAGGACCCTGGGAAGACTCTCGGGGGAGTTGTGAAAGACCCGTTCTCTTTCTGCCACTTCACTGCTTACTGTCAGCAGTCCTGTTGTCAATTGAACTGTGAGGAACGTGGTGGGAAGGGTCCTATTGTTTTAGCGCATCTCCTCCAACACCCAGGTATTCCTTCTTCCTGGCATCTCTCCATAGCTGAGTATTTATGCCTCTATATTCTCTTGCATGATTCATTCAAACTTCTTAATATGTCAAAAGGGGGCATTAGTGATGTGTTTCCTTGGAAAAGTTGCTGGATAAGTGCTACACCCACTGTTCTCTAGTGTGGGTCCCTGTAAGCCAAAGACTTCAGCCTGAAGAAACAAATATAAATGATTTGCAGCAGAACACATAGATTTTACTCCATGTAGTAAGCCTTTTGGGACAAGGATGGTTGTCCTATTTAAAATGAAGGATTTATGTCACACCATGTTACTGAAAATTTTAATTGTTATAACATAGTTCAGCATATTAAGGGAGCCAGAGAAAAGTAAGAATTGCTTTTTTCCAAAGAGGTGAAAGAAATGAGTGTCTTGTTCATTTATAATGTTGTGTTACTTATACCTTACTGAGATTTTGGAAAAGGGTTGTATTCACTGCAAGATGGAATATTGATCATAATGTTGGTCATTCACCATTAACATTGTCTTGGTCTCATTAGTCCAAGTGGAATTAAGTATGTTGATAAACTGTGTAGACCTGTGCAAACATATAGTACATTAGATCTGTATAGTGAGTCATGCCTGTTTGATATTAGGCCATGTCTATGGGCTTTTTAGGAAATGGGAGGATATCATTGGCTGTCTGCTTTCCTGAAAGGAGCCTGTCAGGACAGAAAAGAACAGGAAAAGGGTACAAACCTGGGGAAGAGGAGCAGCAGATGCCTTAAGCCAGTGCCATAACTTATAATGAGAACAGAAGGAACATTCAGAAAGTGATAAAGGCTTAAGGTTGTGTTTATAAAACCCTTACTATATTTTTATTTGCTTTGGAATAAAAGTTTTCCATTAGGGCTCAGAGGCCAATTTGAGTCTCTAGGGACTCAATCCTTTAGGGGCATTTTCTCTCTAGCCTGTGAAGCATTTAAGTAGAAATTAAAGTAGGTCATCCTATTACTAAGAAGAAGGCCCCCAAGCAAGATAATAAAACAAATCTTACTTGTTGGAAAAGGTCAAGGCTAGAATGAACAAATCTCATCGGAGGCAAAAAGAATATATCCCTAATATTCAATCACACAAAATTCACACTAGCCTGCACAAATTTGGAGTCATTTTTGGTCTTCAAATTTTTTCAATAATCATTATACATCTGTGAGTCAGATGTATAAGCATATCTGTAGTATTTTTATTGCCCAGGGTAGTTTTCACATACAAACGTGTTCAGAGCACACATTCCATACCATCTCCACAACCATCAGCGCCTCTTCCACTAAATGGATGAATGCAGAATGCAAGCCAAAAGGTAAAAAGAAAAGAGGGGGGGAAAAGAAATAAGAGGGGGGGTGGAAAGAGTAAAGTAGGCTGAAAGAGAATCTAGAAGTGAGATTGAAGCTATTGATCCCAAACATGTGCACTGGCATTTCTAAGGTGATAGCAGGTGACATTATACTTCCTTACCTTTTTTTAGGCTACTCTCATTCATGGGGAGGTTGCTGTTACTTAGGCTATAAGTTATAACTAATAAAGAGTTATAATGGGATTCACCTTTCTTAAATTAGTAGGTATTTCTTCATTAAAATATTCATTCATATTTATATCACTCTACAGTGAGTGGCCAGATTATTATGATCTCTGAATGCATAAAAATCTGGCCACTCAGTGTATATCCTATATAATAAAAGGCTAATATGCAAATTGTCCCCTCGAACAGGAGTTCAACCAGCAGGCAGGCTGGCCAACAGCCCATATCCCCTCTCCCTGGCCAGGCTGGCTGGACCCCATCCATGCACAAATTCATGCACTGGGGCCTCTAATATATACTGAGTAGCTAGATTATTATGCGTTCAGAGATCATAATAATCTGACCACTCAGTGTATGTGTGATAGATACAGGTGGAAAATATCTTCAGTATGAAGTTAGTATCCCATAGTCTTAGAATTTTAGACACCTGAGAAAAAATACTATTCTCATATGTAAATAAGTAATAGTTCACATGATTAGCCCTTAAAAGAAACCAGGTAGATGGTCAACTGAAAAATCAGACTTGGAACTAAATTAATATTCATACCACTGTTGTTGGCAATTTGGATGCCTTTGACCCAAAAGGCTGAGAAAGATTAAGTGGGAGGTCACAGTTGTGGCTAAAGGCATTATAGGGCTATATGGCTGAGACCACTATAAATCCTATAGATTCAACCGAATTTTAATAAGTTAGCAGTCATTGAGAGGTGGACTGCAATTCATCAAACACATTGAATGGTGGAATATTTTCATTTTCAAATTATTTTGTTCTAACATATCTTTAGCTATTTAAGTCAAAGAGTAGGTAAATGGATCATTGTGCACATTAGAATTAGACTGAGATTACTGATTTAAGGTTTCTAGTGAATGAATTATCAATATGACTTACTGCAGATTTCTTGTTAGAATTACTATGAGTTGGCAGATCAGTGCATTTGAACAGAGCATGCGTAACCTAGATTATTTTACAGTGAATCCCTTATAGGATGTATAATGTTAGGCTAATATACAACTTCAGTAAACCACATGGTCCTGAGTCACTGAAAACACTTTATCTGGTGATTCCTCAGGAGTGGTAGGTGAAACAAAATTTTAAAGGAAACGGTAATCAATGATTATTTGATTTAGTCAAACAGGTAAAACAGAAAACAGTTGAGTGTGTCATTTGCTGCCTCATCTAGTAGATCAGAAAGGCATGGATATGGCAGGCCCTGGGGTTTCCACAGCTTAGGGACATCCCTGGCCTTCTTTAAATCACCTTCTCTGGTTTTACATTCAAGGTAGTCACTTCAGACATTATCTTGGCATTTGTGTTATATTTCATCATAGAAAACTTTAGTCCCATGATTCCTATTAAATCTCACTAAGGGTTTGATTAAGCCACCTTTTGATCCAGGAAATTCAAATAATAAAATAGTCAGTTGCTCTTCAGTGATGGCAATGAATTCTCTTCCTGTCATGGTAGTCATTGAAGTAGATCAGAAAGAAGAAGGAATCTCCAATCTCATTTTTCATATTTTAAAAAATCACTTTACTAAGTCAGTAGAAAATACTAGAATTCAATTTTCTTCTTTACTAATGTCTTTATCCCACAAAATTACCCACACCTTATCTGGTCCTTTCATTCTTTTCCTGAATTGGACCATAGCAGAAACAGGGATATACAGCCAAGTACAACTGCTTTTATTACATAAATTTAGACTGTCATTTCATGTACACCTAGCAAATCTGAGCCTAATCATATGCTGAAGTGCTCTACTTTGAAGGATACCACCTAGAGAATCTCTGAAGAAAATTTCTTATGAAATGAGTTTCTATGCAAGTCTTTTAGCAAACAATAAAAATCCATAATTTATTTGGCTTCTTGTGTGTTAAACAGGCCAATGGGGATAGACAGAAGCATTTCTTTAGAGTCCTAAATAGGATGAGAGCTTGGTGGACAAACAGTGTATGCCAGTTCTTCTCACCAAGATTCACTGGCCAATGTGAAATGAAAGTAAAAGATCAGCAATGCTTCCGAGAGTCCTAGCAAGTGGTAAACCAAATGGCTTATCCCGAAATCTTTCAGGACCAGTTTCCCAATCCCATCAGAATAATTGATTTTTACATAAATGTGTAGCTCTGCTCTGTATGGAGCTAAAGCAATGAATCAGTGTGGTCTCTAAGCATTTAAAATGCACAGAAAGCCAATATAAAATTTTCAATATTGTAAATATAGACCCACAAGAGGTGCAATTATTCAAAAATTTTTCATAAACAATCCCAAGCATTGTCGATTTCTAAAAGTAAATGTTACTTTCTATTATCATTCCATCATATTTATAGTTTTATGTGGGTCTAGTAAAAATTAATTATTAATTATATAAATGTTATATAAAATAAAGAGCAGAGAATTTATTTACAGTGATTTTTCTGAAATTAACATAGGAGGTTTTATGGCCCACGCATTTTCCCCAACCAGAATTTCTAAAGTACTACTTACTATAGTCAGCTCAGACTCCCATAACAGAATACCATGCACTGGCTGGCTTATTTTTCTAATTTTCACTTTGACTTCTATATAAAACAGAAATATCTTTTTCATAATTCTGGAGGCTAGAAGTTCAAGATCAAGGTGTCAGCAAGATAGGATTCTGATGGGACTCCATTCCTGGCTTGCTGACAGATGCTCTCACGGCCTAACCTGGGTGCATGCTCTCTCTTTCTCTTCCTATAAGGTTATCCTATCAGATAAGGATTCCACCCATTTGCCTTCATTTAACTTTAATTGCTTCCTAAAGGCCTGGTCCCCAAACACAGTCACCTTAGAGGACAGGATTTCAACACACAAGTTTTGGGGAAACATAATTCAGGCCATGGCAACCCAATTTGTAACAATCAAGTTCCTTTCAGTACAAATGTTTTTAATATCTTCTCCCTAGAAATAACAATAAGTGTTTCCTGAAATGAAACTCATATGAATGTACCAGATTAAATCTGAGGTCTCTAAATTGTCTTTTAATGTGCTAAATTTATTATAAGATACTTTAATCATTGTTAGTACGTCTGACACAGATTCCTTACCTAAAGGTATACCTATACAAAGCTTTTATTATTTTCTCTTAAAGAGGCTGTTTTTAAAGTTACCACCTGCCCAGTAAACAGTCGGGTTCATGTCATAATCAGTCACAGCAGAGAAAGCATATAATGCTACCTTGCATCAAGAATGCCCTGTCGCCGAAACTGGTTTGGCTCAATGGATAGAGCGTCGGCTTGGGGACTGAAAGGTCCAGGGTTTGATTCTGGTCAAGGGCATATACCTTGTTTGTGGGCATGTCCCCAGTAGGGGGTGTGCAAGAGGCAGCTGATCGATGACTCTCTCTCATCGATGTTTCTAACTCTCTATCTCTCTCCCTTCCTCTCTGTACAAAATCAATAAAATATATTTTTTTAAAAAAAGAATGCCCTGTCAAGAAAACATAACTCCTGATGTTTGTAACGTCCATCTGGTTTTCACGTCGACTCCTATATAAAAGAGTATGTTCAATACCTGGGAGGGAAAGACCAAACCCTAAGTCTAAGCGAAGAACTCTGGGGCAGGAAATGGGTGCATGTGCTGGCCAGCCCGTACCTGCTGGACTGTGCTCCTGTCCTGTCCTGGCCGTTGCCTGTTGGAAGGCATGGTTCTCCCAGCAACTTTGTATTCACTGTGGGCCTTCTCTACTTGTAGGCATTCGCACCTTCCTCCATGAATTTCCTTGAGGTCTAGCTGTCACCTGACTGTAAAATTTTACAAATTCCAAAAAGATAAAAGTGAGCTGACAGATGTGGTAATTAACTAGATGGCAGGTATCCTTCTACAATATCTATGTCTACTACATCCTCACAATGTACACTTCATGTCTTTTACAATTTCATTTGTTAATTCTACCTCACTAAAACTCAAAAACACACAAATTTTAATGATCTTCAACCCAAAGACAATGTAGCAGTGGTGTCCAGCTCTGTGATGTCAGCCCAAGGTATCCTAAGCTGGACACTGCCTTTGCCATGCAGCCTTTTGTCTTATAAAGTTAATTCCCAGCTTCATTCATGTTCTTGGTCTTGGATCCAATGGAAGAAATTTTTTTTCAGGAAAGCAGTTCCTGAGTCAGGCCTCCTTCAGCTTTGGGAAGCCAGCAGGCACAGGCCTGGGGCACAGTAGGACCTCAACAGGTGTTTTCTGAATGCTTCACACTCAGATCATATGAGCATGAGAACCGCCTATGTGGAAATAAATGCTGGAGGACTCACAGAGTTCAAACAGCTGTGATGGGGTACGAAACAACTCAATGCCCAGCAGGTGGTCCCACAGCAGGTAGAAAGGGGGACCCCTTTCTTAGATCTGCCACATACTGATGATGGGCAATCTACTTAATTTCTCTGAGTCTCAGTTTCCTTATCTGTAAAGTAGAATTTAATACACCTGGTTTATGTAATTTGCCTAATAAATCTTAGTTTTCCTCCCTCTCCCCTCCTCTATGTTGAATATTTGAGTGAACTGAGCATGGATTAATTCATCCTATAATATAATATGATGGCATATCCTATATTATATCCTATATAATAAAAGGGTGATATGCAAATTGGCCCTAACTGCAGAATGACCAGGATGACCGCTGGACCAGTCACTATGAGGCACATTGACCATCTCTCAGTCCCTTTCCCTGGCCTGCAGACTCTGATTGCCTGATTGTGAATGGGGAACTGGGGTGGGTGGCAGCAGGGGGCAGGGCCAGCTGTGGGTAGCAGAGGAAGATAGCCCTGATAGCGGGCCAGGCCTAGAGACCATACCCATGCACAAATTTCATGCACTGGGCCTCTAGTATATATTAAAGGTAGTACACTTGGTCTATCCTAATAAAAGAGTGATATGCAAATTGACCATCACTCCAACACAAGATGGCCACCCCCATGTGGTCAAAAATGGCTGCCCCCATATGGACACAAAATGGCCACCACAAGATGGCCACAAGGGCATTTGTGGGTGATCAGGTCAGCAGGGGAAGGCAGTTTGGAGGGGCCAGGCCTGCAAGGGAGGGCAGTTGAGGATTACTAGGCCAACAGGGAAGGGCAGTTGGGAGTGACCAGGCCTGCACAGGAGGACAGTTAGGGGTGACCAGGCTGGCAGGCATCAATCAGGCTGGCAAGGGAATGGTTAGAGGGTGATCAGGCTGGCAGGCAGAAGCAGTTATGGGCGATTAGGCTGGCAGGCAGGCGAGCATTGGGTGCCAGCAGTCCTGGATTGTGAGAGTGATATCCCAGCTTGGAGAGGGTGCAGGCTGGGCTGAGGGACATACACACCACGTGCACAAATTTCATACACTGGGCCTCTAGTATTATATAATATTATATCATATGTGATATAATATGATCATCCCTCTTTTCCAGTATTCTGTTATTTACAGGATGTCCAAGAAAGAATTATTATCTATTATTTTCTTCATGTCATTTTGTATCATGCAGATGATTTGAAAGACACCAGCAGCCCTGTATGTGATCAAACCCCGTGTGTAGCCATAGCAAAGCAGGGCATTTTTTAAGCCTTCCAGCACCAGTGCAGTGCAGTGTTTATAGTTCTGCTGGCGTGGGAATTCCTACCTTAACTTGAAAGAGACCTCTGAATTCAAAGGGAAAGATGCACAATAAGGAATTAGCTCCTGGGTTCTGAAGAGCCTGCATTTCAGTAAATTATACCACATGACCAAGGAGACATTTGAATGTTCCAATGAGTATTTGCCCCTGGAAATAACTAATCAAGGACCTTGTGACCAGCATCACTTGGTCACTTATGCCTCAAGTGGAGTTCTAGTCCTGCAGGACAAGCCTCAGAAAATGTGGGGTCTGCAGGCCACCCCTGGTGGCTCAGAGACACACACCTATGTGATTCCACCGAATGCCACACCCTGTCTTTAGACCACAGCCTGCTGTCCATGTGGCTGGATGTTCAAATCAAGAAATCTACACCTTCTCAAGGGTGGATGAAAGGCTTGAACGAGCATCCCAGAGAAAAGAAGTCAGCACTTTGATACACAGCTCCCACAACATGGAATTTTAATAAGCAGAAGCAAAACCCAATCTTCTTGCTCAGAAAGATGTCTTTGTTCTTTTCGCATTTTAACATTTTATTAGCTCAGCATCACTTTATTCTGGTTCCTCTTCTCTAAGAATGGAAGAGGGGCCCTCTGTGCCCCTCTGCATTGTGTTCTCACCTAGCACATCAGAGTTTATGTGTTTTAGGAAACTCTTAGGGGAGGTGTTCTGAGGCGTCAAGGTGTGTTGTTCTGGAATTCTCTTTCAGCGGAGCAGGTGAACTGTGCCTAAGTAATTTGCTTAGAAACATCAATGAGAGAGAAACATCTATCATTGTGATTGGAGAGCGGTGGGCTTTTGGTACATAGGACTTGGGCTGCCTTTCCTATTATTGACTCACTGGAGAGGGTTGGGGAGGGGAGTAAGGGAGAAGCACAGGAGACCTGGAGCTCTGGGAGATTCCTCGGAGTTAAAGAGGAGCCCAGAGCTTTGATGTGTGTTGCTATCCACTCTGAGAAAATACACTTGACTGAGATTTCTAAAAAGAAGGCTTTTGTCTCTGCACAGTGCTGGATTGTTAAAGCTCAAATTACAAACACAAAATTTGGGAAACTTTTCTTCCCCATAAACAGATACATGTGGGCCCTTCTGGGCTCCATCCCAGGCTCTCCTTGAAGTAGCCGGGGCCACATGTGTGCGTGAGCCATCCAGCTCCACTCCTGGGTGCAGTCAGAGGGCAATGTGGAATTTAAATGAGCTCTATCAAAGTGGTATTGTATCCGCAGGCCAAAAATTTTAAGAAACATTTTTTTTCCTCCTAACTCTTTTATCTGCTGCCAAAAGAGAGGGGAAAGATAGGTATTGGAGCCGTGTCCTCAGTCTGCAGACCAAGCTTCTTTTGTGCGTGGCTCATTCGCTTGGCTCTTTCACTGTGATGGAGTTGTGGTTCGAGAGCAGCCTCTCTATTCCAACACTTACCCATTGCTCAGGTAGCAGGGACAGTTTCCTCAGACAGCGTCTCCTTGTTCACAGCAAAGCCCTGCTAGCAGTTATAAAGTACTTGAGTGTACCCTAACCAGTTTTGGCTCAATGGATAGAGCATTGGCCTGTGGACTGAAAGGTCCCAGGTTTGATTCTGGTCAAGGGCATGTGCCTTATTTGCGGGCACATCCCCAGTGGGGGGTGTGCAAGATGTGGCTGATAGATGTTTCTCTCTCATTGATGTTTCTAACTCTCTATTCTTCTCCCTTCCTCTCTTTAAAAAACCAATAAAACATATTAAATAAATAAATAAATAAAATACTTAAGTGAAATGGCTGGTGCACATTGGGCTCAAATTCATGTCCTGTGAGAATTCTATCCCAACAATGAAAAACCCTGGCTTAGGGGGGAGAGTTCCGTGTATCAAAGACTGTTCTCGATCACTGCCTTTTCTCCGTAATCTGAGTCTGAGTTAGAAGAACATCACAGATGCATGGTGCGTTGGACATGGAGCACAGGCATGCATTTAAATCACGTATATCTTACTTTCTTACCGATGTAATTGTGAAATATGTTCTTTTTGCATTCATAATTAGGGGGTGGAACAGATGGTGAAAGCTTAGTTTAAAATAATCTGTCATTAAAATAACCTAGCCTACTGGTGATTCTTCACTCTAACTGGAGTTAGGTCACAGGGAAAGACTGTGGGGCAATTTTTTTTTTTCTCTTCTGCAGTGGAATAGAGAAGAAAGAACCACTGATTTTAGAGCAGAGATGTACATGAGAGTTGTCCCTGTAAGGGCACCACGGTAAGATTTCAACCTGAAATTTGGCTGCCATGGAATAGGCAGGGGGGGAAAAAAAAAAAAGAAAGCAGAGGCAGATGAATTTGACAAACATAAATCCATTTAGCACCATGCGGTAAACATCCATATACCTCAGTCATGAAGTTGTAGTTAGTTTCATGCTCTGCAAGGAAATAACCTCATCATTTGACAAATACTGTGAGATGCCCTTGGCATTGGGGGTTAGGAACTCTGCCTTCCCTTCATATGCTGCACCGATGGGAGGGGACACATCTTATAATCACAGGCTTTTTTATGTGGAGATGCCGTAGCTCCTGACTTCCATTTCCAAGCCTCACTCCGACATGTGTACCTCACCGACTTACTGGGATGTGACAAAGGAAATGTCCTGTCTGCCCTAGTGCAATGGCGTAGGACTGGCTTTGGTAATGAGAACACTGTCTTGATAAATCAGCTACGGGCACACCTTACAATGTCTGTGTTACTGTTTCTTCTGAGATGTTGCTATCCATCTGCTTTGACGAAAGCAGATAGATTCCAGCATGGCTTTCTAATAAATCTTCTCAAGGAGGGGCTGGCATTAACATTCATGTAGGTTCTTTTTCATCTTCATCCAACCTTAGTTCATAATCAGGAAACTGACGTGCTGAGTAAGAAGATGTAATTAACCCTTTGACCCCAAGATCTTAATTGGCGCCTGTTGAAAACAGTGGGCAGTTTTGTGTTTGTTATTTTTTTTTTTAAAGTTAAAAACTAGCCTGCAGTGATTAAAACAGCTTTCTTGATTCAAATTTTTAAAAAGTTCCACAGAACTTTCAGATTAATTGTATTTGGTTCCCAGGACTAACTGATTGAATGTTTGTTTTCTCCTCCCATCTTTTAAAATTCAGATATACACATTCAACCAATATTGATGCTACTCTTAAGATAAGACTTTTCTAAGCCTTAGCTGCTTTGGCTTAGTGGATAGAGCTTCAGCCTGTGAACCCAAGGGTCCCGGGTTAGATTCCAGTCAAGGACATGTACCTGGGTTGTAGGCTCCTCCCCAGCCCCGGCCCTGGTCAAAGCTCATGCAGGAGTCAACCAATCTATCTGTTTCTTTCAAATCAGTGTTTCTCTCTTTCTTCCCTTCTCTCTTCTGCTCTCTAAAAATCAATGGAAAAATACCCTTTGGTGAGGACGTTTAAAAAAAACTACTTTTTTAAGCAGCAAAATACAGCTAACTATAGATAGGGGTCGCTCTGAATGAGAAGGCAAGGGCTACATAAAGAACAACCTTGCCAATCCACTATCCCATTCTTTTATTTGCCAGGTAATCTAACCAGAGTATGACATTCATTTCACACTAAAGATATAATTGACTAAAATGGTAGGTAAGCATAAAAGTGAAAAATTAGCAAACCATTTTGTTCTATTTTGTTTTGTTTACCTCTGTGCTGGCATATAACCAATCTGACTAGTTGTTTTTATCCCCTCCACATTGGCTGTTATTTTTAATTGAATTGACTGGACACTTTGTGTCATGTAGACATAGACTCATTTTCATCTCACCAGGAAATTGGAACATGTGTTGAAGCCTCTGATTTTTGCCAAACAAAACTGGCCAGTCCTTAGATCACTGCTGCTTAATAGCATCAGATGTTTACCCTCCAGATACTCCGTTTCCCTGCTATGGTATCCAGACCTCCTCTAGTATTTTCACAGATACATGAGATATGAACCTAATGTTAAAAATGCATCATCCCTTTTGGTGAGCAAGGAAAGGATGTGTATGGATGGCAAATGAATGGCACTCGGTGTTTTGGAAGACTATAAAAGAATCCAGTCTAACTCTGATATTCCAAGCGCCGGGAGATATTCCAGACTATATTAGAAACCTGGGGCTTCAGAATCTGCAAATATCATAATCTAATAGGTCCAGAAACAGAACTCTCGGAGGGAATAATTGCCATCCCTCTCAGTCACTTGAGCATGTGTGATATGAGGGAAAGAGAGCACTGGGTTTGGAGGTTTCTGTGCATTCCCTAAGCCTTGGCTGAGCGGTTTGCTTAAGTGTTGGCTAGATAAAGTTGAATAATTTATCACCCACAGTTGAGAAATTCAGTCTCCTTGGGAGTTGAATACACTAGCCAGGGACACATCATGTCATAAATACGTCAGTAATCCTAATGAAGCACAGCCGCTCACATCCTGCTGTGTCACTGGCTAGTGGATGATCTTGTCCAGCCACTTAGCCTCCCGGTGCCTCCGTTTCTCCGTTTCCTCGCCTGTAAAAAGAGAACTACACTACAGAATATCTCTGTGCCAGGTCCACCAGGCTTTTCTGCTTTGGATCAGCCTTTCCCTTGTCACTTGTCCCTATAGACATTCTCGTGATCTCTCTCTCTCTCTCTCTCTCTCTCTCTCTCTCTCTCTCTCTCTCTCTCTCTCTCTCTCTCCCCCCCCCCCTAATCTGACAGTGGCAAATTTTAGGTTTGAGAAGATGGCTGCACAACTCTTGGTGACTATATGCCAGGCCATGCCTATCGGGTTGCACAGAAAACCTAACCAGGCCCTTTTCTCCATGGGGAAGGTCAAAAGGGGAGCATCATAGTCCTCAGGAGTAACCCTTGGACAGCATTGAATGAGATCCTGCTCAGGATTCTGCAAAAGCATCTCTCTCCCTCCTGCCCTAATTTAAATAAGGTCCCACTATACCACACTCTAAGTTTGAAGGGTGGATCTCACCATGGGGTTGTGTCCTGTGCTAAGGAGCCCAGCTCTCTCTGCTAGTGTTTCACTCTCTGTCCTATAGCCGGTTCCAGGAGGGATGCTTTAGAGCACATGTGTCAAACACAAGGCCCGAGGGCCAAATCCGTCCCGCCAGGCCTTGCAATGTGGCCCGCACTGCGCTGTCATCACTGCACTCCGCTGCATTTCCATCACAATGACAGTTTATGACTGTTCAGTAAACCATTCGGCCTGAGATTTAGGCTGGATTTTAGATTTTGGCCCCTTCTCTGATTGAGTTCGACACCCCTACTTTAGAGCAAAGGTGACCTATTGTGAAAGTGACTTACAAACTCTCTTGTCACCCCATTTCCCATTTTTTTCTCCTGCTACTAGTGAGAGAATTCTGCCATTTGAACAAATCATTCAAAAACAAGTGATGCATTTTAAGCTAACTCAGTATAAATATTTTAACTCCAGAAATGCTGAACAATTTATTTTTTCATTAATATATAATACCAATTAGAGAATCTGTATATTTAGTAAAAGGCAGCATAGTTACAAAGTCTATCAGCTTTCCAGTCCCAACTCTACCACTTACTAGGGACAGGAATGTTGCCTGACTATGCTAAGCCTCAATTCCCTAGCATGTAAAATGCAGATAACAATATAATTACTTCAAATGGCACTTGTGAAAATTAAAAGTGAGTATATATGCAATCTGCTTAGCACATATTGCTTAATAAATATAAACTATTATTATTATACTATTTTAACCAAAAGCTTGTTTATTATGTAATTTGCTTTTATGTGGAACAATGCAATGTGACTTTTGAATTGTTTTTAGAAACCACTAAATCAAGTGGTTGTGTGCTGCCCACAGTTTCTGATCAGTAGGGCTATGAAAGGGATCTGGAAGCATTGAATTTGAATTTCATATATACATATAATTATATATAAATACATATACACACATATTCCAACATGCATGGAAACATAGATACATATATCATTCTCAAAAAAAAATAGTATTTTAGGAGACTGAAATTGCTGAGATTTCAGGCAGCCCATTTTTTTAATTACATTTTTCATTCTACCTTCACATTTTTATACTTAAGAATTATGACATTCAGTATTGCCACTTACCTGCTTCTCACTGTGGATTTCCTAAACTTCCAAAGTCACAGCCTCTGTGCATACCACTAGTCTTTAAAACTTTTCTTTCTCTGCAAGTAGTGTTTGTGCAATCTACCTACTTAAAAATCTATAATAATAAAAGCACAATATGCTAATTATACTGGACGACCTTCTGGACAAAGCCAGGGCTGTGAGGGAAGCCCAGGTCCTGGATGTCAGAAGGAAGTGGTGCCCGCAGCCAGGGAAAGGAAGGCCTACTCTTGCACAAATTTTGTGCATTGGGCCTCTAGTAAATAAATAAAGCAAACAAAAGACTAAGATGATGGCACATAAAATGCACTTGTATTATAAGAATTTGAAACAAATTTATTCTCAACTTGAGTGGTACATTGCAGCTGGAGTCCCTGATGATCTAGGGGTGTCGAACTCAATCAGAGAAGGGGCCAAAATCTAAAATCCAGCCTAAATCGTGGGCCAAATGGTTTACTGAACAGTCATAAACTGTCATTGTGATGGAAACGCAGCGGAGTGCAGTGATGACAGTGCGGTGCGGGCCACATTGCAAGGCCTGGCGGGACGGATTTGGCCCGCGGGCCTTGTGTTTGACACATGTGATAGACCATTTATCAAACTAAAAATGCAGCCCTCCATTTAAAAAGTGAACTAAGGTTTCAAGAGTTGCAGATGGTGTGTAACATCCTTCTCTCCCCCACCCCCTTGCCTTTCTCCTTTTGTTCCCATTTCAGGAGTCATAATAGAAAGTAGATTTTGTCACACACAAAAACTTTAATACAGAGTTTTGCAAAAACGGGTCACGATTTGTAAAATCTCAGCCTATAAACATTCCCCACGACTTCTCCTATTTGTTCTAACAATAGGCAGTGGGAGTGAGGAGGGCATAATCCTTTATTAATTAGCAAATCACTGATGTCCATAATAGCTCAAGTGATGATTTTACTTGCTCTTCATAAGGAACCTTTTTTCTTTATTTCATTACAATTTCCATTCCTATTCAGCTATTAAGTGGAGAATCTTGCTGATTTAATCTTAGTAATGATTGAATCCAAATAAATAAACAAACAAACAAATAAATGAAACATATCATAAAATCAGTATGACCTAATTTTATACATGAATGTAATGCATCTTAATCAAAATGACAGGGACATAAGGAAGTCACTGAAATAAAGGAATGCTTGTAATCTTAACTCAGACCTTTAATTTGTTCATGTATAATGCATTGCTAAGAGATCCTAGGACTTTTGTTCAACATGAAGGAATAAAATGGTCTTTAATTTGATATGTTACTTGTATCAGATTCCTTATTAATTAAACCTCCATCATATATATTTATTAACCTTCTTATTTATTTTTTTCTACAGTCCCTGGATGGCTTTGTGTTTGCACTAAACCAAGAAGGAAAATTTTTGTACATTTCCGAAACAGTCTCAATCTACCTAGGCCTCTCACAAGTAAGTAAAAACTGTTTAGATGCTTGGTGGTGATTGTGAAGGCTCCTTGAATCTCATGCTTTTTCATGCTCAATGGGTATTCTGTTTAGCATGAATTACGAAAGAATGAATTATTCTTTGATCGATCTGCCTGACTCTTCTCACAAAGTCAGTGGGAAAATGGTATATCAGTTGGGAGCATTCGGAATAAACTTGTGCTTAAAAACTTTAGTCCCCTCCTCTCCCCCAAGGATCATTATTAATTTATTGAGAACAAATGAAGTTTCTTCCCTTGGTTGTTTTGAACTTTAAAACCTCTGTACCTGGTAGGAGAGGGACACAGGGATAGCACCTCCCCTGTGTCCTATTACTGGATGTTTATGGAGTACCCTGCGTTGTCCTGGGAGCTGACACAATGACAGGGAGTCACTGGAGTCAAGAAATGCTGAGAGAGACCATTAAAATGTGTTGCAGGGAGGATTCCGGCAAGGATATATTTTGCTGCTTTTGCAAAT